>NC_084533.1:20135537-20503037 GCF_024500275.1 Phycodurus eques
AAAGTGTCTAGACTTTATATACCCACTGTAATTACTTTCTACCTCAGTGATAGCTCAATTAATGTTATTAATACCTACCTGTATATGGCTTCTATCAGCATTTTCCCTGCACCACCTCCTCTTGTATATCTAAGAACTATCAGAATGATATACCTGTAGTCAGTTTGGCCACTGACATACTACAACTTCCAATTTCTTCCTAAGAAGCACTACTAATACACTTGAACACCTTAGCCCAGTTTGGCTGAAAAGGAAGAACCCTGTACAGGGTAAAGCTTTAATGGATTTAATCTTTTTATACATTTTATGGTTTCACTTCACCAGTAACAAAAGTAATCATGCGGTAGTTGCTTGTTGCTATTAAATGAAATGTTATACAAAAGAGGTTTGGGCATTGAGACAACATACACAATTCTAAGAAAGTCCCGGAACATCAAAGAAAGGCAATCAGCTTGTGTGACAGAACTGCCACTCAGGTACATGCAGCCATTAAAATAGCAATTGTGTCACCAAGTCAAATGTACCAACACAACAACATAGGAACATTTGAATGAACCTGAAATTGTATGAGGCTCCACACTTAGACAAAGTGGCTAACATCCGCTAACCATTAACACTGGCACAGTGGAGCTCAAATCCCACACAGATGGTGAATCTGTTTTTTCCTTCATAGACTCTCTCGCACTAAAGCATTGTGTGATTTTGAAAATCATCCTCTGGTGGTGGCAAATAAGACTTTGTTGTCACATACAAGTCCAAGGCTTTTGTTAGAGAGAGACACAGAGGAAGGGAGCCAGAAAAATATATAGTATGTCCTTTTAGCTGAGAGAAAATGTCCACCTTGGTAAAATAACAAATGCTTGCAGAGGCAGAAAGATGGATCATAAGACAAGAGGGAGAGAATGGAGAAAATTGAAAAACATTTATGAGGCGGAATGGAGGTAGCGATTGATAAAGAAAGGGAAAGAACCTGGATAGTAGCTGTTCAATTGGTGCTGAATTGCACACAAATGTTCAACCACCTATATATTCTTTGCAAAACCTCAGGGTTGTGGTTGTGGTGCGCTGCTGACCTATAAATCTTAAGCAGAGAAAGAAAAAAGCATTAATGTGACATTTGCGCCTCACTCAAGTGTCGTAGTGTCTTTGTTATATTGCAGCCATTTGATAAAATCATTTAAGTTCATTTTTTCCCACACTAATGTACGCACAGCACCCCATATTGACAAACAAAAACAGAATTGTTGAAATTTTTGCAGACTTATTAAAAAAAATAAAACTGAAATATCACACAGCCATAAGTATTCAGACCCTTGGCACAGTATTTAGTAGAAGCACCCTTTTGAGCTAATACAGCTATGAGTCTGTGGGAAGGAAGCAACCAATTTTTCACACCTGGATTTGGGGATCATCTGCCATTCCTCCTTGCAGATCCTCACCAGTTCTGTCAGTTTGGATGGTGAACGTTGGTGGGCAGCCATTTTCAGGTCTTTCTAGAGATGCTCAAATGGGTTTAAGTCAGGGCTCTGGCTGGGCCATTCAAAAACAGTCACGGAGTTGTTCTGAATCCACTCCTTTAGTATTTTAGCTGTGTGCTTAGATCATTGTCTTTTTAGAAGGTGAACCTTCGGCACAGTCTGAGGTTCTGAGCACTCTGGAGAAGGTTTTCATCCAGGATATCCCTGTACTTGGCCGCATTCATCTTTTCTTCCATTGCAGCCAGTCGTCCTGTCCCTGCAGCTGAAAAACACCCCCACAGCATGATGCTGCCACCACCATGCTTCACTGTTGGGACTGTATTGGACATGTGATGAGCCGTGCCTGGTTTTCTCCACATGCCACTTAGAATTAAGACCAACAAATTCTATCTTGGTCTCATCAGACAAGAGAATCATATTTCTCACCATACTGGAGTCCTTAGGGTGTTTTTTTTTAAATGTTTTTAATTTTTTTTAAGCAAACTGAATGCGGGCTTTCATGTGTCTTGCCCTGAGGAGAGGCTTCCGTTGGAAGCCATAAAGCCCCGACTGGTGGAGGGCTGCAGTGATGGTTGACTTCCTAGAACTCTGGGAAATTGAGGGAAAAAGGTCAAGAAGCACTGGACAAAACAATTGAATTTTCCAGGTTGTTTATTATGAAAAGATACTATGTTCTCAGCTAAATGTGGTAAAGAAAGCAAAATCCTGAGTGCTCACAAAGCAGCTTCATAGGTTCACAGCGGCTTTCTGTCTCTGTTCTTAAAAGGAAATGTATCGTACCTGCTCCTCAACATAAGTGGGAAATAATTAAAATGAACCAATTAAATGCATTGGCTTTTAAATATATCAAAACAAAGAGCATGCACTTAACCGACCATTTGTAAATATTTTGAAACGCGCACAAGTCATTAAGTACTCAAGTCACTGAAGCTTTTTTTCAGCATTTAATGATAATTTTGAGTTTGTTATATGCGTGTCTGTGCTACATTCTGCTGACTTCAAACAAGTGATTTAGCATCTGGTGGCCATATTCTGAGAACCATTTCATTTATTTCTCAAATCGCACACCTGTCTGTCCTTCCATATACAAACAAGGTAAATATCTTTCTGAGGGAAAATAATTACCGAGGTCTGGATTAATGTAATCTTGTAGCTGGATGCAACCGTACCCGTAGTACACAAAACACTGCCATAAATACCCAGTGCTCAATATGGCGCACAATAGTCAAATACAAACACCTTGCAGAATCCTGTAAACAATACTAAAGAAATGTGCAAGAACATGCTGACCAACATAGCAACCATTGCCCATAAGCCCCACCACACCCCTGCACCACTCCACTGTGGCCCCCAAGGAAAACAGTGCCCTCCACCCGCATCACCTATCAGGGCACGTACATATTCTTTGCCTGGTTCGTTGGACCACAGACAGAAAGGAAAATACACTGGGACCTTGTTAACACAGTGCTGAACATTGAAGAATAATGGTGTTTGACTCAATCCAAAACTTTTCAAGATTTTGTAAGTAACTGGCCCACTCCATTCATCATTGGATGAAAGTGGTGAAATATTAATTTGAAGCTATATAAATGTAGCAGAAATGATAAACTTCTGTAATGTACTGATTGGAGAGAGCTCAGTCTGCTTGAAAGGCTAACCTCATCAGCCACTACATCAGTTTAGCTTGTATTATCCCTGAGGCTCAATTAGATTTTCTAACTGGAGGCAGATGTAGCGGTAGACATATTGGGGGGAGTTATGAGGCAAGCAGACACAGATGACATGGAAGGTGATGCATGGTCACCAGTGAATGAGGTCGAGTCAGGGGCAAAAGGCAAAATGAAATACTTCCTTCCCTCAGTCATCGTACAGTATTGACTGGCCTATCGGAACATTTTATTGAACAAATATTTTTTTATTATCATTGCTCTCTGAATGTATGCACAGGCTCATTTTGTACTTTGTGTGAGTATCAGAAGTTCCAGGGTATACACTCAATGAAATGGTTAAAATATTATTTATTAGCAATTAGAATTTTGCCTATATTTCACACAATAAAATTAAAATCCATGTTTGTTCATTACTCACAGCACATTGAGGTCTACAACAAGAACTCCTTTGTTTAACCAGTTAAGGCAATTGAGAACATTGTCTCATTTACAATGCTACCTGGAGGCAATTTAGGTGTCAGTGTCTTGCCCAAGGACACTTCGACAGCAGAGGGTCGGAGCCGGGATACGAACTGCCAACCCTTCAGTCAGTAGACGACTCACTCTAGCAGCTGAACCACAGCCGCCCATTCAGCTATTTCAACCTTATATCAGGTTAGTATGGAGCCTCTGACATGACATTGAAAAAACAAAAAATAAATAAAATAGTTTGTGCTCACGCACTACTACTTTGTGCGCATGAAGTAGCCGACCGTGGCTCCGTACTGGAGAGAAAGGTAACCAAATTGAGCAGTGGGGTCCATCAACAAAATATTTCCTCCTTAGCTGTTGGGTCCAGCAAACTTGTGAACCGAGAGAGAGATGATGATTCTAACATCTTCTTTTCACATTGAAATATGATGCTGTTTACATTTCGTATGCATCCACCGATAAATGTGATCCCTTACTGAGCTTTGCATTTGATGAACAATGAAATCGATCCCAGGCCTAAATGCTTCTGTAAAAAAGCTTAACGTTGCTTAATGTCACTAAAATGTATGTGAACATCTTCAACCTCTGAAAACATCAGAACGATCACACCAATATTTGGGATTTTTATGGATGTTAACTGTTTTCCTCTCCATATATGGAGAAACGGCTTATCATAGCTTAATGTTCCAAAACTGTCATCAATTATCACTAAAATACTGTTAATATGGACATCTCTCATTATGCCTACTTTAACCTCTGAAAATGTTAGAACGATCGGACCAATATTTTTGGGACATCAATCGTTTTTCTCTCCATAGGCGCTCGCTATACAGACAAAGCTAATGTCGAGGAAAATGCTTAACGTCCATAAAATCCAAAGTATCGGGGCGATTGTTGTGATATTTTCTGTGGTTGGAAGGGGCCATAAGTAGAGAGGTCCACATAAATGTTGTTGATGATTGGTCGCAGTTGTCTGGCGTTAGGCGTTTTAGACTGTCCCATCAAGGTGTCCAAGTCGTACATTTGCAGGTAAAGCAACCTGCCTCCCAATAAACCTTTTAAATGTCTCTTGGTAATAATGATTCCTTGCAATGCCAAACTTTTCGATATGTCTTTGTAGCTCATCCCCAGCCTAAAATAAAATTCAGTCACACTATCTCCAGCCATTGTGTAGGCGCACAAGTAGCTTTATTATTTTATTTTTTTCCCCATGTCATGTCTGGGGCTACGTAGGTTGGAGGCTATACCGACATACAGTGATAGCACAAATGCAGGTGTGACAAGGGGACCTTTCCTGAATGTGAAATTGTTGCCGTTTCTTGAGAGAATGTCATAGCAGCGTCATCGCGATGTACGTGTGGGCAGTAGTCACATCACAGGGTCTACTGCGACATTAGTGTACTGTAATATACAGTGAATCAACTGTAATATTAAAAGGTTACCAGCAGATGGACCTCTTTGGACCTGCTACATTTCCTGTTTCACCTTTTAGTATGAAATGACTGTAGACAGGGATGCGGCAGCTGCGTATGTGCGCGAGGTGCGTTCATGGACACTGTTTAAATGGAGTGAATGTGTTCTTTTGTAATACAGTACATAATTGTAATAATGGATTACTAGGAAAATCATTATTTGTATCAGAATGCTTTAGCTAAAAACTGTACGATGACACTAGTCAGCCAGAGCTGCAAGGATTGCAAAGTTAACAATGTCCTTTCACTATTGTTCCTGTCATACTGTGTTGCCTGTTTTTGTTTGCACATTAAGGACAAAAGTCCAGTTTTTGTTTTAGTTCCTCTTTCAAAAAAGACCATTCAAGCAACAAGTTTTTCCTCATGTTTTTGAGATTGTAGGGTGAAAGCTGCAGCTGACTACTAGTGTGGACTGAATGGGTTGCAACAATGGGGAAATGAAATGATGGTATTTTAAGGGTAATAGCCCATCAGCAACATATTGAAAACAAGATATATATCAAATAGTTCGTTTTTGGACCGGTGAACTTGGTTCGAAATTTTGAATAATGAACTATGAACTGTTTAATTTTTGGAATGGTGCATTGAGTTTTTTTTCCCAAAATGTCATACAGCCATTGTATTTTGTATATTATATATATAATATATAATAGTCTCTTTGTGAAATATAATTTGCATGCCGAGCTGAAACATTTAAATGTGATAAATATGACCAAAAAAACATTTTAAACTTAAAAATCAGGAAGGGGGCATTACTTTTCATAAAAGTAAGTCTTTTTCATGGCACTTTACTATCAATCTGTGTGAAGTTCCAACAGCCATTTTCACCTCCACAGAACCATTACAGCAGTGATATTCTAAATGTGTGCGATACACTGCTCACACAAATTAAGAGTGTAGCTCGCAACAAAGACTCAAATCGATATAGTTCGTAAATTAGCCTACCAAACAAATATACAGTATACATGAGCGAATACTGCATACATTTCAGAGCTAATGATATAAACAGAAACACTCCTTCACCAGTATTATTGAAAGAAATGACAATTGAGGTTAATTTACACTAAACTTCATTAAAATCTCAATTTAAAGCTGTTATATCTGTAATGACTTTTCTTAAGACAAATGGTAAAATCCCTAATTTGAAGTGCCCCAAAGCGACAAACTGTATCTTTAGCATTTCAGTGACAGCATCTTTGTCTTGGCTTTTTGGCTACCATAGCAGATATAACTGGAGTAGAGGGAGGAATTTAGGTAATGTAATTATAGTGACAACATCCACTTGGGGGAGGTCTGGGAGGATGAATAGTTTAACACACATCTGGCTTTTAAATGAGAGGCAGAAAGCACTAATCAGGATCATAACGCTTAAATAAAATCATGTGCTTGTTGTCACTATGGTAATGCAAATTTAAACATTAACAAAGCCATCAGATTTCCTTGGGACCTAATTAAGTGTAAACCCTGAACGACAACTACTTGGTCAAATAAATGACAAATTTAAATATATTTTACAAGTGATATGAAGTGGAGGTAGCCCGATTAATCAGCATTTCTGAAATACTCAGGCATTTACTACTTATGATACTCGTTGGCTGCATATATGTATGCATACATGCTTCGTATGTATAAGACAATGCACCTTTTTTCACTGTACTACCCGCAAACAAACCCACAATGATTAGCCTTCCAGATTCACAGTTGATGTTAGTTTGTTCCAGGAGAGAAAATGTAATCATTTTAACTTGTCAAAGTGTGAGCGTGTGTTTGTTCAGTATCTGCAGGTTTGACTGTCCCTTTATTTGAGCATAGAACAGCAATAGATGACCTTGAACATTTGCACACTTGACATATGTGAGAAAGTACATGAGTAACACAAATTTTAAATATGTGAAATTGTGCATTCATATTTTATTCCAGAATATATATATATATATATATATATATATATGTGTGTCTCAAATATAATTCCGTGCTGATATGTCTTGTGGAAGCTGCATTAATATCTTTGTCACTGGCATATACAAGCACATGGAACACAAAAGAATAATCAAAAACATGACATACAGTGACAAAAAGTGAAATGATGAAGCTACTTAAAAGATGACAAAGTTGTGTGATTGGATGACAAACTCGACATCTCGTTATTGCTCGTTATGGGTGAAAATGAGAGCTTGGCTTTTCAAAAAGTGGGTGTATATATGTCAGTATCAAGCAAGTTGAGCCATGAGCAGCAATACAAGGATGATCACTTCCTTTCCAATACAGAATATAAATTTTTTTTGCACCTACAAACTAATAAGAATCTCGCTGTTTGGAGGAGTGTGAGTGTGTGTGCGCATTAACATGTTTGACTGAAACACAAACGTTGGCCAGGAGCCTGGTGGATCTTTGCGAGGCCCGGATCTAGCTTACACTCTCCGTGGGAGCGAAAGCCTTTTTGTGCATATAACTCCCACACAAATACACATGCAGCTCATACATGTGCATTTGCGCATCCAGCACCGTGGGAGGAAAAGCTTGCGTCATTTTTTTGTCCATTTTGTACAGATATCAAACACACTTCGATCGCTGCACATTAGCAACCATTTCTGTATGACGCAACCATTGTTCTACAAAGTCTACTGGGTGTTTTTCATCGTGAAGCCAGGATGACAGTATTTTTGTATGACAGGATCATAGAACAATTGCACCTTAACCACCACCATATTGCACCATAATGACGTGGGTTGTGGGTAACTGTTTGAGGGTGGGTCCAGTCTTGGATCACTGCTTGAAGATTTTTTTTTACATTTTCAGCTCTGGCTATGGTTATATTCTAAGACAATATTTCTGATATGGTCAATTACTAACTGTATATTACATTCACATTCCAGTTTACATATCTCTTTATCTTAGAAAATCCACACTGTACAGACATGCATCGCTCAAAATGAGCAAATAAAGTAAGTAACAAATAGTTATAATACTACCTTAACAGTACAGTGTTAAATATCTATAACAAATAAGTACTAATTCAACGCACAAGTCTGGAATAGAACAACTCTGCAACAAACTTCTCACACAACATTGCAGAAGACTAGCACGAGCGCTTCCCCTTGGGGGATGGCAGAGGTGGGTGTAAGTCACATATGTGCAAGTCTCAAGTCATAACCTTCAAGTCTCAAGCAATTTTTTTTCCTTGCCTTTGGGATACTCTATTAGAATAACCTACTATTGTATTAACATGATGGAAATTTATAGAGAACAAGGGGTAGGACTAGATAAGTCTTTTATTTACTTCTTTCAAGTCCTTTTGAAAATGTAAACTCCTGAACAGACATTTATTGATGTTCTTTTCCCCCCCCCCATTTGTAATCATAAGTACCTCTATGTGTTTATATGTTCAATAAATATCAATCAATCAAAAAATTAATTTGGCATACCCCTTGACCTCTGCACACACCCTCAAGGAAAGGGTCAAAACAAAGCTGTTATATCCCAAAAAGGCATCAGGTTTAATCATACATAGATCAACAGGAACAAAGCATGTGGCATAGAAATGCTAAAGTGACATCAGGAAAAGGTGCAACATGTTCACTGTTAAATATTAAATAATGTTGAAATATTTTAATAATGTCACACATTTCAGATCTTAAAGACTAACAACACAGTTCTCTGCAATGAAACAAAAATGCTGAAGGCAAGAGTTTTGCAAAGTCTACACTCTGGCCATAATGTCCCAAAAGCTCTTTTTAAGAACAAAAACCTACATTTGCATGTGGACAAAAGGCCAAAATTCAAAGAAAAATATGCCAAAAATGTATTATGTTTTCTCTAGTGGATGGCTTGGAACAGAAGTATTTCTGACAGCTGTTATCCAGGACTTCACTGTACACCAAACATTGTGACACCTGCCTTTTTTGCTCTCGCAGTCCAACACATCTTTTTTTCCATTAGCTTCAGATTATACACTCTTTCTAGCACAGTTTAGGAAACCCTGTCTTAGATGCTATGGACTAGTAGGGGAATAATTAACCATTAAACCTACATAAAGAACATGGAAGAAAAAAAGGGGAGCTTTCCAACCCCCAAAACAAATATACTTTCATTGGGTGTGTGAGCAGCAGTGGATAAAAACAGGATGGAAGGGCTGTGACCTTCCGGGACTGCCATGACATCATTGCTGCATCATTGCTTATTTTTGTCATCAAGCTCGCTGTTTTTGTGGCGTTTGTGAATGTTAAAGTAACCCTTTTTATTATCGTGTTTTTACTTTTGGAGAACCCTAACAAGCATGAATACTGGTCTCTTTTAGCATTGTCACAGTAAAATGTGGTTACATGAATGATTGTAGTGTATCTTTCTTTCCATCGTGTCAAGTTGAAGTAATATTTTTCATGACACACAATTAACCAAACTTAAGCCGGCTTTCAGCTGTCATATATTACACCCGACACATTTTCAACTATCCAATGAAGGCGCGGGGGGACATTTTTCTCTTTTTAATACTGACACTCATATATGTTCTGTATATATGCACAGATGTGCATTACGCGTCACTGTGTTTATTTTAGACTCCACATCCATGGAATCAGTCAGTGTGTGTCTGCGTGTGTGTGCGTGTGTGTGCGTGTGTGTATGTACACATATAGAACTGTCTTCTCTCAGGAGCAGGTGCACCAATTACAGTACCTCTCCATCTTACACCCGCGACCCTAGTGAGGATAAGCGATACAGAAAATGGATGGATGGATGGATGAATATTAACATCTAATTTAAATAGAAAAAGAGAGATTGGGATTTAAGGTGTTTCCTGTTGTAATAAATCGTAAAATAATACAAAATAAAGTATATTAGCAATGGCAGCATTCTGCGCTAGCATGCACACACACACACACAGACCGTAATTTCTCGATTATAACACACAATCGATTAAACACGCACTCCATATTTTTACAATTTTTGCTTGAAAAAAACACTAATATAACACTAAGATTTTGCCCAAATTATCCTCTCTCAGACGACATAAAAATTAACTTTATTTAAAGTTTTAAACTTTAAATCAATAAAATTTCAGTATATTCACAAACGTGATTTTTTTTAAATTTATTTTTTTAACTGATGTAGAACTTTGAACGACACTGTGTTCATTGAAGGAGAGCAAAAAGCTTATGGATCACTAATGGTTTTATTTGTCTTCAGATTATTCATGATCATTATGAACAACACACTGTATAATAGTTTGCAGATTATGGACAGATTATTAAGAATTGTCGTTTGTATCACTTGTTTCTTGATTGCTCTTCCCCTAAAATCCATCGAATGACGACTCATGCAACCACGAATGCTTGCTACATTCCCATCAAATTTCCTACCCGCTTCTCTGTTACCCAATGTCTCAGCATTCACCTTTCTTTTGAATGCTGTTGAATAACTTACTCTTTTTGCCGGCATTTTCGATGTTGCAATTATTCTCTCCTTGACCGTACTGTACTTGCTGACGATATTACGTGTAGTGTACCGACCAATCAGAGAGCAGCTATCAACATGCCGCAGTTATTTTGCATCCACCATAGTTATGCGAGTGCGCTATAGCAGCCTGGCAATTTTTAATTTTTTTTCCCAAGTAATTGAAGTCTGGCATATCAAATCCGACCCTTGATGAATAATTAATACAAGAATGGGGGGGGGGGGGGGGGGGGGGAATCACTGAAATGTTGTTATCGTTATAACGGTATTTTTTAAAATTACAGCTCAAAAGTGATACATCAACCTCTTTAGGCATGCGTTATGGAGAGAAATTGGGTTTCTATTAAATTGTCTAACATTGGCAAGGATACAAATTAGTTGGATTCAGCTTTGGTAGGTCTGCACTTTGCTAAATGTCATTCTGTTTCATTTGTGTCATTACTGAACAGAGGAATTCTAATCAGCTAATTGATCTTTTGTTTTAGTTTTCCACCTATGAAGCATTGCTTTGCATTTCTGCATTTTGACTCAATAAAAGGAAATCAAGTTTACAAAAAAAATTAATAAAAAGTATAAATTAAAGTATTTTATGTCTCATCCCACATGATGATCAAGAACATGGTAATCACTTGATATCTTTTAATTGCAATTGGAGAAGGAATGCTGTTAGATATTAAACCTCGAATGTATCATAATTGACTTAATATGGTCATCATATAAATCGTTTAACTTTCGTACCTCACTATTTTCTACTTGTGGTTGAAGGTTAATTGATTGAATTAAATACAGATGTTACTGATTTTGTTTTACGGGATTTATTGGGTACATTGCCTCAATATAGCTGGTTGGATTAATTTAGTAATTTATTAATAATTTGCTACAGTTGACACAAGCGGTAAGGGCATGCAAGTGAACAGGCCGAATAAGCCTCCATTGTCAATACAAGCTGGCAATGGAAAGTCTTTCTACTCAGCCTTTAGAATACATTTAGTCTTTCAATAAAGGTCTTTATTCGTTGACAATAACTCTGCTTGTAGGTTTAAATATTCCCACTTCCTCAAAGGATTCTTCGATGTTTTATTGTTGTATAGGAAAAATTAGGGAAAGTGGAAATGTTGTGATATTTTCCGAAGATACATTGTAATTCCCAAACAAGACAATAAGTCAAGTTCATTTTCTGTATGTAGCCCTTAATCACAAAAAAAGTCTGAAGGGGTTTCATAGGCCAATAGTTGACAAAGATCAGTAACGTCCCCTGATCCTAAATGGGCAAGGAAAAACTCAACACCCCATTTGGGGGAAAAAAAAAAGAAACCTTGAAAAATGACCACAGATGGAGGGATCCCTCTTACAGGATAACCGTGCTGTAATGGATGCCTAGTGGGCAACATTTATCACATAGTATGGTGCTGTACAGTGTTAGTTAAACAGCATAAATGTCAAATTAATCAGATGAAGCACCCCAGGTAGACACCTTCTGGAAACTGGTTCTGCAGGACCTGACCCGGTTGGTGGATGCTCGTAGTCTTCTAGCCATCCATTTTCAGACTGCTGCCCTTTCCTCCTCTCTAGATCGCCGCTGTCTTTCATCAAAGGTCAGATTGAATAAGTGCGGATGATAAATGAAGTGCAGTATTAAAGCGGCCAGCAAGTAAATATCTGTCTGCGTGTTTACTGTCAGAGCGAGTTAGAAGAAAACAGAAAGAAAGCCGGTGAGATTGGCATTTTCATTTTCTTACTGACACTCGAGTGTCTGAATGGCTGTAATGCACAATAAACATCCTGCATGTGGATGCCGTCACATACACACAGGCACACTCAATCACAGAGAGATATGGCATTTAGCAGTCATTGTCTTTTATAAGGAGAGTAAATCCGCTTCATGGACTGCGGTGTGATAGCGACCTATCTTAGTTTGTCATCCAAATGTCAGCTGTTGAAATGTAATATGCAAATGTTCTGGAAGTTCTCATAAATTTTTGTTCTATTGCACTTCAAGAAATCATCACCAAGCCAATGACGCTTGTTCACTCACTGAAGGACACCGGTCGGGCGTCAACAGTATACCCGACCCCTCTCAACCTGCTCGTGGGAAAGCATGACAAATCAAAACGAGTAACAGCGACAAGACGGTGCAGACAGAACAGAGAGGGTCACAAATCAAAGCCCTCCAATGTGGGGACAGAGGGTCAGAGCACATTACAAATCAAACCTACTCCAACATGTGCATGTCAGCTGATACAAATCATCAAATCGCCCTGTCTCATGTGACACGTGTCCTCGTCGTGAAAAGAGCGGGTGCAGCCAACATCAAAAAGAAAAGACTGGTCCAGAAGGCGATCCTTGTCACAGAGCTGGAAATGTACTAAATGGAAAAAGATGAGTCCCTCCTTGGCTATTTACAGGTTTGCTGTGTACGATATTGATCCACTGGTTTCATTGCAGATGTGTGTGCCATATGAGTATCCACTTGTATATAGTAAGTGTGTGTTTGTGTGTGTTTGACCATGTGTAATGGTATTCCAATTGGAAGGCAGCCATGTAGAACCAGAGAGTAACTGCCTGGGAGCTCCACGTGCATCGATGACAAAGACAGACAGCAATTGTTTGTAGAAATTCTCAGCCGTTCCTCTAAATCTCCCCTCCCTTTGTCATTGCTCTGGAGCCTCCCTGTGTGACCTTGTTTAAGTGTGAGTTCACCTGTGAAATGTCTTCTTGAATTCCAGCAGCATGCTTGACAAGGTTCACGGATAGAGAGAGAGAGTATGGAGCTGATGATCTCTCCCTGCCTCCATGTCAGTCAGAGATGCTCCATCAGACAGAGGAATTTTCCACCAAGTCAATGATGCATTAAGATGGAAAATGCAAAGTAAAGATTGGAACAAGTTTGGAAGGATTGAAAATTGATTTAATTGATTATATGATTCAAATTAGCACTGATGATGGAGTAGTATACCCTGGCATCTTTACCAGTGCCACGACACTCAGCCAATGGAGCTCTCCAGGATTGGTCCCAAGCCCGGATAAATAATAAGCCAGTAAGGGCACCTGCAAAATACAAAATACAAATGTTCAAAAACTGTTCCAGAAGAATGCGAGTGACTCGCTGTTGCTACTCTTGATGGGAGGAATCAAAAGTCACATTAAAATGTTTAACATTGGGGCCTATTCCTCTACCTGTAAAATAACTGCAACAAAATGTCTGCTTTACAAAGATCATTTGTGGCCACACAATAGAGCACAGAAACCAAAACCGAATAACTGTGTCCTATATTTGGCACTAATGTCCACAGTTTTACATGAAAAAAATCTTAAATAATAATTTGATGGAGGCCTATTATCCATCCATCCATTTTCTACAATACCTATCCTCAGTAGGGTCGCAGGTATGCTGGAGCCTATCCCAGCTAACCGCAGGCAGGAGGCAGGGTACACCCTGAACTGGTTGCCAGCCACTCGCAGGGCACATACAATCAAGCAACCATTTGCACTCACATTCATACCTACGTACAATTTAGAGTCTTTAATTAACCCACCCGTGCATGTTTTTGGGATGTGGGAGGAAACCGGAGTACCCGGAGAAAACCCACGCAGAAACTAGGAGAACATGCTAACTCCACTCAGGCGAGGCTAGATATGAAGCCAGGTCCTCAGAACTGTCAGCCCGATGTACTAACCAGGCGACCACCGTGCGGTCTGAGACCTATTATGCATTTCGCAATTCCCAGGTGTCTTAATCGAATTTATCTGATATTCTTCAGTTAAAATACACAATTGTACAGTACATTGGTACTGCATCAGCACAAGACTTACAGTACAGTACATTAAGTTTATTTTTATATTATGAGTATGTTCTGTTTAATCCCCTTTATTTATATCTATATATATATCTATATATATATATATATATATATATATATAGATATATATATATAGATATATATAGATATATATATCTATATATATATATATAGATATATATATATATATCACACACACACACATATGTGCGGCACGGTGACGACTGGTTAGCACATCGGCCTCACAGTTCTGAGGACCGGGGTTCAAATCCCGGCCCCGCCTGTGTGAAGTTTGCATGTTCTCCCCGTGCCTGCGTGGGTTTTCTCCGGGCACTCCGGTTTCCCCACATGCCAAAAACATCCGTAGTAGGTTGATTGAAGACTCTAAATTGCCCATAGCTGTGAATGTCAGTGCGAATGGTTGTTTGTTTATATGTGCCCTGTAATTGGCTGGCGACCAGTCCAGGGTGTACCCCGCCTCTCGCCCGAAGATGGCTCGGATAGGCTCCAGCACGCCCACGAAGGAATTAAGACCAGAATCACTCAAATTCAAATTATGCCCAACCCAAGTTATTGTCAGTTATTACGTTATGGGTCCATTACATTCATAATGTAATAGATTTGCCCATTTCAAAATGTAATAGGCCCATAATATTAATTTAATATTAATATTATGTTAAGGGCTCAGTTATTACATTTGCTATATTTAGTTATTTACTTTTTCATTTTTTTTCATTTCATTTATTTATTTGTTTGTTTAGAAGGCCATCCATAATAATGAGCCAATAACATAATAGGTTATTACGCTATTGGCAAAAGATTATTACATTGTAGGTTCAGGACCTTTACTATGTTATTGGCCAGTTATTATGTTATGGGTCTATTACATTTTAAAAAGGGGAATTTTTTTACGTCATGGTCCATTATTACGTTATAGACTGCTATTACGTTATAGGTTTCTTCAAATAGTTAGCCAGGAAATATTATGCGCAAGGCTATACTGACTACTTTGATTTTGGTCCAAACATTCACTGAAATGATAACTTTAAAAAAAAATTCTCAGCATGCCTGAACCCAAGATGCAGCTCATGAGCTAATAAGAGTGAGAATGTCGTACGGGGGGGAAAAAAAAAAAAAAAAAAAGACAAACAATTGCATTACTGTGTGAACTTCTGTGGTCTTTGATGGCATTCTTTGTGAACCTTTTGTCATTACACAAAATAAAAATATGGAAGCTTTTATTTAATGTATCATACAGTATCTTGACACAATCCTGTAAAGACTCAAACTTTATTCTTATTTTTTTCATACGTTCTGAGGATAGCAGGTGGGCTTACAGAAGGCATGTGAATCACACCTACAGTAGGTCAGAAAAAAAGTCTCACTTTGTTTAAAAAAACAAAAATAAAATGCTAGATTTTAGTATGTGTCACAATTGTGGAAGGAATGGTGAGGGCAGGTGTAGTCATTTGCAGGGCGGCCGCCAAAAGTGCTGGCGGGGAAAAGTTTTCTACTCAACTGAAAGTTTCACGAGCTATGAACCAAAGTACAACAACATTTAAAAAAAATAAAAACAATACCACTGATAAGAGCTATCAACAGCTGACCTTAGACCATGAAATGATATACTGTACTCCCAGGTTAGTCAAGTACAGTCACAGTCAGATATGGCATCAATAAATAAAGTACAAGCGATTGAGACTAAATACACTAATTGGAACTATTAAGACTGGTTTTACACTACATGGTTCAAGACAAAATTCAGATTTTTTAAATTTTTATTTATTTATTTATTTTGCTCTCAATTGGCGCAATTTGGATTATGGGAGCATAAAGAGAACAAATATGCATCGTAATAGATGTCCTCAGATTGAAATGAGGCCTCTTCCAAATGTGTATCAAAATCAGATGCATATACTGTAAATGGACAGATCAGAGCCACACCGTCACTGCGAGCCTGATGTCAGTGAAATACGCTGATCGATGACATATTCAGTAATCCCCTACATATTTACAGTTCACCATTCACCATTTCACCTGTTCACTTTTTTTTTTAACTCGAACCTATCACCCGTTATTTCCTAAACAATCTCACATATTTGTATTTTTGTGCTCTTTCTGAAACTCCCAAAATGCCACAAGATGGAGCCAAAACCCTGTCTAATTAAAGAAAAAAAGAAAAGTGGTACATTGGTGTCAACTATGTTGAAGTGATACATTTCGACATTTTGTATGTCTTATAGGAACAAGGTTTAGGTTTTTGTTCAAACTTCAAACGAAAAAGATTTTGGAGATTTTTTCCCCACACATGTCGGGAGACGGGGGGGTTTGCCACCCTTCCATCGAGGGCCACCTCCTGGCTCCGCCACTGACCATGATAGAAGCAGTACAACATCGCGAACTTGAGTGCAATATTGCTTTTACACAACAGTTCTACAAGCGCCATCCATTAGTTAAGAGTAATAAATCAGCAAAAATTCTGATTTATTACTTTATTTATTCAGTTTTGAGGCTCCGCCAACAGGAATAGTTCTGAAATTGTTTTCATTAATAGTGCAACCAGTGAAATACAGGGATAAGGTTTATTTTATTTGTCACCTTGATCACCACCAAACAGTTAACCGTACATCAGGGTTATCCAACCTTCCACTTAATTAGAGCAACATTAGCAGAAAGCACTCAATCATAAATCATAAAATATATTTTATTTATTTGTATTAATTTTTGTTATAGACTGACAATACTCAGTAGCTGGCTAGTCTACACTCCAAGTTTCCCATCGTCAACTCCATCAAAAAAGGCGACAAACGCCTGCTATTTTTTCACCTTCAGGCTGAATAAAAACCAAAATGTCAGCCGTGTCGAAAGGAGTTGGAATGTGCGGATTACCTGTTTTTATTTCGGGCATAGGAAATTACTGTGTGTTTATATATATATGTATTCATTCATCCACTAAAGCTGATTAAATTGTTTGGTGTAACGCTTGTAGTAAATGTTAGATACTGATGGGCTACATCAACCATGTTAATATACTGTAGGTCAGATAAACAGGAAAGAAGCAAAGGCAGAATGATACAGTATGTAAAGTTAAAAGTCAGAGAGTTGTTGTACTGTATAACAGCACTCTTGGAATGAGTCTTGGGAAATTAAATTGCTTGGTCGGATCTAACTCTTCTATACAGGGAACTTAGCTGATTGGTGGAGACACGAGAAGCAGGCAAGAGGCAGTAAGATCATGAAAAGACAGATGAAACTACTAACGAAATGCAGGAAGTGACAGAAAAAATACTTTAGGAAAATATTAAACAAAATTCCAAAGATTGAACAATCTCTTAACTAAAATAGTCCAAAAGTAAACTGCAAATCACTCCAGTTAGCTTGACAACTTCCACAGTTTCATGAGATTCAAGACAGCAGTTGTCACAATTTTTTACAAAGGTTTTTTAAAATCATGTGTAATAATGTTCTGTGACATTTTTTTATTGACACTTATTTTGCACTTCCCATGTAAGCTAAGTAATGTAACAAAAAGTATTACAATTTATTAGAAGAGGTTTTGAAACATTTGGATGAACTAATGTCTGACTGTGCCAATCAAAACTAAGCATTTTAATCTTTGTAGTGGCAGGAGTTATTATACAGTACAAATATGTTTGTTTTGTTGGGTCATGTTCAACTTAAAACAGTGACTTTTTTTTAGCAAATGTATTGTTTAAACGTATAGCATCATATTTTTTCTAATCTTTTTCATTTTCATCTTTATAGCACAACATAGTCAAAGTCATTCGTTTGTCTGATACGCTGTAATGCATTAATCAATGTTTATAGTCCTAAATCCACTGAATTGACATTATGAAGTAGCGGCATTTCTTAATGTTGCGTTCATCATTGTCACAGTCAAGCACCTTGGTCCTGTTTTGCCAACAAGATGATGCCATTTCATTAAATTCACATCATTGGAATATAAACTACATTTTATCATGCACAATCACAAATTGACACACTCTAATATGGTCTAGGGAGTGTAAATCACACATGCATTGTTAACTACTAAATTGTTAGCAGTGGCTTCAGTGTCATTTGCACAACAGTGATTGTTTACAAATAATATGCCACAAACACCCCCGCAGCAGGCGTCTGTAACTTGTCACATTGTCTCCCACACATATGCCACACTCCCGTCAAACCCAGTGTGCATCACAGTAAGCACACATGATGAAAACACAGCTGTATTCTTGTGCATGTGAGTTCCAGTGGAGAAAACAACTAACATATTTTATTTTATTTCTACATTCCAGTGAAAGTTGTGTTCTTCCAAACTACTAGACAGTTGCTCTTGAAAGCATACATTTTGATCAACATTTCCGTTTTCGTGAAGTTGGGGCTATAAGGCTCCCTAGTTTTAATTTCCGTTCTTGAACAACAATGTGCCTTTATTTATGGATTACTATTAGGTTTATACAAATCCGATAGCTTATTGCTAACATGCAATAGGAAATAACAAAAATGGGCTAACAGAAATGATCATAGTTTTTGCAGTAATTGTAAACAACCATTACTTGAACACAAACACAAACAAATAAAACATACAACATTACTAACAGGCTTACATTCCCTCTGCTCTGTGAAAACACAGAACAGCTGTTTTTTTTGTTAGATTACTAACTGTCGACTTCTTGACACGATCATCAACTCTACTTAAGTCACACTACTACCAATGTCAGGCTGCGTCATATCCACCAGCAGGGGCAGCACAGTATATATAATATGTGCAGAATATGCAAAAGTTGACTGGTTAGAGCGTCTGCCTCACAGTTCTGAGGACCGGGGTTCAATCCCTGGCCCCGCCTGTGTGGAGTTTGCATGTTCTCCCCGTGCCTGTGTGGGTTTTCTCCGGGCACTCCGGTTTCCTCCCACATCCCAAAAACATGGATGCCAGGTTAATTGAAGACTCTAAATTGCCCGTAGGTGTGAATGTGAGTGCGGATGGTTGTTTCTTTATATGTGCCCTGCGATTGGCTGGCGACCAGTTCAGGGTGTACCCCGCCTCCTGCCAGATGATAGCTGGAATAGGCTCCAGCACTCCCGTGACCCTTGTGAGGGTAAGCCGCTCAGAGAATGGATGAATGGATGGATGTAAATGTTTTTATTTTTCTTATTATTTAGTATATGTGGCTTCGTGCATGCTATAGACTGCATTTGATGGTGCTTTTAGCTTTAAAGGTTTTGGACGACTACTCACCAGATGTTAAGTTTGACTTGGATTTTTACTCACTTGACGTCACAGTAAATATCCCCGAAAGCTTTATTTTACATGCATATTCAAATGTTTTTGTTAAGTGTTAAAAGAGCAAGTTGAGCAAATAAAAATGCTTTGATTCGATCAACGTTCTCCTGGTGCCTCACAGGCACACATTCCCAGGGGTGCCCTGCTGTCCTCTCTCAGTCATTCATGTTCAGAATACTGAACACCACCAACAGTGACTCCTCTCAAAGTAATACAGCGCCAGCAACGGGCCAATAGTAGGTCAGTCCAAACTGCTGAGTCCTTCAGTCTATCAGGCTGAGGAAGCACAGACGCCCTCAGAAGTAACTCCTGCTTGCAAAGGGTAAATGTCACATGACATGCTTTATTCTCTCTCAAAATATTATCATACTTGCCCTCCATATATACACCAATATGTCTACGTCTGATAACTGTGACAAAAGTTGTTGTTTTTTTTATAACTGTGACACAATTTATTTTCTTCCAGTTGTTCATGAACTTAATTAGTTCCAAGACTCAATTCATAAACTGAAACATTCGGGAACCGAAGCAGTGTTTCTCACTGAAATTAATGGAAATAAAATTAATCCATTCTAGTCCCAAAACAAATTTATGTTTACCTTTTTTATTGGTGTGTAGTTAATAATAAAGAAAATACAAACTAGAAGTAATTGAAAACACTTTAAAATGAAGAAATAACACTGTAATTGCTACACAATCACTGTGCAATACCGCTAGGCTTTTTGCAAACAGTGATTTTACCTCGCTAACGCTATCATTGGACGCATCCTTCCACAGAGAAAAGTGCCTCAGTAGAGAGCTCCGGACGTCATTGCGGTTCACGCTCCAGCCACCGAGGCTCCTGCCACAGGCTTATCTGGAGTTCCATCGTGAGTGACGGTATCCATCCCATTTCTGTGGTCTGACTAGATGCTGGTCCAAAACAATCATCTCTTTGCTTTTGCTCGCCCATGTAAAGCGTCTCTGATGCTGGCAACCAGTTCAGGGTGTACCCCGCCTCCTGCCCGATGATAGCTGGGATTGGCTCCAGCACTCCCGCGACCCTTGTGAGGATAAGCGGCTCAGAAAATGGATGAATGGATGGAAGTTTATATCTGGCGATTGCTATGATATCCTGCTACATAATCACCATGACAGTACAACCCCAATTCAAATGAAGTTGAGACGTTGTGTTAAACATAAATAAAAACAGAACACAATGATTTGAAAATCATGTTCAACCTATATTTAATTGAGATTGAATACACGACAAAGACACGATATTTAATGATCAAACTGATAAACTTTATTGTTTTTAGCAAATAATCATTAACTTACAATGTTATGGCTGCAACACGTTCCAAAAAAGCTGGGACAGGTGGCAAAAAAGACTGAGAAAGTTGACGAATGCTCATCAAACACCTGTTTGGAACATCCCACAGGTGAACAGGCTAATTGGGAACATGATTGGGTATAAAAGTACCTTCCCTGAATTGCTCAGTCATTCACAAGGAAAGATGGCGCGAGGTTCACCTCTTTGTGAACAAGTGCGTGATAAAATAGTCGAACAGTTTAAGGAACAATGTTCCGCAATGTACAATTGCAAGGAATTTAGGGATTTCATCATCTACGGTCCATAATATCATCAAAAGGTTCAGAGAATCTGGAGAAATCACTGCACGTAAGCGGCAAGGCCGAAAACCAACATTTAACGCCCGTGACCTTCGATCCCTCATGCGGCACTGCATCAAAAACCGACATCAATGTGTAAAGGATATCACCGCATGGGCTCAGGAACACTTCGGAAAACCAATGTCAGTAAATACAGTTTGGCGCTACATCCGTAAGTGCAACTTTAAAGCAAAAAGCCATTTATCAACAACACCCAGAAAACGCAGCCGGCTTCTCTTGTCCTGAGCTCATCTAAGATGGACTGATGCAAAGTGGAAAAGTGGTCTGTGGTCCGAGGAGTCCACATTTAAATTTTTTTATGGAAATTGTGGACGTCGTGTCCTCCGGGCCAAAGAGGAAAAATAACCATCTGGACTGTTATGAACGCAAAGTTCAAAAGCCAGCATCTCTGATGGTATCGGGCTGTGTTAGTCCCAATGGCATGGGTAACTTACACATCTGTGAAGGCACTTAAAGGTACATACAGGTTTTGGAGTAACATATGCTACCATCCAAGCAACGGCTTTTTCATGGACGCCCTTGCTTATTTCAGCAAGACAATGCCAAACCACATTCTGGATGTGTTGCAACAGCGTGGCTTTGTAGTAAAAGAGTGCGGGTACGAGACTGGCCTGCCTGCAGTCCAGACCTGCCTCCCATTGGAAAATGTGTGGCGCATTATGAAGCGTAAAATAGGACAATGGCGACCACAGACTGTTGAACAGCTGAAGCTGTACGTCAAGCAAGAATGGGAAAGAATTTCATCTACAAAGCTTCAACAATTAGTGTCCTCAGTTCCCAAACGTTTATTGAATGTTGTTAAATGAAAAGGTGATGTAACACTGTGGTAAACATGACCCTCTCCCAGCTTTTTTGGAACGTGTTGCAGCCATAAAATTCTAAGTAAATGATTATTTGCTAAAAACAATAAGGTTTATCAGTTTGAACATTAAATATCTTGTCTTTGTAGTGTATTCAATTAAATATAGGTTGAACATGATTTGCAAATCATTGTATTCTGTTTTTATTTATGTTTAACACAACGTCCCAACTTCATTGGAATTGGGGTTGTACATCCATGCATTTTCCGTGTTTTATTCTGATAAAGATTGCAGGTTGGCGCATTTCCCAACTGAATGTGGGGGAGTGGCAGACTAAACTCTGGGCTAGTAGTCAGTCAATCACAGTGAACAAAGAGACAGACAACCATTCACAAACACTCACTCTTACTGTCACAAAGTGGGAACTTATTCTACGCTGGCTGGATTTGTACCACTATACTACTGTATCACTGTGCTTTATGGTCTTTAGTTAAATGTGTTTCCTCATTTCCTCAAGGTAAAAGTATGTCTTTACATTCAAATGTAGAGTAATTTCTGATGGAAGTTTAGTTTGTGATTTACTTTGAAGGTATTGAGAGAAAGCCAGTACATGCAGAAATGTGCTGATGACACTATGATATGCTGTTATGTATTGTGGTATAATCCTCATTTATTTGGCATTTTAGCTTGGAAATTCGAGTTTCTAGCCTTCCTTTTGGTATGTGCTGTAAATACTTACTGGTAAACGCTGGCCAGTGTAACATTTTTGACTAATCTTTTTTGCACCATACCCCGCGACCATAGTGAGGATAAAGCGGTACAGAAAATGGATGGATTCTGTGACATCTCTGTTCTGCAGAATGTATTGTTTTTCTTCTAATTTGTCACTCATCTGCTTGTAAAGTTTGGCATACCATGACTGGTGCACCCCAAATGTGCTCATTATTCTTAACGACACAGCTGTGAGAGTTGAATTAGCATGTTTCGTCTTCCTGTTTGCTTCTTGTCCATCTTTGTCTCACTCTACCTTCATCTCTTTCAATCGACTGCCCCTCTTTCTCCTCCCTTCCATTTCTCTTAGTCCCCTCTCTCACCCCGCTGTTTGCTAAAGATGACTGTGATATGATGGAGTATTTCCTGTCATGATTATGAATTAGTCTCTCCGTACACCCGCTAATACACACTGCTGCAACCACACACACAAGCGTGAGTACACATCTCAATAGGCCCATGAATCATAGCAAGGTCTCTTGAGTCAGTTGAACAGTGATATCATTGATCTCAGTCAGCTCTCAATGAGGAGACTGGTACACAGAGCAACCATGACACACTCATAAAAGAAGACAAAATGTTGTTTTGCTACTTTTTCATTGCAGTGGCATTATTGATATTGTCGTGGCTCAGAGGCACCAAACAATTAGGTAGGCTAATACCACGGAAACTCCTGTTTTACGATCAGATTTTTTTAATTTCCAATTTCTCTTCCAACAGCAATTTTATGTAAACAAACAAACAACGAAGATCCTTCATGATTCATTTCTGTCTATCTTTTATTTTAACTGCTCTCATCAAAGAGCAGACCACTTGCTTCTATGGCACAGTTCAGAGTGCTCAATCTTAACCGGCCCATAGGCCACTGAAAACATGGCATGACGGCCACATCTTCTAGGCTGTTTGAATGGCAAATAAGGAGCAAATAAGGGTTAACAGCAACCTGCATGTAGACAGAGCTGGCAGCAACAGGAAGTCAGACAAACGCACTCAGGAAATCACTCTAAAACACAACCCTAATCAATTTCAAATTACAAATACAAATTAATTTCGTGACCAAACCCATGCTATGCATTAAATATAAAACGTATACTTCAAGGACAGAAAAAAACACCATCTTACTTCCCTAAATTCAGACTTACCACTGTGGCGTGATTTTTAATGTTACACTGATATTAATAAGGAAGTAATGAAGTTGCATTATATAAAATGTGATTGTCACACAGGGACCGACAGCCCTTATTAAGGGTTCTGGTACCCCATAGTCCCGGAGCACCCTCCACAGGACTCCCCGGAGGACATGGTCGAATGCCTTCTCCAAATCGAGAAAACACATGTGGACTGGTTCGCCAAACTCCCTTGCACCGTCGAGGACCCTGCCAAGAGTGTAGAGCTGGTCCACAGTTCCACAGCCAGGGCGAAATTCACATTGCTCCTCCTGAATCTGAGATTCAACTTCCCATCGGACCCTCCTCTGAATGGATCCTCTCCTCAAAAAGGGGGACCAACACCCCAGTCTGCCAATCTTTAGGCCATGTCCCCGATGTCCATGCAGTGTTGCAGAGGCGTGTCAACCAGGACATCCAGAGCCTTCAGGAACTGCAGGCGGATCTCCTGTCACCGAGGAGCTTTTTGACCACTTCGGTAACCCCAACCCCAGAGATAGTAAACCCTGCCATAGAGTTCCTAGACTCTGTTTCCTCATGGGAAGGCGTGTTGGTGAAATTGAGGAGGTCTTTGAAGGATTCGCTCCACCGATTTACAACATCCCGATTTGAGGTCAGAAGTTCCCCAGTTGCAGTGTACACAGTGTTAAAGGTCAAAGGAACTGCCTGAAGAGCTCAGAGACAGAATTGTGACAAGGCACAGATCTGGCCAAGGTTACCAAAAAACTCCAAGATTGTGAGAAATATGATTCTCTGGTCTGATGAGACCAAGATAGAAATTGTTGGCCTTAATTCTAAGTGGCATGTGTGGAGAAAACTAGGCACTGCTCATCACCTGTCCAATAAAGTCCCAACAGTGAAGCATGATGGTGGCAGCGTCATGCTGTGGGGGCGTTTTTTAGCTGCAGGGACAGGGAGACTGGTTGCAAAGAAAGAAATGAATGCGGCCAAGTACAGGGATATCCTGGATGAAAACCTTCTCCAGATTGCTCAGAACCTCAGACTGGGCTGAAGGTTCACATTCAAAAAAGACAATGCACACACCTCAGCACACAGTTAAATACCGAGATAGTGGCTTCAGAACAACTCCGTGACTGTTTTTGAATGGCCCAACCAGAGCCCTGACTTAAACCCAATTGAGCATCTCTGGAAAGACCTGAAAATGGCTGCAACCAACGTTCCCCATCCAACCTGACAGAACTGGCGAGGATCTACAAGGAGGAATGGCAGAGGATCCCCCCCCCAAAAAATAAAATTTAAGGGGGTCTGAATACTTTCCGTACCCACTGTATATTACAAAGTGTTGGCTCATGCAAAGATGCTGAATCAGATATGAGTCCAGTCAGTAGGCTATTATGCAAAGGGGAGGAAGGGGTAGT
Organism: Phycodurus eques; assembly: GCF_024500275.1. NCBI lineage: Eukaryota > Metazoa > Chordata > Actinopteri > Syngnathiformes > Syngnathidae > Phycodurus > Phycodurus eques. The sequence continues at coordinate 20,160,954 of NC_084533.1, forward strand.
AATCTAAATGTAATAAATTATCTTTTCCCTCTTGACTTGTTTGGGAAAATCAATAATTGATTTTTAAAAATCGGAATGCATATAAAACTATCAGACATGATCGTTTATAGGAAAATAGTTTTGTTCCTAAAAAGACTCAGCACAAAATCTCTCTGTGACATGGACAACCTTGTCATTAGTTATAAGGAAAACATGACTTCAAATGAGCCTCAAAGTTAAACTAAGTTACAGTAATGGAGTGTTGTATTAGTCTAAGTGCAGGCCAGTGTGGGACAAGAGAGGGATGGAGGGGTTAGCGTGCTGCAGCATGGTACAATATGACTAGCCATGTGTGAGTGAACCCTTACTTTCCTCCCATTTGGCCAACATAAAAATATCCATATACTTCTTGTCATTATATTTTTACGCTCATCATCTAAGAAAGGAGATAAAATCAAGACAGCGATGATCTTCCAATTTGTGTCACAAGTCATGTTAGGGTTTAAAGAAATCATTCCGGCTAATATTAGCTTAAGACCCTGAATCTAAAAGCCACAGCACAACAGTTTCACTCATGCGTAGCATGGTAGCCATAACATGCAAAGCCTTTGGCATGCAAGAAGCTGCAACACACATCTGTTTTTTTTTTTTTTTTTTTTTTTTTTTTTTTTTTTTTTTTTGTAGATGAGGACTTGTTTCAGGAAATCTGTATTATGTTTATTAACATACATTACATGTACATGCATAGAAAGTAAATGCATGTATTTCTATATTATATGACATAATTATTAAAACTGAGAAATAAGCAAATGTATGGTTGTTTTGTGATTGATGTAAAATGTCATTGTTATAGCTTCAAACAAGGTAAATACGATAAAATATAATAACATGAGGCCACTGCATGTGTTAATCAAATCATTACAATCTAAATTAATACACCGAGCCATGATGAAAAGTAGCAAAAATGTGTTTTCCTAAACAACACACACACAGATGTGTTCCATCACTTTGCTGATGGTGCTAAGTGTACTATTTTCAGCATGACCTGGCAACCGGCTCTCTTCACACATATCAGTCTTGCGCCGCACACTCCAGTCTTTTGGTGTCAAAAATGCTCACAGTAGAGTTGTTTGATTGAGTGGGCTCACACCTCAAGCCAGAGGACTCTTGAGTCATTGGCACGCCATTTCGGAAACATTGAGCTATTTTAATTTAGCTTAATATTAAATATACAAAACAAAGGATGACATCCCACTCATGCAACTACCAGCTGTTGACCTGTGAATTGATTGTGTGATCTGACAAAGAGCGGATAAAGAGGTTTTGGATGAAAAATTATTTAAATTAAACAACAAAACTACCATCTGATATAAGGCTTTGTTCACACAGGAGGTCAATTAATTTTATTTTTTATATTTTGCCTAACGTGACATGTATCTGATTTTTTTTTCATGTCCAATCTGAACAGTACAATTCCGAATTTTTTTTTTTTCAAATCCTACCCAAGCCTCTTTCGTTTCCTTGAAATTGCCACAAATGCGTTGGGACTGAGACCTACATGGAGGGTACTTACTTCTGTAAACACACCGCACCTCGTATTTGTGACCTTGTGTTTTGTGTGCATGCATGTCACTTCACAGAGACATTTAATTCACAGTAAAAGTCGCATGTGTTTTGTAATGTGAATTACATTGTCACATGCAGTAGAGTGACAGTATTATGCAGAAAATGATCACATCAGACCTGCATGAGAGAGATATTTCGGTGTTAATCTCACCTGTCAAAATCAACCTCATATCTTTCAGATAAACAGTGTAGATGATAGTTATAAGCTAGTAGGAGTTCCTGAATTTTGTATTGGGAAATTTAAAAGCTAAAGTATAGGCATTGAATTGAGAGCCGCCATATACAGTGGATCTCAAAAGTTGATGGACCCTAAACCACCCCCAAGAAACCAATCAATACTGTCAAGAAAAATATGACCCCAAAGTTGAATGAAAACTCACACAAGGCCTAAACACAGACCTAAACAGTTTGACATAGCAGTCAGTGTTAGTACAAAACATTTAGGCTTCCGATAGAAATCTAAAAAGGACCTAGAAGACATTAATTTGTGGTTAAACAGAGGCACATTAAATGGTGGCAGGTTTGTGTTGACTTTCATTTAACATAAATTTTATTGTGATTGGATAATTCTGAACACAGCCACATCCCAGTTACAAAAGGGTGTGCACACGTGTTCAACCATATCTCGGTTGTTTATTTTTACTTCCCCACTCGAAGAATAAAAACAATTCAATTTAGCTGTGCAGGTTATAGGTTACACTAATGGAAGAAGTTTTGAAATGATTTATCTTCGTCTCATTTTCTTTTTTTTTTTAACTTGACATTTTAACAGGGCTGTGTATACTTTTTAGATCCACTGTATATACAGATTTTATCCTACCATCTGTGCCACAGTGGGAGCAAACTATGGCTCTTCAATATCACGTCCTACAGCTCCATCTGCAAGATCTCAAATTGCCCCGGCCTGTACTAAGTAATCCTTCCAATGTGCAATATTTGCTAGTCATTTTATTGTGATGAAACTATGGTTTCTGCCACATATTTGGGTCCATCAACTTAGCTCCTTGTCTTAAGGATGACCAAAGTTCCTTTGATAAAGTCAATTTTTCATTCTTACTGTTTACATATGCAAATACTAAAATGAGTCCAAGCTTTAACCTTTGGGGCAATGAGTTCTTACCAAACAGTATGGTAGACGCCTCAGACTGAGGCAAGATGTTCCTTCATCCTCCCAGTGTTTGTCAAATAAATGCAATGGGCCAACTTTCACAAAAAAATATAATTTCTATATTTAAAAAATATATATTATTATTATTATTATTCCAGCAGTAATGCAACTGTGAATACAAAACATATTGTCTCACGGGGGCCCTTTGGTCAGAATATCCAAATCAGAATACACATGATAGTACAGGGGGGAAAAAATGAACATTTTACTTTGCACAGGGACAAGGACAGCCAGTGGGACTATCAGGAAAAAGGCCAACCAGCCTCAAATTGGTGGTCATTTCACCTCCGAATCAGTCAACAACCAAGAGCCCTCTTGGTTGGTTTCCATAGTAACAGGTCTTTCAAAGGGAGCTATCAATCGAGTGTGACTCTACCAGGCTGAATAGTGAACTTGGGATGGGAAGGAAACCCATCTAGAGTCACACAAAAGTCCGCATCTTCTAAACATTGGATTGGTGCTCAGACAAGTTTACAAATACATACAAGCATACAAATGGTTCAAATGGTTTTGACACATAAATCATTATGTAATCTCCTTCTCACAATTTAACATGCAGTACTACGATAATCAGGGTATTAAAAAAGCAACAAACAAACAAAAAAACATTATTTTGAGTCATGTTTTTTCACATATTGTAGAAGTATCACCTTCATTGTCATGAACATGCATGTATGCACACGATATTTGTTCTCTGCATTATACCCATCACAGTGAACACACACTTGTTAGTGGAACACACTGGAGCAGGGGGCACCTGATGCGCCCGGGGAGCAGTTCGGGGTATCAGTGTCTTGCTCAAGGACACCACAGCCTTGAGTCCGGGGCAGGTGATGACCTTAACCATTGAGCCACGGCTTCCCGGCTGTGCTTTAGAGAACGCCACCTCCTCTTTTTTACCGATGTATCGTTACTGAATACGCCAAGAGGAGAGTGCCAGAAATTGTGTCTGTTGTAAAATAATTGAAACATAATGTCACTGAGACATGATAAACACTTACAGTATGTTGTGAGTCACAGGGCACAGCACATGCACTCACATACACTATTCGAGCTGTGGTGTACAGTACTTGGTCTGACCTTGGTTGTTATGCACCTGTGATGCTTGAATTAAATTATGCCTGAGTATCAGAAGAGATGGCTATGTCAGTTATACCTGTGAAAAAAATGCCTCTAAAGTCACACAGAACTTTGGAGTTCTAATAACGTCACAGGAGTCCTCAGGTCAAGCTCAATTTCTTTTTACACTTGTATTACAATTAAAAAGAATACATAAATTAGACTTAAACTTTTCCTCGTACAGTTAATACTTGTCATGATGTCAATTTGGCACTGGAATTAATTTTGTTTCTGTTGTTTACAATGGGAAAGATGTGGTATAAACGTGAACAAATCGACGAATATTTCCAAACATATGGTGTTCGATATTAGAGGTTCTACTGTATGTATTTCCTGGGCGTAACATTTTTATTGGGCATTCACTTGTATAACGCTTTTCTACCTTCAAGGTACTCAAAGCGCTTTCACACTGTCTTCTCATTAACCTACTTATGGCTCAGCATCAGTATCTTGCTCAAGGACCCTTCGATATGGGGACAAACCTCCCACCTGAGCCTCGTCACCCCTTATTAATTAGGAGGCGTGACATAGAGTCACATTAACATTGTTTGTGAGATTATCAATATAATAATAATAATACCAACATGAGAAGGAAAGGAGAAAATAGCTACGGGCAATAGTTCCCACATGAAAGTGGTGTTTATTAAAAACTAATATTAATGTGGAGTGTGACTGGTTGTTTGTCTATATATGCCTTACGATTGGTTGGTGATCAGTGCAAAGTCAGCTGTGATGGCTGCGGTACACATGCGACTCCAATGAGAATGAGCGGTATAGAAAATAGATGGATGGACGAAATTTTCCAAGAAAATGTTTGACTAATTAATATTTGGTTCCAATATGTCCTTGTGCTTCCTTTATGCAGCCAGAAAATGTTAATCATCCAGTCCTCATGGGCCTTTCAGAGGAAACATGGTCCATATTTAAACTCTAAAACGTCTTCCATCCATCACTTTCAACGTCATCTGTCATCTTGACATTTAGAGTTAACAAAAAGCATCACATTAGAAATAAGCAGATGTTAAATGCATGTGAAATTGTATTTAAGTAGCTACACTGCATACATCAAACTATTCAAACACTCAGTGCAAGATTAAACACAAAGAGGCAATGTATTATGCTGAGATTTAAAGGAGTTGTGAAATATAGCTTGGTGAAGAGGTAAAGAGTGCTAAGTGGTTCATGCAGTGCCTCACAATTGCTGCATTGAGAAAACAACAATCATGACATTGAAATTTGATCACAATATTAGCCAAAATTAGGATAAAATATATGCCATTATGATGGTTTGACCTGCGATTGACTGGCAAAGTCCAGGGGACAATTATTTGATAAAAGATATCTGCTTAGTCTCTGTGTGTGTGCGTGCATGTGTGTGTGTGTGTGTGTGTGTGTGTGTGTGTGTGTGTGTGTGTGTGTGTGCTGCACGGTTGCCAGCTGTTTGGGGCCTTCACTTGAATGCTGAAAACTGAACGGTGTTCATGTTTGTGTGAATGTCTTCCAGTACTTAAAGCCGAAGTTAAATCGGGCAAAATAGCTTTGACTGAATTTACCATACATCAAATTGAGCTCCATCTCCTGGTGAACAATATTGTGTCAGCATGTAAACATCTACCACGCACAGGAAAGCAGTTTTCTCTCATATTGGACATTAAGTAGCAGGATATATCTTCTGTTAGGAGTTTTGTGGATGTGTCGGTGCATCTCAGAATCAAAATCATCTTTTCAGCAAGTAATCTATGTTATAAAAAAGGTATTTTTAGCCAATAGTTGCTGTCACTCTATAGCAGAGTAAGCACTTTAATGCTCAAAGGACACACAGTATTTGATTTTTAAAATGGACACAGCCATATGAGGTAAAGGAAAAACTACTGCTAATACTAATAATAATAATAATGAATTGTATTGATAAACACACTTCCATCTATCCATCCATTGTCTTCCGCTTGTCAGAGTCGGGTCGCAGGGGGAGCAGCTTAAGTAAAGAAGCCCAGACTGCCCTCTCCCCAGCCACTTCATCCAGCTCTTTCGAAGGGATCCCGAGGACTGTACGACAGCAATGTGGGCCACAATTCAGACTCATAGCCTGTTTTTATCTTGTCCTGGTTTATGTCCATGGCTCAAAAAAAATTATAATTATAAATTATAAAAATAATAGTCACATACCACTTTATTCTACAAAATGTAGTTAATAACTGTTGCTTGTTGCATTTTTATTCTATCTTCTCATTGTTATAAGTATCCTGCTGGAATCAATACGGGATTATCTTCACAATTATCCATCACGACACGTATACAAATAAATGTGCAACATACAAAAAGTTTTCAAAGAATGAAAATGTGCAGTAGTATAGTAATACTGGTCATAATAGAAGTGTCTAACATTACGGCATAGTGTCAATGTTGTAATGATGAATGCAGCATTAATGATACAACAGAGATGCGCACAACTATGACAAAATGTCAATTCTCCAGATAGAATTCAGAAATACTGATACAACAGTGTTGTGCAAAATGATGGCAGAGGGTCAGTGCTATTGGGGTTATTGGAATAGCTATAGTGATAGAACAGTGGTGTATAAAATGCTGCCAAAGTGTCAATGGTCCAGGGACAACGGTGTTGATAATGATAAAATGGAGCTGTCACAGTGAAAATCGACTCAAAAAGTAGTGGAACAGTGATGCCATGATCTTTATTATTGCGGTAGAATGAAAATATTTCGGTTGGACATTAAAAGGTGAATAGGAAATTAACAGCAAATAATCAGCTTTTTTTTCCAGGTTGACGGGTAAGGAAAACAGTTGGTGACAGAAACATATGGTAGCTCTAAAGAAAGACCCAAACATTATTTGTGACATTATCTACATACAACAACCAGAGAGTAGGAGTGGAGGTTATTAACATGAACAAAGGTGCAGGTGCTAACACTGGAAGATGCAAACAACTAATTAGCAAGAAGAATAGGAATGTAAATCTCGAATTTTCCCAAAGGGAGCCTAAAAAAATGTTGCAATTAAGTTTTATGGACTGATGAGGCAAAGATTAACCTTAAACAAGTTCCTGAAAAGGGTAAGGTTTATAGAAAGAATGGATCTGCTCTGATGCCTGATGTAAGATATATTTCATAAAAGAGGGGTATCAATGAAGGAAAAATTATGACAACCATCAAAGTGAAAATTGAATTTATTGTGGGAAAATGGTAAAGCAGTATACATTCAATTTTTTTTATTTTGACTTACTGTATCTTTGATGACAGTAAGTCAAAATAAAAAGAACATAACACGACATGTTTGGGATAGTTTGTAGCATGCGTTCCACTTACGGGCAGTAATCCACTTGTACTTATGAGTCTGTCAATAAATTGTGTTCAGTTTAGCATGGCTTTTAAGTTCTATTTTGTTTTACTTCCCACTTAAGCATCACCACAGTAGAGCTGTTAGATCACCTGCACAGATGTCCTGATCTGAGGAAGGTAATAAAGACATTTCGTATATCCAGCAATTAATGGGATAAACAGCTTGATTAAAAGAAAAAAAAGAGAGAATAGTTTACCCTATTTGATGGTCTTTCTACAATCAACAGGGTCAAGTTTCTCCCTGACAAAAGAAGGGTGAACTAAGAGTTAAGGGGTAAGAATACATGAACCAAGATTACGAGGAGGACCAAATAACATTTTCCAACGGCAGTTGTGCCGAAAGCATGGAAGAATTATTGTCTAACAGTTAGGAGGATTTTAGGATAGAACACCTGAATATACAATAGGATCATTGCAATTCCTGATGGAAAACAGCCCTTCACTGATCAACTACATTGACATGATAAGGCAATCTGTCTTAGTGATGTTGCACACATGCATGCAGTGAGCATGCAGTCTGGTGGGAGGCTGCTCGACTTGTGGGGACTCTGTCAGGGCTGTCTTTGTCGATCAGGATCCAGCTCCACCCCTAAACCGCTGACCTCATCATCTTTGTGACAGCCTAAGGCTGTCAGAGGACTGTGCTTAGATGGCATGTTTTGTACTCAGCCTATGCATGTGCTTGTGTGTATCTGTGGAGGGGGAGTGATAGGTGGAGGTGGGGGGTGGTTATTTTATAACTATAATCTGTAATTACGCCAGTATCATTATTTTTTTTAAATAGCTCTCCCACCCACATGTCAATTTATTATTCATTACATCAGGCTGCTGATGCCAGCTGTATTGGTATGTGCTGTGTGTTAGCCTACCTTTACGAGTCTCTTACATTAAATGAGTGTCAATCAATAGGTGCTTCTCATACTAAGTTAATGAGAGGTTGGAACTAGAACTGAGAGTTCACTGTAACCTCATGGTAACAGCACCAACAATGGAGGTTGGCTTGGGTGTTTGTGTGCAGGTTCTAGCTACAGGTTTTGCTATATTGATGAAGATTGATCATAATGGATAGATATTGTTATGCTTACGCACCAAATGAATTTTGTTGAAGACCATACAGGGTTAAGTTAACAAGCTGCAAATTATTTTAGAACAGAACTCAAAATCACCCCCGCCCCCCCTTCCTATTATAATTCACTTATTGATATAAAAACCATTGCTCAGAAAGCAAATATGGTGTCCAACTGCCCATAATATATTGTTCTTACTATTAGAAATTCACATGTAAATCTGCTTTAGCATTTTGAGCAAACGTCATGGATTAAACTGGCTGACGAGAAGAAGAATCCTTGTTAAACTGGAACAACCTAAGGCCATGGAGCAGTGTTAAAACCACAGTATGACTTATTTTTAGTCTTCCAATGTCTTGAGATGTGAGTAACTAAAGGCTGGCAAGACAATCTTGACTGGTTGTTTGCGTGTACGCATACTATCTATTTTTGTGTGTGTGGAGTAAGAGGCAAGCGGCGTTCTTAATGCTAGCATGGGACAAAGACAAATCTGGGCCTGGTGTACTGTTATGCCTGCAGGCACAGCTTTGATTCAGTGTGAGGCCTTTTCATTTTTCTTCCTCCAATCATATTTGCACCAAATACCATGATACCAGGCTAAAATTCAAAACATTATTTTTTAGTTATGACACTCTTAGTGACTATGCCAGTTTCTAAATATGCCTGGCAACCTTTGGAAAAATAAATCAATAAATAAATATTTTTTTAAAAAATAAATACAATTGTATGCCGATATATACAGTGCTTATCAATTTATTCGACCACCTGTCATAAAAAAGGAGGAAAAACCCTTCGAATAACAAAGTGCTTTAATGTGCACTCCCACAATATTAGTGAGTTATTGGCATTTGGAAAGGAATAAGGAATTAAATTAAGTAACAAACTCTAATTTGACATCTACATCAAACCATAATGTGCTTTCCTAATGTTTTATGGTGGTAAAACTACTTTTTAATTGGTAACATAGCTAATTATATATTTTACATGTCTTTTGAGTTAAAAAGCCTCTACATATGGTTCGGGTGCATTAACCATTCCATAAACATAACAAAAATACCTATGATGTTAATTTAGGGGCAGCTGTAGCATAAACCTTACATTGGGCGGTGGTCTAATAAAACATTTGTTAACCACTGTATACCCTCCTAGCTCCATCTTTTCTATGGATTACCAAACATATTCCCCCACAATTCAGTGCTCCATAGGCTAAATTGTAAGTGACGCTCGTGTTAGTTTCATAAAACAAAAGTATCACAGCTCTGAAGGACATGTTACAGGGGTAGTTAATCAGCAACATGCTGCATTGATACTTCTAGTTCAGTGGACAAATAAACTAAAAAAAAACAAAAAAAAACTACAGTATATAATAGCTATAGCTATTAGCTACAACTTTACCCTTCAAATGTGATCGTAGATGGGGGACATGCCAAAAAGTGCCGCCCTGTCGCACACTTTGCACATGCCAATTTCTGTCACTGTATGCAAATGCAAATAATTAAGAGTGACAAAGCTAAAACAATGAATACAGCAACTATAACTTTATAGATACCTTAATAACTTTTGGCTTGGAGTAGATCCTTACTGTTACAGTTTTGCAACCAGATTATTTTCTGTATAATATCAAAACTAATGAAAATCCTAACATACTTTCCCCATCATTCATCTTGAAATTTGAATAATGCAATTAAGATGACTTAATATGGCTGGTCATTAGATGATTATTATCTGGAACTTCAAGCACAAAAGCAGTCCTGTCAATATAACCCCACACAGACCATGTTAGAAACAAGACCGTAACTAAAAACATATAAAAACGTGTTTTTGGCCACCGATTTACATACATGAATAACATTATGACAACAAAACAACAATTTTAAAACATGTTTCGCATTACCGTTCCCCGCTAAACACTGAAAATGGTCTGTCTGTAAAAAGAATAATGCAGGAACACAGGCTGCTGTTGCATGTGTGTAATGTGAAATGTAATGCTTCATCAATAACAGAGTCCAAATATTCGTATTCCGTCAGTTAGTTCCTTGGGACTACTGTGGAAATATTCTCGGACGGAGTCTCAAACATCCAGGCCTTACTGAACTACTGCAAAACTGTGAATTCCCTGGAGTTTCCCCTGTTTGCACAAGCTTCTACAACTGTGTCCAGACACAGACCCACTCTTCCCAATACAATAACCTCTTCTCTATTCCTTCCTATCCCAATATGTGTTTCCCCAAAAGACAGAGTCGAGTAAAACTGTCAAATCCCAGTGATGTAGGGCTGTGTAGGGCAGACTAGTGAATCGCTTTAGACACACACACGAATGCACACATACACACACACCTACACACAGAGTGCAGCGGTAAGCGGGTATTTGACAGTAGACCTTCAGGGAGATAGAGGAGCTGCTGCTGCCCTAGGGAGGGAGGTGAGTTAGGAAGAGTGAAACAACGAAATCAAGAAGGGCTTGAGAGGAAACAGATGAATCACAAACCTCTCAAAACCAATGATTCGAGATGAACCACTTACTCAGTATTAGTCACATATCAAATGTGATGTGAAAACCTTTATTCTCTCTCAAGTATATTGTAATTGGCACTTTCTTTAGCAGTGGGCTCTGCAGTTCTGCAGTTACTTATCACATTAAAGAAATAAAAAGCTCATCAGTAAGCCTTATAACTTCTAACACTGACATATCTCAACGCTCCATCAAGCCCATATGCTGAAATTCCTGCACTTAGCACATCAGTCTCTGGAGCATTTCTCCCTTCTGGATGTGGCCACACTAGTTGAGTGGGCAAGCAGCTGCCTCAGTAAAATTCTGTGAAGATCTCTTGTGTCAGGACCAGTGCCAGTGCGAGCCAAAGTCAGAAAGATTGGCCTTTTTAACAACTATAAACTGTTATGCATTGCAGTTAACAGAGACAGAGAGGTGTCTGTTGAACAGCACAATTGACTCCCACACAGAATGACTTAAAGGGAATTTTATATGCATTTTTATCACAGTTCCGTATAGTTCTGGGGTGTATAAATAACATGTCTGGGACTTGCTTCAAGAATAATAGCGCATGTCTAAAAGCTTTGCTGAAATGACACTGTTTTGAGGCGGCGGTCCTGTTTCATGCTGCTGTTTATCTCAAGTGCAGCGTCTGCACAAGCCCCGACTCTTAAAGGTGAGTGAATTGCTATTGCCACCTTGGTGACTTCTTAGTGAGTATTTTGACCTTTTTAAGGACTTAGAAGCAACTATTGGGAAATCCTGCTGTTTTTTTCTCTTCTTTCCTGGAGATATTTACCCCTGCAAACATGAAGTGGACTACGTTGGCTGGGAACTGTAAACTGCACTGCATTATATTGTGTTTTTTATATTTTACTCCTTTTATGTAACTTAATAAAGTGGGGAGTGGGGTAATATTTTGTTTGCTTTCTGTGTGTGCCTTAATATGTTAGCAGGCAACTTGCTGGTTTATCACAAATGACATAAGATGATGGGACGGTACCATGTTTGTTGGTAGTTCCATCGTGGTTTAAAAGGCAAGTGAAGTGAAAAAAAAAATGTGGAATGACTGTTGTTTTTTTTATTATTAGTTGACACATTCAATGTCATTGACGGCTTTAGAAGTCAAATATCCATGTTAACTGGGAAGGCTGGCAGTGAATGAGTTAATCAGCAGGCTGGTTTGATCATGGAGAATGATTTAAGGCATTAATTATAGACTGGGGGTGGCAGGGAAGTTCCATTTGAAACTGAAACAGCAAATAGAGCAATTAATCTTTTCTTGATGCGTTTTTTTCCTCATTTGCACCAATCTTTAATGGGTGTGAATATGCCACCCATCCACAATGATGTGGTCTTGATGAATAACAAATCAACCACAAACAAACCTGCACACCCAAAATACTTGTGCAGAGCATGCATAAGAACATTGACTTTCTGAACAATTTGAGTTTTTCCGTGGAACAAACGCTTGAAGAGCATAAGTAAAAGAGAAGAGAGAAATAAAGTGCAAAGTTGCTCTTGTGTAAAGGTCATCTGTCACCTCTAGGGCCATTCAGATGAAGCTGGTTCTCTTTCTATACTTCAGAAAAATTCCTTCAGTGTTAAAAGTCACCAACAAACAAAAAGTCTGTTATTACTCCAGCAATTGATACACAGTATTTCATGTAAGCAACCAATGGTGTGGTGTGTTTCAATGGGGAACAACAACAAAATCCCCGAATGTTTACATTTGCATTGGCGTCATGTCCTCTCTGACATTGCAGTGTTCATCCATTCTGCGGGCTGCCATCAAGCATGACATCACACATGTACACGATCAAAATAATAGAGAGGGCATTAGGCTCAAACAAACAGTACACAGAAAGATAATTCATTGGTTCAAGGGGAGTGGGTGAGTCGTTGTGCGTGAGAGTGCATCTGGTACAACCTTTGTTTTCTGCCCTCCACGGTGTGTCCTGAATATTAATGAAAATACTGACCTTGTTTTAACGCCGATCATGTTAATTGCTTGTATAGTTTTGCATTTAGCAAATAATACAAGTTGTATCAACAATCATAACATTTGTGTTTTGAAAAACATGGATCCACCTTTGTTTTTTGTTTTTTTTTATTATAATGACTTTAATGGCACAATATGTTTAGATGTTGAGACCTTAGAGTAAACGTGTCTTACATGCAAAGTATCATCAAAGACAAAGCTTGGGGTTAGGCTATCAATCTCTTATTTGTGGTGTTATTAAAATATTATAAATATCTAAATAGGCATAATTAAAAGAAACCACCATCAATTTATTTAATTTTATATTATAGTACTGTTGCATTGTGTTATAATCTAGTACATTGAGAGGCTGTTTGTATTACATTAATATCATCAAGTTAAATCTTTCAGCCTTCTGGTATTCATACATATAGATAATTATATTACTTACAAATCGTAACATGAGCTGTTGCATAATGGTTAAATTGGCTGACTGTTATACAGCTATGATTGACTGGTGATGACTACAGGGTCGGCTCCAGCACCTGTCATAAAACTGACTTGAAGAAGACTCATAGATGGGTTAGCCAGATCCTACCCCAGCTGACTTTGGGCAATGGGTCAGTCCCGTCAGGTAATGAATGACACGTATGTAGACGAAGAACCATTTACACTTTACAGTCAGTGAACGTAACGTACATGTTGAAGTGTGGGAGGCAAACCCAAACAGGCGCAAAGAGGATATGCAACTGACAGAAGAAGGTTACACCAACATTAAAATCCATCAGGCAGATGTGCTAACCATTGCTTCATTGTACTGCTACAAATAGGTTTAGATTTTTAAAGGAGATTTTAATCTTCATTGAAAGAACACAAGAAAATGACAGATGCTTTATCTCGTCTGTAGATTTCAAATTAATCCCATAACTCACTCTTCTCCATTGCATTTTTTGCTTTTGTCTTCTTTTTTGTCTTTTACCATGCAGCATTTTATCCTCAATGACTTTATAGGTCCATAAACTCTATCCCATAACATCAAACTCACACACACACAAACTTAAACAGGTCCACGGCATACATTTTTCCCTGTCTTTATGGAGCTATTCTGCACTCTGTCCAATTCTGAGACTCTGGTGTCTGGTCTCTGTGTGTGATGGAGGAGTTGCCTCAGCGTGAGTGGAGGTGAGCAAGGTCAGTCAAACTGCTGTGTTGTTTTGACTCGGTACTTCTAAAGGCATTATTACTCACATTTTCTTAACATTTTTGAAAACAGTGCAAAGTTGAAAAAACAACAAAACATTTTCTCTTTTGTTTCAATGCAAGGGTTAACATGCACATAGCAGTAGCAGCATTAAAGACATCCCCACAATCTAATCTGAACCAATACAAGAGCTGTATGAAAAATGTGTATTATTGTTTCCCTTAGTTTTGGTGCAAATAATTGTGCAGGTTCTCCAACTTAAAAAAAATGAGGGAGGCCTCCAATTTTCATCATAGGTATACCTCACCTATGAGACACAAATGAGAAAAAAAAATCCAGAAAATCACATTGTTTGATTTTTAAAGGCGGCACGGTGGCCGACTGGTTAGAGCGTCAGCCTCACAGTTCTGAGGACCTGGGTTCAATCCCCGGCCCCGACTGTGTGGAGTTTGCATGTTCTCCCCGTGCCTGCGTGGGTTTTCTCCGGGCACTCCGGTTTCCTCCCACATCCCCAAAACATGTGTGGTAGGTTGATTGAAGACTCTAAATTGCCCGTAGGTGTGAATGTGAGTGGTTGTTTGATTCTATATGCCCTGCGATTGGCTGTCGACTGGTTCAGGGTGTACCCCACCTCCTGCCCGAAGATAGCTGGGATAGGCTCCAGCAGCCCGCAACCATAGTGAGGATAAGCGGCTCAGAAAATGGATGGATGGATGGATGATTTTTAAAGAATTTATTAGCATATTATAATGTAAAATAAGTATTTGGTAACTGACAAACAATCAAGATTTCTGGCTCTCACAGACCTGTAACTACTTCTTTAAGAGGCTCCTCTGTCCTCTACTCGTTACCAGTATTAATGGTACCTGTTTGAACTCATTATTAGGATCAGAATCATCTTTATTTTGCCAAGTATGTCCAAAAAAACACAAGGAATTTGTCTCCTGTCCACAACCTCAAACAGTCACACTCCAAACTCCACTATGGCCATGATGAAAGAGCTGTCAAAGGACACCAGAAACAAAATTGTAGACCTGCACCAGGCTAGGAAGACTGCCTCTGCAATAGGTAAATCCTGCAGTGCCAGACGTGTCCCCATGCTTGGCAGATGGTCAGATGAAACCAAAATAGAACTTTTTGCCAAAAACCTAACTGCAAAATGGCACCTATCCGTGCGGACGCCTCGGTTACATGCTCTCTAGTATTGTCTATGTTTTTGTGTTTTTCGTTCGTCTTTGGAGACATTACGCAACTCACTTACACAAAGGAAGACGAGCTAAACATCAGTGAGTCTACCCCGGACTTTCTTTCACCAACTTTCGCAAATCTGCCATAGGTGAGGTATACCTATGATGCAAATTACAGGCATCTCTCATCTTTTTAAGTGTGAGTGAGAACTGTTGATGGATGACTAAATACTTTTTTGCCCCACTGTAATGTATTGCATGCATACATACAGTAAATATGATGTAGCACAGATGAGTGTAGCTCAGTGTGTGCGTGGACCAGCGGGGCACAGCGGTGGGAGCGCAAACCGGCGAAAGCACGATATGGTGCCATTGCCCCAGTGTGAGTGCACCGTAAGACTGGCTGTGTATAAAAGCAAAATCATAAAAAACGCTGTTATCTGTCAAAATAATTCTCGACCCTCCCGCTATGTTCTCTCGAGTTTTCACTTTTTGTCCTCGTCTCATCCATTCACCCATTAGCACCCTCTTGTTCAACACTACCTTCGAGCTGTTTCCAGGAGAGTGACACAAGACAAAAGTGTTCCATAAAACACATGTATTTATAGCACAAGCAGGCCAATGAACACACAAGCACACACACACGCACACACACACACACGCACACAGAAACACACACACACAAGACTACTTTACAAATAAAGCATCCATCAGGAGAGATGTGCAAACTTAATTTGCGGTCAGAACTATCAAAATGGTTTATGTCATAAAGTCAAACAACTTATATTTTATTCAGATGTTTTTTAAGCTGTCAAATAAAAAACATACTCAAATGAACTGGACGTGGAAAATTACCTGTTGGCCGTACTTAAAGTTAGTCAATGTTAAATGACTGCTGAATGCAGTCCAGTTATTTGAAATTGATGTATATAACTTATAACTATTTGGTGTTGGTTCTGTTCTTCTATTGCACATTGTTTAATCTTTTCTTTTTATAGGTAAAAGTTTAATAAATGGGTGGTAAATTTACAAGTTAAAAATCATATGTACCCATGGTACTTGCCCAATCACCACCACATCAGCACTATTTGGAGTTGAAAAGTTAGTGTCTCATAAGGCTGTCACAGCGAATTACCTATTAAGGCGTTGTACCTCATGTTTAATGCACAAAAGGTGTTTATGGGTATCAAGGAAGAGAGGCATCTACTTGTAAAACCACAAAGATAGACAGACATGTTCTCACTCTCATCAAATTATAAGTGGCCACACTGGCAGAGAGGATGCAGCTGTTTCTTTTCAAGTGATCTAACGTTCAAGCTGCCTCACTGCCAACAGTGAGCACATTCACAACCTTAACAAGCAGTTATATGGGAGGCCAAAAGTTTGTCACACATTAAATTGGTTAATAACATGGGTTAATGTTGAAGTACTTTAAAATGTTTTAAAATAGTGACGGTTTATAACAAAAGTTATTTCATGAAACTCCATATGGAGCAGGTGTTGATGTGAAAAAGTACACTTTGGCGACTAAGCCAAGGACAAACTTCCTTCAATCATAGAGAAGCAAGCCTCGGTTACAGCAGCTATTTGCCTCATAATTATTAATAAGCAGGCACCTACTACAGTGGAGAAAGAGAAACCCGCTAGTAACATACAAGACACACATAACTAGACAGGGTCAATGCACAGAAAAATAGCCGTACCAATAGTAGTGAGATACTATTTGAGATACTATACTATACTGGCTGGTCTCTCTCTCTCTCTCTCTCTCTCTCTCTCTCTCTCTCTCTCTCTCTCTCTCTCTCTCTCTCTCTCTCTGTCTCTCTCTCTCTCTCTCTCTAATATTCCAAATTAATATTTTTCGCTGATTTTCCTAAATAGTTGATGGAAATGTCACTCGGCATGATTTTCAAGTCATCAACCGTTGGAATACAGTAATGAATTATTTTTTAACAAACATCTGAATCATGACGGTATTGTTTTGAAAAAAAGAAAAGAAAAAAAACACCATGCTAAATTATTACACACAACAGAGTTTCAAGACATTTGACAGGTTTTAAAGAACTGAAAATAGTCATTTATTAAATTTGCAGCATTAGGAGGTCATATTTATTGCAATTTTGACAATTATGACGTAGGACCCCTATTTTGAGGAGCTTCACAATTCATTCATTCATGAAATTTGTATTTTTTATATTTGTATTGGCGGCACGGTGAACGACTGGTTAGCACATCTGCCTCACAGTTCTGAGGACCGGGGTTGTGTGCGCGAATGGTTGTTTGTTTATATGTCCCCTGCGATTGGCTGGCAACCAGTTCAGGGTGTACCCCGCCTCTCGCCTGAAGATTGCTGGAATAGGCTCCAACACGCCCGCGACCCTAATGAGGATAAGCGGAATGGAAGATGAATGAATGGAGATATTTGTATTGTTATTTTATATTCATTTGATTTTTTTTTTTAACGTTTTTTTCAAGGTGACTCAGCAGCAGTGGGGTGGCACCCCACCCTATTCACCAGCTGCCACTGATTCATACTATTAAAAAATAATCAATGAATCAGACCTGACTGTAAGTATTATCAAAAAGAGAGGTTTTAGGTCAATCCTTTAATACTGGACGAAGCTGGTTCCACAGAAGTTAGTGGAGTTATGATAGCTCCTAGTTCTGGTGATGACTTAAGCATCAACATTCTGGAGAAGTTGGGTAGTCTTTAGAGACTTGTTGCTGTTGCCCTTTCCTAATAAAGTTGAGGGTGTCATTCACTAGTTTGCATGGTTCTCATTTTGTTAAACTCGGGCCAATTTTGAGTGGACAATTATAAGGTTGTTTACATACTGTAGGTCATTGTCTGTGTCATTATTCTAATTCACATTACATAATGTCGTTCAAATTAGTTTGTGTGTGTTTGCGCAATGGAGTCTATGAAGTGGTTCTGCCCAGCTGTTGGAAATCACTTGCCGCAGCCAATGATTTTGAAGGTCTATAATTAAAGCCACAATCTGAAGGGAATGTGTTTTGGCGTGTTCCTTCCACTTGTTAGCTTATTGTAGAAAACAGGTGTCTCAAACAAGGCTCTGGAGCCAGGTCTGCCCCGCCACATACTTTTAATGTGGCCCACAAAAGCAAATCATGTGCATCGACTTCATGATTCCTGCTAAAATAGCCCAAAACTCCAGATTGTCTTCACTTTCAATAACGTTGAAATACTGCAAGGATGTTTTATTACAAAAACAAATGGAATTAAAGTTAAACAATGTTTTACCGGCTTCTGATTTCAAAACTACTTATCCCTCAATTTGTTGTGTAAATGGAATAATATGAGGTGATCATACATTTATATGGGTTCACAGTTATAATGGCCCTCCAAGGGAAACAATGAAACTACTGTACAATGTGGCTCGCACAAAATTTTTTGACACCCCTTAGAAGTTAGATACTGTAAATGTTGTTTTGATCCCTTCCCTTGTGATTTAATTTTCACTGTGGGAGTTCAAAGTGAAGGTCACAAAGGTTATTATAAATGTTATGTGGCCCCACATTAACATGAAGGCATTGAGGACACTGTGAAACATGCAAGATGTTAATATCTTGTATGTAACATGAACATTTTTTCATATGAACTTGACCATCATGTCTGTCTCTTTACTTAAGCACATCAAAACTTATCAAGCTATTGTAGTGCTGGACACCTTTCATTTGCATATACTAGTAATGCAACTCTCACAGCCTTTATTGGAACATTCGATGATTTGGTTGTTTCTAAATGTAATGTCTCTTTTCCGGCTCTCTCTTCCTACTTTCATTTTCATTTCTTTATTTGCATCCATCAGAGTTCCAACACAAACTGTTTGTTTAGATAATCGGACCATTAATGTTTTAATTTCCAACTTCCGAATGAATTTACCCAGTCTTTGTTGTTGTTTCCTTTAGTCATGGCTTCCCTCTGGGTTTTCATTTCCTCCCTCTTGCTTGCTATTGCATGCTTACATTTATGAGCTTATTTATATCATCAAGCTATTTAGCTGGTTTTGTCTTAACACCGTTTGGAAACTTCCCCTCAAGATGCTTCACGACTGTTGTCTCACAGCTATTCTCGTCCCTTGATTTCAGCGCTCATCTTCCATCTCTCTGGGGCGCTTTTTTTCTGCATTTTGTCTCTGTCATATCGAACAAGCCACTAAATAATCTGCATCTTTACAAAGGTCTGTATGAATTCAGGAGAAAATAATTATGCACAAGTACAATACTCAACATTAACCTCTCTGTTCTTTAAAATGTCATATATATAATATATATTTTTAATGTAAATTGTGTATTATGCAAACTTTTGTTTTGGGAACTGCCTAAAGGGCAATTTTTGATACCATACAAAGAAACTGTCTTTTTTACATGCTATTTCAGTGAAATTTAATACAGCTATCCATTTTCATTTTACATAGATTCATTTTGCAGTGCATTGTTTATTACCATATCACATGTCATGCGAAAACGCTTATGTTGTATTTAGTGACTGACACCACTGTCCTACATGACAGACTGAAATAATTATGGCAGCACTAAAAAAAGAAGAATATCTACAATTCTATTCTTATAACATGCGGCTGAAACAAAATCAATCATCATAATAGCACGGCGTGAACCTATAATTTGCATCAACTGCTAACTTTTGATCATGGCTGCAATGTCATAGGAATTGTGTTGAACTGTGATCAATGCACTAAGAATTCCTTACACTGTGTGTCACACAGGTTTTATTGAGTGATGAGCATAATTACCAAGTGACTGTATTGATCAACTTTTAGAACCCTCTTATGATTTTTTTTTTTTTTTTTTTTTCAAGCAACTCATGAAAATTCTCAACACTTTTGAACTGACAAGTCTCTTGAAACATTTTGGCAGTGAATCTTTCAAAAAAGATGCAACCAAACTGATGTGGCAAAAAAAAAAAAAAAACACCCAAAACAAGAGGCAAAAACAACAAAGGAGTTCAACAGGTGCAAGTATAAGCAAAGCAAAGCAAGCTTATTCATATAGAGCATTTCATACACAAGGTAACTCAATGTGCTTTACATGATTAAAAGCATTTAAAACAAAGAGAAAAAAATACAATTAAAACAGCTTACAGTGCAAGAAATATCATTTAAAAGTGGAAATGCTCTAAAAAGCATGGGAAAAGAGAAGAGTTTTTAACCTGGACTTAAAAACATGCACACTTGGGGCCGACGTCACTTCTGTTGACAACTTATTACATTTGTGTGCAGCATAATAGCTAAATGCTGCTTCACCATGTTTGCTTTGGACTCTGTGCTCCACTGTTTGACCTGAGTCTGTCGATCTTAGAGCCCTACTGGGTTTATATTCCTTTAGCATTTCTTTCATGTATTCAGGACCTAAACGGTTTAGTGATTTATACACCAGTAGCAGAACTTTAAAATCTATTCTAAAGCTGACTGGAAGTCAGTGTAAAGCCTTTGGAATTGGAAAAATATGCTTTGACCTCTTTGTTCTGGTCATAACCTGAGCTGCGGCATTCTGAATGAGCTGCAGCTGTTTAATGCTCTTTTTGGGGAGTCCATTCAGAAGACCATTACAATAGTCAAGTCTACTTGAAATAAAAACATGGATGAGCTTCTCCTGGTCTGCTTCACACATGCAAGCCTTCAGTTTTAGTAATTGATTTGATATGACTCCTGAAAGTCAGGTCGGAATCTATCTAACACCAAGGTTTCGGACTTGGTCTTTGGTTAAAGAGGGTGACCCCAGGTATTTACTTACAGCAATCCTCTTTTCTTTATTGGCAAAAACAATTATCTCAGTTTTGTTGTGGTTTATTTGAAGAAAATTTTGGCTCATCCAGTTATTTATCTATTTTAGACAGTGACACAACACCTCAATTGAACTGTAGTCATCTGGAGACACTGCTAAATATAACTGTGTGTCATATGCACAGCTATGATAGTAAAAATTAAAGGAATTCTGAGGAATTTGAAGGGTAGCATATACAGGCTGAACAGGAGTGGTCAAAGAACTGACCCTTGAGAGACTGCATAGGTCATTTCCATTCGATGAGCTTGAACACTTCCAATGGTTACAAAATAACTCATATCTTCCAGGTAGGAACTGAACCATTTACGGACTGTTCCATTTAGTCCTACCCACATTTCCAACCTGCTCAGCAGTATATCATGATCTACCGTATCAAAAGCCGCACTGAGGTCCAACAAGACCAGAATTGACACCTTTCCCGAGTCAGTATTCAACCCTTCTATCATTTAGCACTTTGATAAGACCAGATTCTGTACTGTGATGAGTTTGGAAACCTGATTGAAATTTGTCAAAATGTCAATTTAAGTTCTAGAAATTCCTGAGTTGATTAAAAATAACTTTCTCAACAATCTTGGCTATGAAACGGAGATTTGAGATGGGTCTATAGCTTGCTAACATGGAAGCGTCCACCGTTCTATGTTTTAGCAGAGGCTTAATGGCAGGTACTTTATGAGCTTTAGGAAACTTGTCTGACTGAAGTGAGCAATTGATTATTTGCTGTAAATCAGAAAGCACAGACTTCGCAATAGCTTTGAAAAAGTCAGATGGTATTGAGTCAAGACAGCTCGTTGGTTACAGCTGCTGAACCGTTTTCGCTACAGTTTTTTGGTCAACTGTATCAAATTCTGACATGGTAATAGAGTTTTTTTCCTTGGTGGCTTCAGAAGTAGTATAAGTTTATCATTTTGCTGATTTGTGCTAATATTTAACCTGGATTGTATTTTTTTTCACTAAAATAACAAGAACGTTAAAGACTCCCGTTATGACAAAATTGTTGTAGTCAGTACAAATAACTGACATCACAAATGAAAAATCCTCCATAAATTTTCTATTGTATCTTGGAGGCCTATAAATTATTAAAACAACAACCTTTGTGTCACCTTTAACTAAAAAACAGAGATATTCAAAAGAGCTAAAAGGACACCGTATAATTTCTTTACTCTGAAATAATGATTAAAAAATAACAGCAGTACCAGGGCCTTTTTTTCCCTATTCGACACTTTTTTTGCTGGTGTTGCTTCATTTAAAATGGTATTACAGCTACTTTCTGTTAATCACGTTTCATTTAGTAACCTTAAGTCTAGATCATAGGCTGTAATTATGTCATTAATCAACATTGATTTATTACCCAGTGACCTGATAATGAAAAGAGCTAGACTCACAGAGATAACTGGCGACAATGGTTTGATAGATTCACATTTTATCCTCACTAAGTTTTTAGTTCTACTTTTTTTGTGCTATATTTCTTTGACCAACTTTCTGTCCCTTGTAATTTCAGGGATCAAAAATGCCTGATCTCCATAGGGGTCTGACTTATTCTGGAAAAGCCCCCCAGATATCAATCAGATTCTCTAAGTAAGGGTAAAGGGTAACGTGGGTCCCCCTTCCCATGGGCCCGCCACCTGTGGGAGGGGGTCGGGTGCAGTGCGAGCTGGGTGGTGGCCGAAGGCAGGGACCTTGGCGATCCGATCCCCGGCTACAGTAGCTGGCTCTAGGTACGTGGAATGTCACCTCTCTGGCAGGGAAGGAGCCCGAGCTGGTGTGTGTGGTCGAGAAGTTCCGACTAGAAATAGTCGGACTTGCCTCCACACGCAGCTTGGGCTCTGGTACCAGTCCTCTTGAGAGGGGTTGGATTCTCTTCCACTCTGGAGTTGCCCATGGTGAGAGGCACCGATCAGGTGTGGGTATACTTTTTGCCCCCCGGCTCGACGCCTGTATGTTGGGGACGAGTGGACGAGAGGGTAGCCTCCCTCCGCCTTCGGGTGGGAGGATGGGTCCTGACTGTTGTTTGTGCCTATGTACCAAACAGCAGTTCACAGTTCTGACCCTTTTTGGAGTCCTTGGAGGGTGGGCTGGAGAGCGCTCCTGCTGGGGACTTCAATGCTCACATGGGCAATGACAGTGAGACCTGGAAGGGCGTGATTGGGAGGAACGGCCCCTCCGATCAGAACCTGAGCGGTGTTCTGGTATTGGACTTCTGTGCTCATCACGGATTGTCCATAATGAACACCATCTTCAAGCATAAGGGTGTCCACACATGCACTTGGCACCAGGACACACCCTAGGTCACAGTTCTCTGAGGCGGGCTCTCCTATATCTGGGGTTGAGGTCACCGAGGTGATTAAAAAGCTCCTCGGTGACAAGGCCCCGGGGGTGGATGAGATTTGCCCGTTAAAATCAACAATGGATAAATCTCCTTACAGTAGGAGAGGGTATGTTGTGTATGTGCATGTTAATGGAAGGTCTTTGGGTGAAAGCAAAAGCACCAATAAGTAACACTGATCAAGTAGGTTAATATATACTGTACACCAGCACTTCATTTATCAATGCTATGTCAAGATTATTCCCAATTACTGTAGTAAGTGAAGTTCATTAGAAAATTCTAGTTATTGTTTCAACTCAAAGCTATAATCTGAATGCAGCATGGATTCTGAAGTAACTTTAATGCGAATAGTGTTATTGATTATTTAATAACCATGACTGTACTCAAGGGAGCGATATATTGATTGTGCATACATTGAAAGAGGGGGGAAAAAGTCCAAAGACTGTCACCTGGAGCAGCTTGGGAATGAGGAATGAAAGCAAAATTAATGGATTCAATTTGGGTAAATTAAAAAGTCCATGATGGCATGGATTAATGTTACAGAGAACTGTAATATGCGAACATCAGCAATTTGGATATTCAGTAGAGTAGAGGAGTATTGCATATCATGATCAATGCAAGAAAATGTTGCCAATACAAAATAGCTTCAAAATAATTTTCCAGAAGCAAAACTTGGATGCTATGGGGCTGTGTTAGTGCCAATGGCATGTGTAACTTATACATCTGTGAAGGCACCATTAATGCTGAAAAGTACATACAGGTTTTGGAGAAACATATGCTGCCATCCAAGCAACTTCTTTTTCATGGATGGTCCTACTTATTTCAGCAAGACAATGTCAAACCACATTCTGCACGTGTTACAACAGCGTGGCTTCGTAGTAAAAGAGTGCGGCTACTAGACTGGCCTGCCTGCAGTCCAGGCCTATCTCCCATTGAAAATGTGTGGCACATTATGAAGCGTAAAATACGACAACAGAGAATCTGGACTGTTGAACAGCTGAATCTGTACATCAAGCAAGAATTGGAAAGAATTCCACCTACAAAGCTTCAACAATTAGTGTCGTCAGTTCCCAAACGTTTATTGAATGTTGTTAAAAGAAAAGGTGATGTAACACAGTGGTAAACATGACCCTGTCCCAGCTTTTTTGGAATGTGTTGCAGCCATAAAATTCTAAATTAATGATTATTTGCTAAAAACAATACAGTTTATCAGTTTGAACATTAAATATCTTGTCTTTGTAGTGTATTCAATTAAATATCGTTCAAACATGATTTGCAAATCTTTTTTTGTTTTGTTTTTATTTATGTTTAACACAACGTCCCAACTTCATTGGAATTGCGGTTGTACAAAAAAAATGTTTCATCTTGACCTCTGTTTAACAAATGGGTCCTCACAGAGCAATCGGTGCATTATTTGGAACCTATGTTTTATTTTTCCACTTTCACTGGCTCAGTTCCAGAAAGCAGAGAACCAGAATTAATACATTATGAACACAATTAATGTCAAGGAAGTTAAAATGGGTTCAACATTTCTTTTTCCCACCAGACACAAAGCAAATGGTGTACTGCCAGAGGAAAACATCCACACATACACTCACTTCCACAAACCTGGTGCTGCATTTTTTATTACCTATACATCTTTGTTCACTCTACTTTCGGCAAACACGCTGTTAAATGTGCATCAAAAGATAACTTGCCCAAAAGGTAATACAATATGGTACAATAAATTACATAAAACCCCAGCCCCAAACATCACGTTACATCCAAAATGACATCCCTACTACTGATTAGGGGTTGGAATCGCAGAGTAACTCACGATACCACACTATTTTACCAACAATAGCAATAATCAAACAGTACAGCAATTATGCAATAATCAAAATATTTGATGCATCACAATATCTAGGCAAACACTGTAGAAACAGTCTTTTTATATGAAATGACAATTTGAAATCAATCATATTTCCATAGTAATTGCCTGCCATGTCCAATTAATTATTTTAATATATTGTCATTTTTGCACACTTAAACAGTCATAATTGTCACTTTTCTGTTTTCATTTCTCTCCCTATCATATTATCCACTCTCCTTCCTTCTCTTTTGATTCAGAGTGAAATCATGTGCCATTCCTGTCAATATGATCGCAACCCACGCTCAACACTATATATAGCACTGTTAACGTCTTCCCACAAGCCCACCACCACCATCTAACCCCCCCAACTGCTTCTTATCCTCTACCTCCTCCACCTCTACTATTCAGCTTGCCATCACTAATGTTCCAAACTAAAAGTGCTCATGAGAAGGAGATAAAGAGAGGAAGTTTTGAAGAACAGACAAAGTGCTGCGAGAGACTAAGATTTGGTGGGACAAGAGAAGAGAAGAAAGGCGAGAAGGGAAAATATGTCCCTTATACTCAGACAGATGGTTCGATTCTAAAACTTAAAGTGACTCGCTGTGCACAATTAACTTGACTGCCTAATCAGACAACTCAAATGTTCTCTCTAACATTCCTTAAAATGAATGACTTGATATCTGCACTGATGGGACAGTGCTAGAAGGGTTGAAAAGGTGTGTTTTTTACTGCTACTAAGCAGATGTAGTAACATCTTTCTTTTTTGTTATTGTTAAAACAAGCAATACATTTAGCACATGTGACTGTAGCAATCACACCCTGAAATTGCCTCCAATGCACGGAGGAAGCCATCCATTTTCCATACCGCTTATCCTCACTAGGGTCGCATGCTGGGGGGGAATAAGAATTGACAACGCTGATCTTTTCAACTTGAAAACTGACCTTAACAATGACACATTTATGCAAAATATCCAAGCTGGGTTTATCACCACAACAACAACTGGACTTTCCTTAAATTAACTATTACCTATATTTAAAAAGTATCTAAATCATTAAAATATACAGAATAGTATTTTTTTCACCACTTGTATATGACCCTACATGTGAGAATTTGAACTTTGTCACATTGCTCTATAGTTTCTATTCAGAAAAATTATATATTTAATGCTAGAACTCTTGAACTCTCAATGATGAATGCAGAACTTGTCTGCCTCTATTTGTTTGTGCATGAATGCATGTCATTGAATTATGTATCTATCTAGGAATAACACCATATTGCAGACTCTTTTATCCATTGTTCTAGCCTAAATATGACATGCTGCTCCAAATGTGTGCTTGGTCGTATGGTCAATTTCTCAAGTTGTCAAGTATCAGCAACACTAGGTACGATGGACTATCCAAAGTCTAACATTGTTCCTTGGTGTTGCTAACAGCCCATTTTGTAGTTAATGCTCACCAATATACCATATTAAACACAGTACGGTAAAACTACATTGTACTTTAAAGCTTTATGGTGAGTTTGCGAGGAAACAATTCATAATAATATCAATATAAATATTATTCAGTCGATCGCAGGGTACAAACAGACAAATAACCATTCACACTCACATTCATTCCAGTTTCAGTGGTCTTTTGTCCTGTGTCTCTTTGCGGGTATTTCAAGCTAAATAATTTCGTTTGTGTTCATCTACACACTGGAGGATTAGCATGTAAGCGGTCTAAAGTCCAATATACGCATATTGAATAGTTTAAAACAAGTGCCATACACAAATAGGAGGTGATGCATGGGTTTTTTTTGAAAATACAATCTTCAGTGCTGCTACAATATTTCCTTTGTCTCTGCAAATATTGTTTATGCCCTAAATGTATGTGCAGTGAGCGTATAAATGTGAAACTGTCACATCTTAAATGAGTCTTAAGTGTCTAACCAGTTCTGAGTTGCTGTGGACATAACTGTATGGACAATACACAATGTGCAGATATAAATAAATAATTGCCTATGTGCGTTTGACACTATTTAAAATTTAATGTGTCAAGGTCTATGAAACACGCATGCGTAGCCATGATTTGCATGTGAGGGGAAAAAACACAGGGTCAAACAGGTAAAAACTTGAAATTCAGATGAATACAGTTTTATTCCTGCACTTTATTCTTTTGTAGGATCCCTCATTATACATAATTAATATAGTCTATATAATTAGTATGTATGGTACGCTGTATCTGTATTGGATCTTTGCCTTTCATGTCATGTCAACAAAGCATATCCAACAACACACTCATTAGAGCTTGAGTGATGTTAAGCAATCTTTGCATGCTCTTTTTGCAAATAATGTACGGTATGTTCATGATTTTCTGGGAAACGCAACTAAGCACAGTTCCATTTGTTGAGCGCATATACATTACAGTGAGGCATGTTTGTTTCCATGCATTATAGAGTGCACAAGCACAACCTGTGCAAGATCGGCATCGCACGGTGCTTGAGTGTGATAAAAGCTACAATTGTTCCCCTTCACACCAAACACTTCTTTAAAAAAATCAAATAAAAGACTTAAAACAGTGTGCAGCAACCAGTGTGCTGTGAGAGATCATCAAGTGAGCTGTGCTAAATTATCTAATTTCACCTCATTGGTCAGATTTTGTTTTTTCTTTTCACCACAAAGAATAATAAGCTATATACACCAGCGAAGTATGGTGACAGTCAAAACCATTAAATGCTCTTCCACAAGCTACATAATTAAGCTGTGTATCCACTTTGTTTGATATGTTTGTTTGATGGTGTGCTGTGAATATTTTTTTCTGATGTAAAGTATTTGCCTTGCCTCAATAAAAGTTGAGAAACACTTACCTAAAACGCTTAATATGATAAAATAGTCATGTGATGTCAAATTATTGTTACATTCAATTCAAATTCGTCAAAGCTATTTGCTTTTTGCCACCCAGTTATTTATTTTGTGCCAACTTCTCCTTTTCATTCACAGTTTTTATCCTTTTATAATATTATATAGTAATTTACTGCAACAGAGATGTAATTTATGAAGTCACATAAACCAAATTCCGTCATAGCCAGTTGGACTTTTGAGTTTTATGTACCGGTAATTCAAATAAGCTCACCAGATGTTTTTTGTGCTGTAACTTTGATAGATGCAAACTAGCCAAGTGGTATGCAATGCTAAAACAATAATGACAATGATTCATGAGTTTTGGTTGAATTTTATTTTTTTTAATGCTTTCTTTTGTTTTGCTCACACTGTACCCCAAATGTTGCCCATCTTGCTTTTTTGCTTGCGGAAGTGTTGCACATTCATAGAAAAAAAATGCTACTTCGACATCTTCGGATGACTTCTAAAAGACACGCATATTAAAATGTGACATGTTTGAGGTTTTATAACAGCAGATTTAAGTTTTAAGAAAAAATGGAGAGAGGATAAACGCATTTTTATTTGTTGCAGTACAACATTTCCACTGAGTGTGTACCACCCACAGGTTTGCCTGGCATCTAAATACAGAAAAGACTCCCGTTCCATAATAATACAGTTTGTGTTATTTTACCTTTTACAAATGAGACAGTGTTATTTGTGAGGGGGGGAGACAGTTGCACTCCGCCCTGAGGTGTGCAGATGACCCAGATAACCTTGTGGCTGCAGGTCAGACACATGATCGTCTGGGAAGTAGCTTTCTTTTTAGAGTTCAGGCAGGAAGGAGGCAAACAATATGCAATGGAATTAATGATCAAGTTTTGAAACAGCAATGTATTGTTATTATTATTTTTATTTCAACTATGATTTTATAGTTCAGCCAGTTTTTTCCCTGAAAAGTGATGTTAATTGGTGTTTAAATTATGAGGGGCTGCGAGTGGCTGGCAACCAGTTCAGGGTGTACACCGCCTCTCGCCTGAAGTTAGCTGGGATAGGCTCCAGCACGCCCCCGACCCAAGCGAGGATAAGCGGAACGGAAGTTGAATTAATTAATGAATTATGAGGGGGTCCTAGCAAAATGTGTCTTCACTGTAAGAGATCCCTGGATCCAAAAAAGTTTGAAAATCCCTGTTCTAAACAATCAAATAATAATGGCTAGAAACAAAGCACCATGAGGTTTCCACAAGGAAAAGCTTTTAGGAGTAGTGTTAATACATAGAGAGCTAGTGAACAAGCAAAAAATCCAGCTCTTGTGTATAAAATGTGCTATATAAATACATTTGCTTTGCTTTGCTTTTCTTTGCTTTGTAACACAACATGAGGCTTGTAAACAGTCTTTCAGTAGTTGACACTGTCACTGGTTCTCCTCTTCTGTTCGACAAAGTTCCTCCTCGTACCCTCCTATCGTTCTTTCAAAAGCCCTTCAGCATTTCTACATTACACTTTTTCACACAATAATCACAACACTTTACACTCACACTTGATCTCTGCTTAGTAATGTGTTAAAACTAAACACATCTCTTCGTTAGCCGCAAGCGAGCACAGCTAAGCTCGCTTGAAAGGCTTCAACGAGCATCGAGGGAAGTCACAAACGCATGCATATGAAGTCTGCTGTCCTTAAATCTAATTTGTTATTTGCTAGTATCAATGTAAACAATTTATTGCCTTTCAAAAAGAATTGAGTTCGATATATTTCTTCCGGAAATTAAACATGCCGAACACCGATCCATTTTTTTGGATCGTAGGAATATAAATTGATACATCGATGTAATGAATGAATCTTTACACCACTATTCATAACACATCCAGCTGATTGAAATTGCATTTCCATTTACTTAAAGCAAAGTCTGTATTTCACTTGTCCTCATTGAGATCGCTGGTGAGTTAGAGCCTCTCCCAGCTGACATGGGTAAAAGGCAGATTACACCCTGGTCGTCAGTCAATTGCAGGGAGCACGTAGACAAACAAACATTCACACTCACATGCACACCGAACCTTTTGTACAACAGACATTTTAATGGTCACATTCTGCCCACTTTCCACTTCCCCACATTTAAAATATCTTCTATATGGAGAAATGCTACAAGTTTTATATGAACTATATGAAACTATTTTTCTCCCCCCCAAAAAACACATTCTCTCAAAACATTTTAAATCCTCCTTAGCGATCCAAGCAAGTCATTTTTTCCACAAAAGCAACCAAAGTAGGATTTCAAGATTTGACAGTTGAATTTTGATGATGCAATTTTGTGATTTCCTGAAAAAAAATACTTTAAGTGCCACGTTTTCAAATAACTATTATCATTGACCTTGCTAGGCTAGTAAAATTATATCTGAGCATAAGGACATTGACAACAGTTGACTAGTTGTTTACTACATCAACTCCAAGCTTTATGAATGGGTGCCCTTGTTGTTCTTGGGAATTAAACTTTGAGTCATTCATTGTCTTTGCGCTTCCGTTTAAACTGATCATATGAGTACACAGAGCCATAGTTCAGTTCATTATTAAGTGCCGAGCAGCTAAAAGAAATATAGGTCCCAATATGGTGTGTCGCTATGCCTCATAAAACAAAATTAACAGGCTGATGCAAGCCATGGTAGGAGGTAATGTTCAATAGAGATGATGATTTTGTGATGCAAGAGATATATTCCTCACGAGTACAGCACAAAATGTATAATGAAGTATTTACAGGAGACTCTTGGCTTTTGTTTAACCCTTACCTTAGTACATGTTCTTTCCTTATCATCATCATACACTGGCATCATTGGCTGTAAGAATTCACAGGATTCTTATTGGTGTACAATAATGTGTGTAGTGTTCATTTTGACTTGCGTTCAAGATAGGAATAGCTAGGTTTCTTGCCATAAAAAGGGCTACCATGACCCAGTCAATCAAAATGTTGTGATAAATGTTGCTGTGTCAGAGATCTCGTTTGATGTGCATCCTACGTCTGAGACACATACTGAAAAATGAGCAGGGATGCATAAAGTAAACTCGATCTGCGTCTGAGGATGCAATGTTATGGATTAGTATTCCGGTGTGGGGCTGGAAATCTTGGCGTATTAATTTTTTTGACATGACAGGGCTCGAGAATGCGACTAATTTGGTTGCATATGTGACCTAATTTCTGAATGGTGCTGCTAAAAAAAAGGAAAAAAAAGAAGAGATGGCCTCAGCCATTTGAGGAAGAAAACAAAATCTCTGCGATTTGAAAGCTGACACATGAAACTCATCTGGTTTCTAAACCAATCAAAGATAGTGAAGAGCGGGGCGGGACCCTCAGAGGGAGCCAACCCTCCCTTTTATTGGCCGGGTGCGTGTCTGTGCGCGTGCACGTGCATGCTTTTCAAATGTGGACACTAGTGTACGCAAAGCTAAGTTTTCTGATGGCAAGCCGGTAGCTGCACAGTTAGAGAAAGTTGAGCGGCATAAATGGAAATAGTTCCAAATCCTAACGCCACTGCGGCGATGTGGGAACATTTTGGATCCAAGCCAGATGAACAAGACCATCCCGCAACACAATTTAAAACCTCAAAGTGACATAATCCATTTTACACACAACCGTCCCACCCAATTTCTTCAACTGGGAACAAACAACACGGTGGGATGTTTCTTGTTTGCCGTCATCTTGCAATTATGGAACCCTTTGCCCAAACAATGCAAATACAAACGTGACAGCGTATATGGTGCATGCATGCTCACATTATATACAGTAAAGCGTACTCATTATTGTAAGAGATGTAGCCATTGAACATGTTGACAAAGCAGTGATTAAAGAAAGGCTGCAGACTTTGAAAAGTAGTACATATATTGAATCAAAACTGTTTGCTTTGATCTACTTGTGCTGTTATTAATATTGCTTAGATTCACACTTTTTCTGAACTAACTGGAAACTTGATTGGCAGTGTATTGCCTGTTAAGGCATTATTATGTTTCATCTGTTATCTGTGCCAAAAGTTTTTTTTTTTTATTTGTTCGTTTTTTTTTTTCAAGTGTAAAATTATCTATGCTGTTTGTAGTTATAACATTCATTTGTTGACAAAATTGATAAGATTTCAAAAGAAAATGCCCCATTAAGATGACAAATATAACAGAATAAACAATTTGTTCCATAGTTTAACCTGTCGCCATCATAATTCCTTGGCTAAGTGTAAACAGAATGTTGAAACTGAAAATGGAAAATTTACTTTTCAATGTCTTGTACTGTCCATCCATCAAGTGCAAAGTTACACAACCAAGAAACCCTCTAGTTTCCTGCCTATTTATGGGCTCATTAATCTAATAAACACCCTCACTTCGAGTTTGTCATCAAGTTACATGATTGAAGTTCCAGTCGAAAGAATCACTGTGACGCAGCTGCCAAAACCAAAAGGTAAGTGCATCTGCAGTGTTTGCACAGATTATGTCAGGTTTGCAAGTTTGTATGGTGGAGTTGCTGGCAAAAGGTGGTGGACCCTAATGCAGGGAGGCAAAGCAGGATGAATCTCACACAAAACAAACACACACACACACAGATAGGCAAACAAGACGTGAAAAAAAAATACTCAAAATACTCAATTAACAAAGTCTCATAAATCAAGATTCAAAGTAACAATGAAACAAAACATTCACCACAGCACAGGAAACATGACAACACTACAATCGTGACTTGATGATCCAACTCTGACTAAACAAAACCAGACAATGAGACAATGAGGCACACCTAGACAAGTGGCTGGAGGAAGCTGATTGGCTGACAAGGTAGAGGGCTGACGAGAACAGGTGGAGATGAAAACCAAAA
Source organism: Phycodurus eques (assembly GCF_024500275.1). Lineage (NCBI taxonomy): Eukaryota > Metazoa > Chordata > Actinopteri > Syngnathiformes > Syngnathidae > Phycodurus > Phycodurus eques. The sequence continues at coordinate 20,193,826 of NC_084533.1, forward strand.
GAGCAGGACAAGACATGAAAATGAGACACAGGAAAATAAGGAAAATCTCATCAAAACCAAGTCAACTTTAGCTTTAGCCAACAGCGTTAACAGAATTAACTTCTAATTAATAATGTTTGTCTTAGTTGTCCATATCATGCACCATGTGGCTACATTGATTGACAAGTGTAATTCAGCGGCTTGGTCTGATATCTACATTGAGTGTTGTTGAATACACAGGTGACTGTTATAACAGCGTTTGCTTCTCTTCAACATTTGTTGGGAGGGGGATGTTTGAGTTTGGCGATGTGTCCATGTGCTAAATACACTAAAAGTGAATTGCTGCCTCCACAAAGGCTTTCATTGTCTTTAAACTAACTAAAAAACTAACTAAACTAACACTCATTTTTGTTTTTTTTCCCCCAAACTCTGGGCTTGGCTTGTGCTAGTAGAAGCAAACACACAGCCGCCACTAACACTTAACACTGAGCGAGGTGGAAAAAGAGACAATCGGTTCCTTTTTCACTTCTATCAGTATCAACACAGCTTTGCTCTTGGGAAAAATATCCCCAAAATTGAAATAAAAAGCAAAAAAAACTAAAACAATGTCGAAAGCTTCATGAATTCCCCTAAATCCTTGCGGAAGTCCAAACTAATTTTGTTATTTGAATTCTTGCTAGTTGTTTACTGTGGTGATCATCTCGGCCTTGTCTCGTAGACAACATAAAGAATAGTTATGTCACAATACCAGACAGATAGCAGCTTGTAGTTTAAAACATTTTGCACCACTTCTTAATTCACCTGCCCTGTGACAGTTGACAAAATCTGAATATATTCTTGTTAACGAACGTCTCAATTTATTTGATGCAAGCACTGAACTGAAGTAGACCCCTCTGTGATTTCCAGTACAGTTGTAATGGCATGTGTGGTCGTGTGCTCCTTTTTTTCACTCTTCATTGCCTGAATGCATCTAAACGTGTGTGTGTGTGTGTGTCTGCTCCAGTTCCCTGGGACAATCTTTTTTTGTTTCAGAGACAGTAAACTCACGTCTCCATGTCACTCATGTACACACAGACACGCTCATTGCAGCGGGCATTCGCAGTTCATGGAGTAATGAGGAAGAAATGAAGAGTCAAGTTTTGAATTTAGGTAACAAGATGCAGATGAATTGACGTCTTGCCAAGACTAGAACGCTATCAAGCTGTTCTTTTTATTGCTGTCTAATCCTATTCGCAAATGTACATGCCTTGACCCACCAGCAGCACTGTCGATGATCTTCAAAGGTACAATGCAGGGTGCATTTAGATTTAAGCATTTTGCTCCCTGTTGTTGGTTGAGGTCTTGACCCAAAGATTAAGCTTTGGAAACATCCGGAGTCTTTTAAAACCCTTATGAGCTACAGTACAAAGGTTCTTAGACCGCCATTAGATTTTTTTGTACTGTTTTTAGCAATGATATGACCATCTACAGTATATAGAACATTACTCAGTACAGAAGACCAAGGCCAAGCTTTATTTATTTGTATATTTATTTTCAACCTGTCCTGTTCAGCTGCTAGGTCATGCAGAATGAAGGATCTGTATCCCTTTTATGTCGGAACAGTTTTTATCTGCAACAGTGGAGTTTTTTTGGGGTTTTTTTTTTTAAACTGCCACTGTGGTTCTTTGTATTATAATGGTTATTTATCCAAAATTTCAGTCAGACAGAACAAAGTTTGAGTGGGAAGCGACAGAAAAGTAAAAAAGGAGAGGACAGATAGAAAACTAAACAAGAACTGACAGGACCCTTGCTAGAAGAAAAACAAACAAAACAAAGCATTATATGAATACTACCATGTCACATTGGGTCAGGTTTTATACAAGATAGTGTGAGGGAGGAACAGGACAAACTGTAAACAGAGGGCACGGGACTGCAACCAAAATGGCCGCTCACATATGCAAGCTTTTTTTCAGCGAGTATGAGCAAACATTTCATTTAGTTGCGTTTGTGCGATTGCATACATTTTAATGCTCCCTCCAACACAGGCGCTGTAATAGATATTGTGGTTGAAATTCGCCCTAATTTTCACGATGCAATAGTTTCCGTACATGGGCGGAGCCTAGACTGGAACTCTGCCCCCTTTTGGCCACCCCTATTGACCCACCAGCACTGTCGATGATCTTCAAAGGTACAATGCAGGGTGCATTTAGATTTAAGCATTTTGCTCCCTGTTGTTGGTATGTTGCTCCCTGTTGTGTGTTTTTGTCCAGAGCTGCATTTTTTTGATGGGTGGAATGTTTCTCAAGAACTGCAAGACACCACAGAAGCATTTCACCTGCACACACACACGCATGGCGTCAGTTATAATTCCAATGTTTCCGCAAGCCAGTACAGTTTAAGAATGTATCAACTCCAGTATTTACAACTTGACAAGATTTAGTAAGTTGAAGTCCAACCGACAGCGGCGGATGAGCAAATAATGTAAAGTAACCGAACTATTACAATGTGAAGGTTGATTGTTTCGCAGTATCATTTGTGCCTGTACATCGCATGCGCACAGGAATACCGAGTGAACAGATTAGCTATACAAATAACAGTGCTATCCTGTTCGCTAAAAAAAAAAAATACGGCAGTCTTGTTGGATCAAAATTAAGCCTGTTACAGTAGATATATACAGTATATGCAGAGGCCTCATTGAACAGGTTGGCCATGGCTGTAGGAGATTTGCCCATTGCTAGCTGGATTCATATAAAAACTTTGCTCGGGTCTGTTGGAGTGATAACACATCTCTGTGTATTATGGCACTATGCCAGGGAAACAGGATAAAATAAAGAGAGCACATAAAGCATTGTTTTTTTAGTAGTGGTAGCAAAAAGAAACTAGCTCTGGTACAGGAGATTGACAGACAGGGAGGCATGGTAATATGACACGTTCCCCAAGTTCACCTCTTCTATTAGTCATTATTGTGCTGTATGAAAAATGGCAGCTTTTCGTGATATAAACAAATAAGACAAAAATAAATCATTTCGAAACTAGAAATTAGACCATTAATGTGACCTCTAACCTGTACAACTCATTTAATAAGAAATACAAATTTGACAGTTCAGTAAAAATAATCTCACTCTCTAAAATGTTTTACTTGCCCTCTGAATTATTATTATTTTTATTTTCAAATGACTTGTACAGGCGGCACAGTGAACTGCTGAATCTGCCTCACAGTTCTGAGGACGTGGGTTTGTATCCCGGCCCACCTGTGTGGAGTTTGCATGTTCTCCCTGTGCCTGCATGGGTTTTCTCTGGGTACTCCGGTTTCCTCCCATATCCCAAAAACATGCAGGGTAGGTTAATTGAAGACTCTAAATTGCCCGTAGGTATGAATGTGAGTGTGAATGTTTTTTTGTTTATATGTGCCCTGCGATTGGCTGGTGATCAGTTCAGGGGGTACCCCGCCTCTCGCCCAGAGATAGCTGGGATAGGCTCCAGCACGCCTGCGACCCTAGTAAGGATACGCGGAATGGAAGATGAATGAATGAGTTGTACAGATTATAGGTCACAATGCTGAAGGCGTTGTGATTATTCAGCAAATGTGCTTGTGCGAAACGCGTGCCAATGTGAACTCCAAAATGAAGTGTTAATGAAAGCACGTGCGCATCTTTGCAATCTATGTACAGTCCAAAACAGTCTGTGGACGCGCAATGTGGAAAGTAGGAATTGGCTTTTATTTAAATCCGTTCAGTCCGCATGGACTGAAGACTGGTGACAAAATCACCTCAGTGCCCTTCACATCATGGGGTGGGATGGGATGAATTATTTGTTCATTTGTTTGTTAGTTAGCAGGTTTTTTGGTGTTTCATGGTGGATGACAGTGAAAACATTGGTATTTGGGGATCTTTAATAAATTCCTACCTTTTTCTATAGGCCTACCTAGTTATTTTCATATTATTTTTGTCTCATTTTACTACACGATCCTTGTTCTGAGAAACAAAAATGTAATTAAAACAACAAATCCAGCCCTAAAATATCTGTATTATACTCTACATGCAGTATATATGTAGCAAGTTAATCTTATGGGGTTGTCCAGGCTATTGTGATAAAGAAAAATGACATTTAGGTTCACCTTGTTCTGATTTAGACATTTATAAACACAAAGAGATATGCTAATTATAGTTTTTTTGTGATTTTTTTGTTTTGTTTGTTTGTTTGTTTAAGTGTTGTTTATCTGCATACTGTACATAATGTCAATTGACAGGACACATTATTGTCCTTAGAGGATGTCTGTGCTCTCTTGAGTGCTCTGGTTATTCATGTTTTGATATGTTATCCTTTGACCTTTTCTCTCATCCATCACAAAATGTAGCATTACATACAAAAAGATAATGCACATTATCTTTTTGTAGAACCAACATATTTTGGTTACCAGAAACAACTTTCTATTACCTATGATACATAGCCATAGATATAGCTCTATGATGTGATATATGAAACTCTAATCCCCTATAAATTTAGAAATTATGACAAAATATACGTAGAATTGTGTTGCAAAATATAGTATGATGGACAGAGAAGGTGAGGACAAGTGCATGAAAGACTCGTGAGTAGCTTCCTCTGCGTCACATTTTTTTACATTTCAATATGACAGCTTGTGCGCCAAGAATGTTACCTCTCATAGTGAGTCTTGTTATCTAGCATTTCCTTGCAGTAAATACTGTACATAGCCAGTAAACATAAGTGTGCATCACATCAAACAAGAACAGTCTCTCTCTGAGGCTGTACACCATGGAGAAAATGTTTCATGGGCCTCTTACTGGTTCAATACTGAGAATGGATGCATGATCAATAACCAATCTGATTATAATGAATATGGGACACAGCATAGACGAATACACACACGACTGAATATATGGTTCTGTCACCGATGAGTTTAATAAAAATGAAAAAACTGAAGGTGTCATTCATCTCTCTTTCTTTTTTACTCATGCTTTCAAAGGACTGTGGAAACGGCTTATTGATTATAATCATTTTAGATATGAGTGTTTTGATTAACGGGTCATGGAACAGGCAGGAAAGGAGAAAAGGAGACTTGGTGGTGGAACCTCACAGTACAGGAAATCATACAAGGAAAGAGGTTGGCTAAGAAGAAGTTGGACACTGAGAGGACCGAGGAGAGGAGAAAGTAATAAATGGAGATGTGATGTAAGGCAAAGGTAGAGGTGGCAAAGGCCAAACAAGAGGCATATGATGACATGTATGACAGGTTGGACATGAAAGAAGGAGAAAATGATCAGAGGGATAGAGATGGGAAGGATGTGCAGCAGGTTAGGGTGATTAAGGATAGAGATGGAAATGTGTTGACTGGTGCCAGTAGTGTGCTGGACAGATGGAAAGAATACTTTGAGGGGTTGATGAATGAGAAAACTGAGAGAGAAGGAAGAGTAGAAGAGGCAAGTGTGGTGGACCAGGAAGTGGCAATGTAGTAAGGGGGACGTCAGGCATTAAAGAGGATGAAAAATGGAAAGGCTGTTGGTCCTGATGACATTCCTGTGGAGGTATGGAAGCATCTAGGAGAGGTGGCTGTGGAGTTTTTGACCAGCTTGTTTAACAGAATTCTAGCGGTGAGAATATGCCTGAGGAATGGAGGAAAAGTGTGCTGGTGCCCATTTTTAAGAACTAGGGTGATGTGCAGAGCTGTGGGAACTATAGAGGAATAAAGTTGATGAGCCACACAATGAAGTTATAGGAAAGAGTAGTGGAGGCTAGACTCCGGACAGAAGTGAGTATTTGTGAGCAACAGTATGGTTTCATGTCTAGAAAGAGTACCACAGATGCATTATTTGCCTTGAGGATGTTGATGGAAAGTACAGAAAAGGTCAGAAGGAGCTACATTGTGTCTGTGGATCTAGCGAAAGCCTATGACAGAGTACCCAGAGAGGAACTGTGGTACTGCATGCAGAAGTCTGGAGTGGCAGAGAAGTATGTTAGAATAATACAGGACATGTACGAGGGCAGCAGAACTGTGAGGAGATGTGCTGTAGGTGTGACCAAGGAATATAAAGTGGGGGTAGGACTGCATTAGGGATCAACCCTGAGCCCCTTCCTGTTTGCAGTGGTGATGGATAGGCTGATGGATGAGGTTAGACTGGAATCCCCGTGGACCATGATGTTTTCAGATGACATTGTGATCTCCAGGGAGCAGGTGGAGGAATAGTTAGAAAGATTGAGGCATGCACTTGAAAGGAGAGATTAGCCGAAGTAAGACAATATATGTGCATGAATAAGAGAGGTCGAGGGGGAAGAGTGAGGCTACAGGGAGAAGAGATAGCAAGGGTGGAGGACTTGAAATACTTGTGGTCAACAGTCCAGAGCAATGGTGAGTGTGGTCAGGAAGTGAAGAAACGGGTCCAAGCAGGTTGGAACGGGTGGAGGAAGGTGTCAGGTGTGTTATGTGACAGAAGAGTTAGGATGAAGGGCAAAGTTTATAAGACAGTGGTGAGGCCAGACATGATGTACGGTTGAGAGACAGTGGCACTGAAGAGACAACAGGAAGCAGAGGTGGTGGTGGCAGAAATGCAGATGTTGAGCTTTGCTCTTGGAGTGACCAGGTTGGATAACATTAGAAATGAGCTCATCAGAGGGACAGTCAAGGTTAGATGTTTTGGAGACAAACTTAGAGAGGGCAGACTACGATGGTTTGGACACATCCAGAAGAGAGAGAGAGTCAGTATATTGGTAGAAGGATGATGAGGATGGAGCTGCCAGGCAAGAGACCGAGAGGAAGATCAAAGAGAAGGTTGATAGATGTCGTGAGGGAAGACATGAGGGCAGTTGGTGCTTGAGAGAAGGATGCGGGAGATAGGCTTACATGGAAAAGGATGACACGCTGTGGCGACCCCTCACGGGACAAGCCGAAGGGAAAAGAAGAACTCGTTAAAAATAAACCTTCATATCAGATAGAAAAGTGGTTAGACCGGCTTTTCACTTTAGGCGATGATAATCCTGCTAAAACAGAATGCCTTTATACTCAGCTTCTCTTTGGGCAAAGGATGGATGACACCTTGAAACGAGGACTACCTTCATGACACTGACTTTCCGGATATGTATTCACCCCCAGGTTTTGAGTTTGACTACCGTTGTATAACTGACACTTGTCCAATTGTAGTGTCTTAGAGGAGTCCAACTATACACTAGCTATACAATGAAGTGTGCCTTGCTGAAGCAGCTGCCAGCGTCAAGGGGCATTCTCCACCAGGTGACAGCACTGCTGCCCCCTTAGTCCCTATTCTTATCTGACTGCAATAATGAGCATTAGAGCCCTTCGCAGAGGCACAGTGACTCACACTTGACAGTGCTAGTTTTCCTTTTACTAATAATGAGTTCTGACATCCAAACTCTGTTTATATCTGCACCATCAGTATTTATAGGATAACGAAGCATCCAGCTTGTTGAAACTGATGACAGTTGGAGGCCTTTTCTCAACATCCGACACCAAAAACTATATACAGAATTATCACACAAATAATTGGAATATATATTTTTATATTTTTTTTTAATATATATATATATATATATATATATGGTATTATAGCTCAAAATAGTGTCACAGCTTTATTTCTCCTTTACATCTTGCAGGCTCCAAAAACAAAGTTTGTTTGTGAAAATAGAAGATTGCCCCACTGGTGGAATAACCGATAGCACCTCCTGTATGTACAAGTTTTTGTACCATTCAAATAGGATTCCATTGTGTTGTTTTTGTTGTCAACAAACACAATTTTTTTTGTTCTTTTAGTATGGACTTGTGTTTCTCAACTACTATAATTGACTGATATATTGGTCATTAATTGAATAACAACAATTCTTCTTTGGTTACTTCATGGAGCTATGAGGATTTGTCATATTTCAACCATCCAGCCATCCATTTTCTTTACCGCTTATCCTTACTAGGGTCGCGGGCTGCTGGACCCTATCCCAGCTATCTTCGGGCAGGAGCTCGGGTACACCCTGAACCGGTCGCCAGCCAATCGCAGGGCACATAGAAACAAACAACCTACGGGCAATTTAGTCTTCACTCAATCTCCCACGCATGTTTTGGGGATGTGGGAGGAAACCGGAGTGCCCAGAGAAAACCCACGCAGGCACGGGGAGAACATGTAAACTCCACACTGGCGGGGCCGGGATTTGAACCCCGGTCCCCAGAACTATGAGGCAGATGTGTTAAATTCCAACCATCCATGCCATTACAAATGGACACTTCAGTAATCAGCGTAACTGAAAAAGATTGCCATATTAGCAACAGGGTCAGGTCTCCTCCTCACAAATATATAGGTTTTCATCTTGTCCTTGTCAGAGTTGTTGTTCTGATATTACTTGTTTGGAATCCCTCTTGAGCTAAGACTCTGAGAGCACACGGTAACATTTGGCCTCAATCACAACTTCAGAAGGTTTTCTCAGTGTTGTTTCTAAGAATCAACTGTAACCCACTATTCACCAACTCCTCCAGGCTGATGACTGAGTTCCAACTAGTCTTTCATTTTAATTTATGTCATATCTCAGCATCACCTTCACTCTCAAGTCCTTCTATTGAGAATGGGGTGTTTATATCTGCTAATTAGGACTCATTGTTTACCCAAAAATGCAAAGAATTCTACTGTTTAACAACTTTCCATCAAACCACCATGGACTTTTTTTCTTTAGAAATCTTCTGTTCTACTGTTGGTAATAAACAATTAAACATTATACACTCATGCCACATTCTTTTGAAAGGAACAGAAGTAACCTTGGATTGAAAGATGTCAAATTGCCTTTATATCAAATATAGTTTCATAATATGTTTTTCCTCTATTCTTCATGCTTTTGTTTATAACAAGATCATAACACATTTGATCCTGGCAAGTCCCATCATGAGGTGCATTCACACAATGAAGAGACCAGAGGAACTATTTTGGTCGTAACCTATGGTTTAGCCACTTTACTTTTTTGCTGTTCCCATTAGGGGTGGTGACAGTTCTGGATGCTCTTCATGATTCAACCGTCCCCTTTATCAAGGCATGGGACTGGCTGAAGTTGGATATTGAAGCACGAGCTGGGACTCAAACCCATGCCATCTACATGAAAGGCATCAGCTTGTACCACTACACTGCTAGTGCTGTATGAGTATTTTAATGACACTTCATAATGCTTAGATTATGTTTCTCCATGCAGAGTCATTCTTATTTTTAAGTACGCTCAAGCATTAGTTTCTCTTCTCAGCAGGACCAGGAGACCACTGTTGGGTTCCTTCATTCACTAAGAGTGGGCGCACAGTGGCCCCAATGTGGGTCTTTTAATAACCATTCCTCTAACAAATAAGGAAATGACTGGAGTGGCTTAAAATAAATACCCCTAATATTATATGTTGGCACAATAGCGTGGCATTCAAGTTAATGTTCAATTTATTAACTTTATGGACTCTATTTTCATGGACTATTTAACTGCAACAAAGTGACCATTTATATACTTACACCAGCTCAGACCACGTCCAACTTTTGACTGTGGTCTACCTCTATTTTGGTGAATTTGATCAAGACACAAGGCAGTCAGATATGCAAGCTCCGCGGACGTGTGGTGGACGTCAAACATATTTCATTGATACGTATGTGAATAGCATGCATCAAACCCTCACCGTAGAAATCAATTCATCATTATAATTTTAAATATTTCCACTGGTCACGACACAGCTGTGGGAGGGCACATGCACACGAACAATTGGGGTGCCGCGGTCCCGAAGTACCCACATCATGGCGCAGATCTGCGATCTCTTCCCGAGCCAACTTTACATTGTCCTCTCGTAGAGGTCTGCTTGCAATTCCTTCTAAACGCACATTGAACGCACTTCGACCTCCTGAACTTGAGCAAATCAGTTTCTTCTTCCGCCATGTCAAAGACTATCAGTGCGCCACTCGTGTGCGACATTGAAAGGGAATGAGATGAGCTGCTTCGATTGGATAGGATTGAAGTCGGCTGTGAACAAGCGCACATCAGCGCAGATGACCCTCTTTTAAATGCGCGGCGGTACGCAGAACCACGGAGTTATCAACACCGAGCCTAACCCGACTCCTCGCAATCATGAACATTGAGCCCAATGTCTTGAACACGATAAATGAGTCCAAAAAGGAATGTGAAAAGGTGAGTCGAAGTTTGGAAATGTGAGGCTAAGAAAAAGATGTGCAAGTAGATATTAGTCATACTATTAGTCAGAGACAATAAATGACGTTGTATGCAGGTCATGGCTCCAGTATTCTATGAATATGTCTCTTCCTTTTCATTACTTATTGGATGTGACCCAACTGATTGTCTCAGTCGGATTCCGCATTTTCTGACTGGATGGATTGGTGAATAATTGACTGGCTGACTATTAGTAGATCGTTGATCTGCTGTCTGTTTGGCTTTGTTCTGGCTCAATGGGGAATACATTATGAATGCTGAATACTCACGGAGGCATGGATTCATAGATAATGACAAATTAAAGGCACAGCGAATCAGCAAATGGAGCAAATGAGTGAATATATCCAGTGTCTTCTTTTATCTAGTGACATGCCCTTCATCCTTTCTAAAGGTGAAACGGTAAATGACCAAATCATAATAAAACTCACAATACTGAAAAGTAGACTTTGACTGAAAAGAATAAAGTACATTTTAAGGCTGATGCTGAAAAATATTATCATAATTATGGATGGATGACAAAATACAAATGAAACAGTAAAGTTGAACACTGGTCAATTAAAATTTTGAGATTATAATATTATTGAATTATAATCACTAAAAGGGTCACTGGAATTGAATTACTGTAATCTGTTCCAGGGTCAAACTGTCACCATCATAAAACCTTCAGGCCTATTTATGGATTTGTTTTATTGTAAAGGCAAGGTTTTCAGTTAATATTTATTCTGGATATATCATAGCGTAAATGTGGTTTACTTAGCATTAACTGATCATGTGTAATAGGCAAGTAACATGCAGAGGATTACTGCAAAATGATCAGTCTCCTCACATTAAGACGAAAAGCTTTGTGGTGTACAGGTACATTCTATTCTTTTTTTATTATTATTATTATTGATATCAACTTATTTGCGCTTGAGCCATATTGTATTGAACAGACAGGAGCAAATGCTTGGCTACAACTATGTTGCAGTAACTTCACAATACTAATTTGCCATCTTATGGTCATCACACATCACATTTTTCCTCTTTGTGGTAAAACCAAAGAAAAAGCAAAACACAAGTGGAATATTTTACATGTTCACTGAGCTGAAGTCTTACAGTATTCTACTGTACATACTGGCTTGCAACTTGATACATGACAACGTTTTCATCGCTGAAATTTTGAGTGATTTGTCCAGAAAATTTGCACTGGCCATTGGATTCAAGTGGTTCTGATGTACAGTATTTGCTTATAAAACACTGTGATTATGCCACTGCAGTAAAAAATCCTGCAAGATGTGGCTCATTTAAAGCGTGCTAGCAATGTTGGCAATGGAATCATCTTTGCCTATTGTTCCTGCTCAGTTGGTGGGGTGTGGCCCAACCTGAACAGCTCTGATCTGAAAGAGTACAGCAGCATTGTCCCTTGACTACCGTTCAGAATTAGAGGACAGAAAAAAAGTAAGATCACAAGCAAAGATCTACACACATTTCCAATGCTGACATTTCCTTTCTATGTTTCCTGTCCTCTCTTATGTCCTTTTCCTATCATTGTAATTCTCCTGTCTTTGCACATGTCCAGACCTTATTTTACAGGGGTATCAACCATCCTTGCTTGGTGAGATCATCCAGACAGGCAGTTAGATGTGTAGCCGCCAATCTAGAATAAACTTATGTTCTTATGTGGCGTAAAGGACTGCAGTTAACTCACACAGCTTTTTCCCTTCGATGTAATACAACTAAACAGAAAACAATGCACTGCAGCTGTCGGGTTTGTGGGATGGCAGTCAGCTGCAACAGCAAAATACTTTATATTTGCTGGAAGGTGATTTTGACATTTAAGGACAGGAACAAAATAGCTTGGAAAACACTTTTACTGAGGCAGAACACATTATCATCTATGTGTTTATTATCTCCCCTCTGCAGTAAATGGCAGCAGCTTTCTGTTTTAAAGGTTGGTTATAACCTTCCAAGCAGTCAGAAGTGAATTATCATCTTGGTCATCCCTTGTACGACAATTATTTTCAATGATCTCATATTAGAATGATTGTGGAAAGTCTAATTCTGGTGTTTTATTAATTTTTTTATTATTATTTTTTTAAGAATGTGATCGTTTTTTTATTTTTTATTTATTTATCTTTTTAAACCATACATATTCTGTTGTTTTTACAATAGAATAATGCAATCGCAGTCATGATAAAGCATGCATTCACATTAAAACAGGGGAAGTGGGGAAACCTGGAAAACTACAAAACATTTTTTAATCTAAATGTTCAATGTAGAGATGAGCATCCATTGATGGAAGCACATTTCCGCTTATTATATTCACTTCTCAGTAAGTTGAAATATGTTGCTCACTTTGTATCGTGACAAGAAAACCTACAAAGAAGTTGAGAGGGTTGCATTTGCATTCGTGTGACTCGGTATTGTCTGGTAATGATGTTGTGGTACAAACACACTCTGGCAGTAGTTTTCACCATAATAAGTAAACGGATAAAAAGCACTGACTAATGATGCTGGGTGATGCTTGAAACGTCAACATCGTTATGTGTCACTTCCAACACACTGATAGTTAGCCTTGTCAAACAGATTTGTACTTTAGTGAAAAGTTATCGTCATTGGCATATGATGACCACTCACTGGCCTGTGTGTCAAAAACCCTTTTTTCTCAGCTTTGGCCTTCCTGTATTGGCTTTACATGTTGTCCATCTGATTTCGTGGGGTTTTCTGTCTTTCTTTCACATTCCAAAAACATGCATTTTAGGGTAACTGAAGGCTAAATTGTCCGTAGGTGTGAACATGAGTATGAATTGTCCATATGTGCCTTGTGATTGACTGGCGACCAGTCCAGGGTGTACAACCCGCCAATCAGCCAAATACAGGTCAGATAAATGCTTGTAAATGGTTTGATGGATATTAAATGTGCTGTCACGATGCAGTTAATGCAGTTACGTGTATTGCTTTTGTTTTAGTTCGACATATTCAACATTAATGATACCTTGTGTTTCAATATCCATGCGAAATACAGTCACAACAATATTAAGTCAATGAGTGTTTGTTATTCAAAAATGAGCTTTAATTTCTTTGCAAATCACACAATAATGTGTCATATTCAGACATTGCTCAGTCCATTTATAAAATATTGGAAGCTTTGTGTCAGGAGGTAAAAAAGATTCATGAGGAGGAGGTCAGGTTGTTGAATGAGAGTAAATTGTGTCTGCCGTCTATGACTCACAGTGGCACATTTTTAGCCCTTTTCTGACTTAGCATCAATCTTAGGATGGGAAGGTTAGCCCACTAGTTTCATTCTCCCTGAAATATTAAAACACTCACAAAACGGGCATTTCTGCTTGGTATGAAATCTCTCATTAGCTACTAAATAGATACATTTCAATGCGGATATCTGTGTGTCAGAAATGGGTTTTGTCGTTTGTAAAATGCGCCACTTTCATTAGCATTGCATGAGTCTCGACTTATGCATAGCTGCAGAAAACTACTATTTCACAGTAAACATTATTATTATTATATTAGACAAAAAACAATGAAATTAAATGAAATATGACAGACTAACATAATGAGTCAATATCAGTAAGAATAAGAATAGTAAAAAAGTAATACATATTGTAATAAATAATTTCTATAGTTTTGTAACAGTTTCATTTTATGTATGGTTTTGTACTCATGTTGTCATACGTGATGAAGACTTTGACCATAATTTCCATTCATTCATTACCTAATGCATCTCCAAAGTTATTGTGATGTATTGTTATGTTAAATAGCCCTGTGTTGGCTTGTGCTTTTATGATTAAACTGTGCAAATATCTGTGTCACTTTACACACGTTTTCCATTGGGGATTCTTTCAAATGAGTGGAGAGACTACCTCGGGCCCAATAAATGACTGAACCATTTTCCTAAGCGCTTGAACATTAGCACAAGAACTCTCTTTGATTAAATTCAAATTAAATTCAAATATGTTCATTATGGCCATGCTATTGTATGTTTTCTTTCACTCTCTTCCTTCTACCTGGCAGACACACACACACACACATTCGTACAAACTGTATTGTTAAAGTACATAGTGCCATGTCAGCACTCGTGACTTGTTATTAAATGGAAGAAGAGCCTGTTGGCATCTGGCCATGATTGCGTGTTTGCTTGGGTTCTCTAGTTGCTTGTAACAAAACTGCTGACGTGACTATAGAAATCAACAGCTATTTTATGTGTGCGTATGCGTGTGCATGCACGTGTGTGTGCGTTTGACACCCGCAACTTGTGTCATCTAAGTATTATGGCAGCGTTATGCTAAATCAAATGACATGATTAAAATGGATAGATGAAGCATGTGGACAGGTATAAAATCAGATTAGATGGAAAGGGGATGAGCGCATCATGATTGCGGAGGGAAAGTTGCAAAGAGGACACCTGCATCCAAGAGTGAGCGTGAATGATACAGGGTGATCATTACCACTCCCATAAATGTCGAGTACTGCAGTTAGTGTAGGGTCCATCGCCCATACTGATGTTAATGTTAAGCGCTTCAGTCATGCTAATTCGATTGCCTTGACAGCTATGACAGCAGTCTGGAAGCAGAGAGCGTTTGCAATACGATAAGTGACTGAGCTGACACCCCTTTGGCTCGTTAAAGAGCTCTCCATTTTATTTAATTAACAGTGTTGACGGGGAGTATCATGTTGGCACTCCAACGTGGCTGTCAAACACTTTCATTAAGGTATTGAGAAATCAATGTTATATGGTATACCTGTTGTTAGCATACACAGTCAGTGGCTAAGCAAATCTTAGGGCTCTGTAGCGCTATTACACCCAAGTCAATAGAGCAGCAGCAGTGACATGGGGAATAAAGGGAAACCCTCTATGTACCTAAGTTATAGACATTGCTATTGGTTGCTGAAAGGGTGCCAGTTTGCATGTTAACCACTGCCTTGTGCCCCTGTGCAAGGCACATAATCTCCCTTGAAGTAAAACAGTAAATGGAATGATACAGTTAGCGCGATTATGCAAAAATACAAAACCAATTTCCAATTTACATTTTACCCTTTCATGGGGAATTCTTGCACTAAGATGCAATACAAAAAGAAACAAACACTCTCCTCAGTCTACTGACAGAACTGCCAAAGCCTTTTGGATTAGTCAAAACATCTATCATCATAAAGAAGAACAGTGTCCATGCATGTTTTGTTACAGAAATTGCCAGCTATCCTATTACAAATTGATTGCATTTTTTTTTTTTCCCGGGAAATCTGGTTTCATTGTTCAAGTTTCAAAAAGCAATCAAAATGTCTCACTGCAATCACAGGATTGTAGTTTTACAGAGCGGTCTTTTTTTTTCCTTTTTTTTTTCAAACCAGTCAAATATATGTGCGATTTGCAGCAGATCTCCGTTTCCTCTTGACGAAACATGCCATTACAAGCCTTCATTTCTAGCCTTCAAGCCTTCATTTCTATTTAGCTGTGTCTGTGTCCTCCAACACAAACACTAATATCTCAACAGGTGGAGCAGAAATATCCCAGTGGGACTCTCTGGCACGACTCTCAGAGAAAGAGACTTGAATTCACATTGACAGCACTTACCACAAACCACTAAACATGCTGAGGTCTTTTGTGGTGAACCCCAAAGAGCGGAATCCTCTCAAAGGGACTCTGGAGTATTTTACATCCATGACCTTCTGAGTCTCATCCATTCAGATTGACAACAGAGGGGGAAAAAAAACAAAAACATGATAGTGAGATGACTGACTGACCGTCAGTAAACCACTAGATTGCGTCTACATTTTACCACTCGAACAGTAAATTATGTTTGCGGTAATAACAGCAACAGGCTGTTGTGCCTTTGTGACTGCGGACAGTTTTGTTCGGCTCAAATACCAGCTGGCTATTGATGATAATGAATACTAGTATGTATCCATAAATAGGCCTGAATACTAGTATTACAGTATGTACAGTAACCTTTTACACCGCATAAAAAGTCGGCCTGCCTTGTCATTTTATGAGGCCTGCCAGAGTTTAATGTGTATGGTTGTCTTAAAATAAAAGTCTATTGTGTAGTATTGACATGACTATTTACAGTCAGTGTACATGGACGTGACCACTTCACGGTGCTTCTTCACAGACTGGAAAAGAGGAAAACTAATTTTTGTTTTCATAATCATACAGATACTACACCACTCCATGATGTCACTCATGAACCATCACTTGGTAACTATGTATTGTGACTATCAAAATAAAAGCCCCCCTGTGCAGATGTTTTAAGTAATATTTACTCAATTATTAATGACCATAAAGTAGGGTGAAAACATTATTGTTATCTATTGTTACGTTAAAAACTAAATAATATTTAATCTATAGTACATGTAGCATCGGTTATGCTCCTCCTGCATTTTAAACATTAACAGTCATACAAGAACTGAAGGGCATATTTTTTTTTGGTTGCTCTCCAAATTGTACATATTTTAGAGCGTTTGTTCTTCAAGGTACCACAGTACTTAATATCTGCTTGTCAGTACTTTGATGTATGTACTGATGAATAGTTTGTATGTTCCAGTTTCACAGCTATAACTGGCCCTCTGATGGCAACAATAACTCTGATGTGGCCCACGATGAAAATGAATTGGACACCTCTATTTTACACCTTAGATAGAATGAACCTGTAGTAATGTTAGAATTCAGATTTTGAAACTCTTTTTGTAATCGTGAGCTAACATGATTAAACATGTTTTCCAAATTGCTTGATAGTCAAAGTAAATAAGTTGCAGTGGCAAGGGATTCTTTCAATAATCAATCATTATTTCAACATTAGTTTTCTTACATATTAGTTAGGATTATTATTATTATTATTGTTGTTCATTATTATTATTATTGTTATTGCTTTCTTATGAATTGATTGGAGTTCATATTTATCTACTAGGCTATAGGCCTTGCACTAGCAGCAGTGTGAGGCCATACGCTACATTAAACTAGTGAACAGATGTTTAATGGAGTCTCGACAAATAGATTTTGACCTTTACACTCACATCCATCTATCACACACTCACACACACACACAGGCACACACACACACACACACACACAAACCCCTACACACACACAGAGGCACACGCACACACATGCACACACGCAAGCACACACAAGCAAATGATGGATAGATGTCAACACCAGGTCTCCTTTCTGTTTTTTGCGTGTTTTTGTGTGTGTGTGTTTGTGTGTGTGTGTGTGTGTGCGAGCATGTGTACGTGTGTGCGTGTGTTTGTGTGTGCTGGTGTTTGTGGATACATGTGCTGGACAGCAAGGCCCACTAATGAGCAACAATATGGTTCGTTCCAGGATTTCCACCTGTCCACTTCATTAAAATGTCATAGGTCCCAATTTTATTATCTCCCTGTTGCAGACAAACACAGTGGCATTTCAGACCTGTCCCCAAATATTTTTTCATTTCAGTGAAGCATGCTGTACTTTATGTTTGTGTGTTGTTGTTCAATTTGCTCTTTTTAAGAAAGTTATCTTTGTTGCAAATTAAAATGGCAAATGCAAGAAAACAAAAGTAAATCAGCAAAAGTCTTGTAATTAATGACTTTATATGCAAGCAGTAGCTTATTTTTCTCTGAATTTGTAGGTTCATGTAGCAGAGCAACTCTAATGTGTGACCTAAATATTTATCTGAGGGTAAATTGAAAAAGTTATTTGACTCTCTCAACAAAAATGTAGCTGCAGAAATAGGATAGGATAAACAAAAATTAGTGGGATGACTGTTGAGATGTCAAATAAATGTATGTAATGTAATGTAACCGCTTTTACTTACTAGGGCCGCGGGTGTGCTGGAGCCAATCCCAGCTGACTTTTAGGCGAGAGGCGGGGTACACCTCGAACTGGTCGCCAGCCAATCGCAGTGCACATATAAACAAACAACCATTCACAACTTTGGGTAATTTAGTCCTCAATTAACCTACCATACATGTTTTTGGGATGTGGGAGGAAACCGGACCCGGTTTCCTCCCACATCCCAAAAACATGTATGTTCTCCCCGTACACGCAGGCACGGGGAGAACATACAGAAACAAACTCCACACAGGTGAGGCAGAATTTAAAGCCAGGTCCTCAGAACTGTGAGGAACATGTGCTAATCAGTCGCCTACCGTGCCGCATAACAAATTTATGATTCTTATTATTTATCTGCAGATAATGTAAATCGACACGAGAAATTAAACAATTTAGATGCAACACCTTTTAATTGCAAGTCTCCAGCTAGACACTTGTCATGGAGCACTGTGATTTTTGATCAAGACCGTATGCAACATTTAGTAATACAGTACACTTGGGTTGGTTGGTCATTTACTTTTCACTGTCTGATCTTAATTCCATGATCACTAACTGGATATTGGGGAAGTACCAGTAATTAGTATCATGCTAATTTTGTGTGACCCAAAGGTTTGTGCAAATGTGGAAAATCTGTTTATCCATCCATCCATTTTCTGTACCGCTTTTCCTCATTAGGGTCGCGGGCATGCTGGAGCCTATCCCAGCTATCTTCGGGCAAGAGGTGGGGTACACCCTGAACTGGTCGCCAGCCAATCGCAGGGCACATATAAACAAACAACCATTCGCACTCGCATCAAATTTATTGCTAAATATTAAATAGTATTTTTTTTTCTCTGAACCAACTTCATGAAGAAATTGACTTCTTCAAATTATTTCAAATGATGAGGTTTTATGTTATGTTGTTTGTAAAATGAATCCCTTTGATTAAAATGTTTTCAACGATCAAAGAAGACTTTCCATGGGCTCCCCATCTGTGGGAGGGGCCAAGGGGGTCAGCTGCTTTGAGACTAGATGAGCAGCCAGAGGCGGGGACCTCAGCGGGCCGATCCCCGGTTACGACTAGATATGATCGGCCTCACCTCGACAAACAGCTTGAGATCTGGTACCACTCTTCTTGAGAGGGGTTGGACTCTCTTCCACTCTGGAGTTGCCCCAGGTGAGAGGCACCGAGCAGGTGTCACTTGCTGTCCAACCTGTATTTCTGCAATGTACAGTACTATTAATGAAGGGTTATTCTATTCTATTATATTACATTTTATATATATGTATGTGGGTGCATACATATATGTGTGTGTGTGTATGTATATGTATATATATATATATATATATATATATATATATATATATATATATATATGTAGTTTAGGACAGTTACGTAGCTCAACAGTAGATCATTTAAAATCCATCTCGTGTTATTTCATTTTTATTTGACATAATAAGTGTTCATTTACATCTTAACATTTCCTCAACAGATATTTCAGTGGGGGCAAATTTCACCACCTGATAATGCATAGTCAACTTTATGTAGCTGTTTACGTTCTTTAGAAAAGTATTGTTGTGTGTTTTATCATGGTAATATAACGTTGTGGTAATATAATTAAAATTTAAATGGATAACTTAATGAACAGATAAAATGCAATATTAAATGCCTCTCAATCTGGCAAATTTAGTTTTAATCATTATAGTATTCCAATAGATCTGCATCAGTCTAAAAACCTAAGAAAATACAAAACAAATTATAATTGGTCAAGGGTTACTTCCAAAGATAAACATCACCAGCAATGTATCCTATAATTCTCTGGAGATTGTCCACTCAATTCAAACAATGGCAGAGTGAATTAAACTAAACTCATTCAAGAAGCGAATATTCTCCCTTTTCTCTGTTTGCCTCTGCCCGTCTCTCATTTTCTCCCTCTTCTAAACAAATTATGTTTCAAGCCTTGTAATACAGTATTTTACTACCAGTGTGTATATGTATGAATATTTTTGCAAATGTAGTATTGGAAATGATAATTGATTCATGTATATGGGGCAGCACAGTGGGTGTCTCCCACACATTCTGAAGTTCAGAGTAGGGATCTCAGCTCTGGGTTTCCTGTGTGGATTTTACGTGTCCTCCCTGTGCTTTCCCTGGTTTTCTTGAGACACTCTGGCTCCCTGCAATATTCAAACAGCATGCATGTTAGGTTAATTGAAGACTCTAAATAGTCCATAGGTGTGAATGTTAGTTTGAATAGCTGTTTGTCTATTTTTGCCCTGCGATTGGCTGGCGACTAGTCTAGGGTGTACCACACTTCTCACTCAGTCATCTAGGATCGGGCCTCGTACACCTACGACCCTAATGAGAACAAGTGGGGTAGCAAATGAATGGATATACTGTATGTAAATGTGTAACATTGAGGAGGAAATCATCATAATGGTGAAAACCAACTAACAAAAAATTACCACCAGCTGTATTCGAGAGCGTGTCTCCATGAATGGCATGCATCTTTAATTTGATAGGAAAACATTTATATGAGGATTGATTGCACTCAAACTTATGTTTTTTTTTTTTTTTTTTTTAGTCTTCTCGCTAAGCTACATTACGCTACCTACTGTACTGATGTGTTTGTATTTGCCACGACAGCACCACTTTTGGACAAAGGGCGCTCCCAGCCAGGATTTAGTCACTCACTGCTCTTGTCCTTCCATGACCCTTGACAATATGTCTTTCACATGAGAGCAAGCAGATACAGTTTGGACCGCAATGTTTTGGAACATTACCACATTATCTAGCAATCGCCACTGTGCGTTTCTCTGTCTCCCATGTCAAACAGATTGTTCGGTCACAGAAAGCTGATTATGTGGCACGATTAGTGAGAGCTCCACATTACTAGGGCCACAGCCAACGGCTCAAATTCATATCCCCGTGTCTGCTTCACTGAATTCTGGGATGAAGAAGTCCTCTGACCTCAATTTACACTTTGTGTCTTCAATTCAGTTTGTGAACACACACACACACACACACACGCACACATACGCCTCTTAAGTCCTTGGGTGGGTGTAGATTGGATGGGAACTTCAAAGAACCATACTTGCACTTTTGTAGTTTTTAACCAGTTTCACTTTTGTTTTACACTCGAAAGACAGTACTTTTCTTTCCATGCACTTTCTTGCACTGTTTAGTACTACAAATACTTTTTTAATAACAGTATATAAATGTGTATCATTTTATAGATGTATAAATTTATGAATACACTATATTAGGAACTACATTTGGAAACTTAAAAATGTAAGTAAAAGTGAACACCAAGACCTCATGCCTCACAATGAAGCCAATCAGTCAAGCAAGGTCTTAATGACAATTTAAAAAAAAAAATATATCAGTCAAGACATATTTTATTGTGGTAAATCACTGTTATAAGTAATCTAATGAATATACAGTGCTTGACAAATGTACAAGAACACCGGTAATAGACACGAGCGAAGACCATCAAGAAGTGGCAAACAAGTGGCTGGAGGGAGCTGATTGGTAGACACTAGGAACAGGGTTAACGAGAACAGGTGGAAATGAAAACCTAAGGAGCAAGACGACATCGACATGGGTCAAAAGAAAACGAGACAACATGAAACAAAACAAAATATCTAAACTACAAAAACACAGATCATGACATCATCAAGCATAACATTCAACCAATATAGATTTTTCTGTAGTAGGTAACCAAATTAATAACTGTAATTTGACATCTTTGTTGAGAAATGATAGTGTGCGTTCCTTTCATTTTCAATTCTTTTGTAACACAGTAAATTTCAAATGTCAGCAATTTCGGTAATCACCATAGCTGTTCATTAGGACAGGCATTAACCACCAATTTTGAAAATCTTAAGTAAAAAAGCTTTATAATGTTACATATAATTTTCTGGGGTTACCTTTTACAGTGTCTTGATCAGTAGAGATGCAAACATTTACTACATGAACTAAACAAACAACAGAATGGGTACATTTTCCTGATCTAATGTGACTGCTATTGGAAAAAAAAAACAAATAAACAAACAAACAAAAACTCAGTTGTGAATGCCACTTTCAAAGAGGTATTAACTTCTGTATCTGTCAGTGAATGCCATTGATGGATATAAAAGTCAAATATCCATGTTAGCTAACATTTATTCCTGTTGTGGTTGGTTGTTCCTAATATACTTTGGACCACGGGGTAATTTGTTTTCTCTCGTTCGATCATAACTCAACACTGTTGTTGTTATAATGTTTCACCTCTTGTATAACATTGTGCAAGTGTAAAAGATGTTTTTTTTTCCAGGGATATTATTATCTCTTATGCCCTCCCAGACATGCTTGTCTTAGCAACCTTATCTTAACAAATGTATTATGTGGGTAATCTTAGCTACTATTAAATGCCCACGAGCTCCTAAATTTAAGTTGAAATTACTTTGTATGTGCCCTGTGATTGGCTGGCAACCAGTTTAGACCCTGCGATTGGCTGGCAACCAGTTCAGGGTGTACCCCGCCTCCTGCCTGATGATAGCTGGGATAGGCTCCAGCACGCCGGGACCCTAGTGAGGAGAAGCGGCTCAGAAAATGGATGGATGGATGGATGTATAATTGTGCTGATTTCTGTGTGTGTTTTGGCAGTTTAAGCCTCCAGGTCAGCCACCGTCAGTGTTTCTGTAGCATCTAATCCACGTGTTGGGTGAAGGGTGACCATGCTTGCCTTCTGTCACACACAGCATTGACTCCTACTGTAAGCCGCTTTTCACCCCAATTTAACACCAATCGTCCTTTTCACAATCCTTTTCACAATGCTGTCTCAACATCCCAATGTAACCTTTGCATCACATTCTTGCGTCAACCAGTCTCCATTGCCCTTCTCGCTACCAAATCATTGTTAATAATGTATGTTTGTTCTGGTATTGTTGGTTGCAAGGGAATTATGTGACCTCAGGGCAGAAGGAAATCTGAAACGTGGTTCGTCCTTATTACTACAATAAACACTGATCAAAGTTGAGATCACAGCACAGACACAGCAGTGATGTCATGTTCTTTCCATCATATAGCACAAAGCATTCAATCAAAATGCTTGAATGTTACCGCTGCGGCTCACAGCCCAAATGAAGCTTTTTTGCGTGCTATTTTGGCATTAGAGTGTTTCAAAACTAAATTTAGCTTGGTCACGAATAAATGTCCCATTTTCTCTTTTATATCATCCATCCATCCATTTTCTGAGCCGCTTCTCCTCACTAGGGAGAGCCTAGCCGTGCTGGAGCCTATCCCAGCTATCATCGGGCAGGAGGCGGGGTACACCCTGAACTGGTTGCCAGCCAATCGCAGGGCACATACAAACAAACAACCATTCACACTCACATTCACACCTACGGGCAATTTTAGAGTTGTCAATTAACCTAGCATGCATGTTTTTGGGATGTGGGAGGAAACCGGAGTGCCCGGAGAAAACCCACGCACACACGGGGAGAACATGCAAACTCCACACAGGCGGTGCCGAGGATTGAACCCCGGTCCTCAGAACTGTGAGGCTGACGCTCTAACCAGTCGGCCACTGTGCCGCCTCTTTTATATCATTTAAAAAAAAATATATATATCAGATAGTATCACAAAATGCAATCATCATTAAAGAAACAGCACAAACATAGAGATGTAGAAGTGATAATGGTAAGCGGTGCAGTCAAGAAAGTGATATGCTTAGTGAGATGTGGCTGAATATGTTTTGTATTTCAAAACTACCCTCAATGGCCATTTGGGGTAGAACCATCTCTTGATGCCTCCCACTCAGTTTGACCTCAAGGTTTAGCAGGTCTGTGTTCACACATGGTCAAATCACTGTCAGAACTACGCGGGGATTCAGCATGTCTTAAAATTCTGCACGTGTACATACATACTGTATCTCTGTGGCTACAGTATCACTCCGTACAAGAGCTGATGACATTGGATTGATTAAGGCCAAATAAAAATTGAAGTTTTTGCTCAGTCAGACTTTCTTTGTATTGAACATTAAGGGTTAAGGATTCATAGAGGCCCGTGACCCTAGTGAGGATAAAGCGGTACAGAAAATGGATGGATAGATGGATTCATAGAGGAGACATTTGGCCGCATAACCATGGGAGACTTACTGGTGAGTAAATGCTCGCGACTGGAAACCAAACAAGAAGTTTGAAATCAAACTGGTAAATCTCTTCTTGCATAATATCAAAGATGAAGATAGATATGACCAAGGTTATCGCACAACCAACACTGTTGATATCAATCCAAGGTTAATGTGTCATCATTTAGGGCTGGCATTTGTAAAAGTCTGAGAGACAGTGCCTTGATTTAGGGCCAACTATCATATTTACTGTCGAACATTGGCCATAGTATTGACCAGTTGATCATGTCACTGTTAAAAGGTCTCGAGGTAAACTTTGGAGAATTCTGTTTCCAACTTTCCAGGAACTTTTTCTGTTAAAAAATTACTATGTCCCAGTGCACAGAGCAAATTCCATAAATAAATGCTTGGATGAGTTCAGTGTGTAAGAACCTGCATGGAAGTCTGACCTAAGTAGATATTAGCAGAGACCTCTGGCCTCATTCAAACATCTTGTAGAAAGTGTTCTGAGAAAAGAACTAGCAGTTATAGTAATAATAATTTAAAAAACCCACTACTTTTGTCCTTGTAATCTTTTTGGCACCACTTGAATGCCTCAGACCAAGATGACAATTAATGTACCTTATAAGGGTCCAAATAGGTTAAAACAAGGAGTTGTGTATTCACAGGTGGTGGAACCAGGGGGATATTGGGGTAAAACCCTCCCCAATTTTTGGCTTGCCTTTGATGTGCCTTTTTACTCCTTTTATCCCATACGCTTGTGTTTTCACACCCCTTATTTTTATTGCACTGGGTGGTGCCTATCTGAGCATGATTACTTATCAGTAGCACAATTACATGTATCAACTCATCAAAATGATGTGTATTTAATTTTTGATCATGGTTGCCCTCTTTGTTGGAAGTGCCCCCTGAGCACTGTGCAACCCCCCAATCCCCTCACTCCACAAAGTGTTCCACCCCTCTGTGTGTGTTTATATTCATCTTCAGGGATAGCATTGGGGGACAAAAAAGACAAAACAATTTGAACTAATCCTGCACACAGCAAGGGGATGGTGGATTAGTGAGTTATATTACCTCAAAGAAATATGATGACATTTTATCAAGTAGCATTTTATATTTGTAGATCATTAGAAAAATATTGGCGGTGCCATAATACTTCATATTTGTGTGTTATTTCACTGAACATGCAAATATCAGGTGGAACATGGAATAGAAAAAAAAACAAATACGTAATATACATTTTCAAAGCAAAAGAAAACTACATGCGTTTTAAATTATATACATTATACAGTATTATCCAACAGATCCGGGACTTTACTGTATGACTATATACATTTAAATGGAAAACAACTGACACTTACTGACACATGGCGAATATGGTGAAGTGCAAAACAATGAACCGCTGGAAAAATTGGAAAAGATTTTAATAATCAATTTGAGCTCAAATGTGACAGGCCTATTTAAAGCCAGGAAGCAGAGCAGTTGACCTCACAGTTGAGAGCGTCAGGCTTTAAGGATAGGGAAGTTGTCTTGGGCCAAAGTGATGCAATGTTCCATAAACCACAGATAGATGGTCAGGAAATCAGAATCATCTTTATTTTCTCTGCTTTCACTGTTGTCTTAATACTCGATTCACAGAGCGTAGAACTGGGGAAACTCACACCTTGTTGACCTTGTAGCAGAATCTACAAGAGCCACGGAGACAGAGGAAAACGTTAGAAGAACTCTCACTGGGTTGTGTTGTAGCGTCTTGTATGTATGATTGTCGTACACACTGACACTGATTGCATCATGAACAAGGCCTTAAATAAGGAGTTGTGGCTTACTGTGGCTAGTAGAATGTGATTGGCTGACAAATTGTCTGTTGTGTATAACCTGATTGGCTGAAGGATTGGCTGTCTGTCATGGCAGACTGTGAACTAGAAATGACAGACTGTGACACTTACTTGGATCATGATCCTGCGACGTGAGGGAGCAAGCAATATACTGTAATAATTGGCTCTTAAATGCTAGAGAATATTAAGAAATACAAAAGAAGGACCGAGAGTCCCTGTAGCAAATTAAAACAACTTTCCTTTATTGATACAGTACCCTGTTAAATATAGTCTTGATGGTTATTGGGCGGTTAGTGTGTCCGTGTGACTGTGAAACCTCTCGGAAGTGTGTGGTCTCTAATTGGCCACTGTAACTGAGTTTGCTGCAGCAGCATGAGCTGACTGCAGGGGAAGGCGCAAGCTCATGCACACCAGCACGCACACAAACAGAGATAAGGCTCAAATTAAT
This sequence comes from Phycodurus eques, assembly GCF_024500275.1. Lineage (NCBI taxonomy): Eukaryota > Metazoa > Chordata > Actinopteri > Syngnathiformes > Syngnathidae > Phycodurus > Phycodurus eques. The sequence continues at coordinate 20,220,163 of NC_084533.1, forward strand.
GATGACAATAATGTCAGTGGAGAAACAATCCCACCAACAGAAATAGAGAACGAAATAACAGCAGATGAGAGTGTATTTATTGATCTGACGGTGTGTCTCAGCCTCTCTCTGTGCAAATTTCAATTTAAAGTAGTACACAGCAAGCAATGAAAGGCAGACAGGAACACGGAATACTTTAGTTCAAAGCATTTGTGATAACCATCTTGTTTTATTTTGAGATGTTTTCAGTGTAGAGGCACGGTGGCCGACTGGTTAGAGCGTCAGCCTCACAGTTCTGAGGACCCGGGTTCAATCCCCGGCCCCGCCTGTGTGGAGTTTGCATGTTCTCCCCGTACCTGCGTGGGTTTTCTCCGGGCACTCCGGTTTCCTTCCGCATCCCAAAAACATGCATGAATTGGAGACTCTAAATTGCCCGTAGGCATGACTGTGAGTGCGAATGGTTGTTTGTTCCTATGTGCCCTGCGATTGGCTCGCAACCAGTTCAGGGTGTACCTCACCTCCTGCCCGATGACAGCTGGGATTGGCTCCAGCACGCCCGCGACCCGAGTGAGGAGAAGCGGCTCAGAAAATGAATGAATGAATGTTTTCAGTGTTACGTTAACACAGTCATGTTAACTGTCGTCTATTTTTGAAAAAAAGGTCCCCGTGGTGGCTGACTCACCCGAACATCAAACAGAAAAATATTTAGTTATTATTCCTTTACATACAATGTTACCCTGATTTGTGTTCATGTAACCATTTTCTTGAATATAACTGATTATTGAATTGTAGTAAGCCAGTCAACAGGGCACGAGCATAACGATGGATGCGATCTCTAAGAATGGTTTGTGGGTGGCGTGGCTTGGAGGGGTGGCTTGGAGGGTAAGTATACGCCCTGCAAACTGAGGGTCGCTGGTTCGCTCTCCCCTCCCCGCCCAAGCGCATGTCATCGTTAAGACACTTAACCCACATTACAAATGAAAAATACATGACATTTTAAAGCATCTTTAAGTGCCTAGAAAAGCCACTATATAAGTGCAATGCATTATTATTATTAATATTATTAACACATATTCCCATTATTGGGCCATACAATATACAGTGTCGTGTCACCTTTTTAGAAACGGGACCCCATCTGTGACCAAGCGAGGGGTCAGACTGGTGATGACTTGACAAACTACGTGATAGTTGGGAGATAGTGGGACAATGTCAGTTTGCATCACTTAAACATCATCAGGCAGTGGTTTGCGACCCACAACAGGATGTTGATGGAGTTCATCGCACCCTACTCCCCATTCCTTAACCCCATTGAGGAATTTGTCTCAGCATGGACATGGGAAATATATAATTGCTAGCGAAATAAACCAGTGATCCTTCTGGCTGCCATTGAAGCAGCATGTGATTACATCACAGAAGATGGCTGCAGAGGCTGGATAAGACACTGTAAAAGATGTATTTATTTATTTGTTTTGATTTTCCCACACCTGCATCGCAAGAGAAGATATTCGTTGTTATGTGTATACAAATTTGTGGTCCAACAGACAGGAACATCAGGAGGTGTAGGAAGACAGCACTGTAATTCCTAAAACACCCCATGTAGTTTTCATCAAACCTTTAGCCATAGTTTACATCAGAACAACCCCTCCAGAGTACACTGTTATATTTACAACATGACTAAGCAATTAGACTTTATTATCCGTACCCTATGATGCAAAGACTTGTCATTCTGATGGTACTAACATGTTAATTGACAGATATTTACTTTTGAGAGCTCAACTAAACATTTTGAGGCAATTGAACTGGTACACGTCTGATCTGGCATGCAAGGTCCTTTGCAAGCTGTTTCCTGAGATCAACAAGATACTGTGACTGCTTCCGTCCACATGGATGGAGTGCTCCTGCAGCAGCATGCAGCAATGCCGAAAAAAATGGAAGGTTTTCCCAGGTGCTACAACAATTCTGCACGAAAACAAAGAAAGCACCCACTCATTCATGAGCACATGCATCCTCAACTGACCCATTTAAATGATCAAACCCATGCCTGCTGAAGAGTGAGGGGGAGATTTACAGAGGACCAGAGGGTGCTACTGTATGAGTGTGAATTTGTGACTATGGGACTGGTCTGAGTGTCACCTTAGAGGAATAACAACATAGACTTTTAAAGGGCAGTTTGAGATGTAGGTGGTAAGGCTTATAAAATCATCGAATTGGACCATTAATATGCATGATGTCACTAAACACTCACTCAGGGTTCAGGTTTGTGTGTTGTGCATACTAAGCACATGTTTCCTCCTAATTTAAAAGGCCAGACAGCTCTTTCATACATATTACATATGCACACAGAAGGAAATGTGTGTAATCTGTATTTGCACACATGTGCATGAAATCAGCTGCAGCTAGCTTTTTGAACGGCTAGCGTGTGCCTGCGTGCATATTTGTTTGTTTGTGTCAATCCATTGACTTAGATAGACCAATCAATCACTTGAATATTTGAATGAGAGCCAATACAAAATTGTTGCTTTACAAACAAGATTAACTGTTTTGATTGACACAGAAAATAATGTATACAATTGTACATAAATTAACAATTTTACAATTACAATTTAACATATTAATTTCTATGGGTGTACTTTGCAAGTGTACAATTTCACTGCATCAACATGAGAGCTGTTTCTGTCAGTTTAATTAGCTACATGACATTTAGTGACACCAATGCAAACGGCACTGGCATTAATAAACATTGTTAAATTAATATTGGGCACGGTGGCCGACTGGTTAGAGCGTCAGCCTCACAGTTCTGAGGACCCGGGTTCAATCCCCGGCCCCGCCTGTGTGGAGTTTGCATGTTCTCCCCGTGCCTGCGTGGGTTTTCTCCGGGCACTCCGGTTTCCTCCCACACCCCAAAAACATGCATGAATTGAAGACTCTAAATTGTCCGTAGGTGTGACTGTGAGTGCGAATGGTTGTTTGTTTGTATGTGCCCTGCGATTGGCTGGCAACCAGTTCAGGGTGTACCCCGCCTCCTGCCCGATGATAGCTGGGATAGGCTCCAGCACGCCCGCGACCCGAGTGAGGAGAAGCGGCTCAGAAAATGGATGGATGGATGAAATTAATATTGTCAATCAAAGTTTACTACCTTTGTAAATGCAGAACGTTTGAGACAGCGCTTGTATTAGATCTAAAAAAATAATGTCAGTTAATGTGAGTATTGCATTTGCTCCTATTAGCCAAGATGTATCACTGCTCAAATGGAGACTTTTTGTGTTACAGTATGTATTGTACTTACGAGGTGACATTTTGTCCAACTATTCATGCGTGCATTAGACACATTATCTGCTAATTCTCGGCCTCTTAAAAAGAATCTCTTCTCGGACCTCGTCCCTGATGTTTTTTTTGTTTTGTTTCTTTGTTTCTTTGTTTTTTTGGGGTTTTTTTGTCTTCACTTTCTGGCTTTGTTTTTTTTCTTCATGCCACCTTCTCTGGTTACCCCTGCTCTGCCAATAGAACTAAACTCAACTCAACTTTATTTATAGAACACTTGAACCACAAGTTTAAGTTCTCTTCCTGCATTTCTCCTTTAGTCTTTTAACTGCACCTTCATTTCCTTCCTATTGCAACCACCATTTCCGTCAACTTGGCTTTCCGTCCATCCGAACTTTTCGATCCTCGTCTGCTCCATTTTCCACTCCAACCGCCCCCATTGCCCCCCTTCTCCCCATCGTTCTCCCCTATATCGTTTTATCATCTTTGTATGAGTTTGCTGCTGTAGGGAGAGTGTGTGTGTGATAGTAATCGCTGCAGAACGATTAGATCTTGCTGTGCCATTGCTGAACCATGAGATGATTTATTGATATTTTGCAAGCATTTTCTGGAGATGAGAATGTCTGGATTTTATCCCTGATCTAACTAGGCAACGAGGGGATTAACAGCTCCTTTCATCTAAAACATGCTTTAGGGCTCTTTGTTCAAAAAAATCATACTTTAACTTAAATTGGCATGTGAGTTTGCTAAATATTTATTGGTCACACACTTAAATGTTTTGGGATACATTAACTTTAGAGCCTTAAGAGAACATTGCTTGGCGTTAAAGCCAAAGACGATATTTCAAGAGACCAACAGCAACATGGATGACCTCTTCAGTCGGCGGGCTACACAGCGGTACATTAAGGATTGCTCCGTTTTATGTTTCTGTGAAACGTGGCTTGGATCAAGGACCTCCGACGAAGCCATAACACCGGCAGGCTACAGTGTTTACAGACCCAACCGCAGAGCAACAGAATATGGTAAAACGTGAATGAGGAACAGCGATCCTCATTAAACAATCCTGGAGCACCAACAATAAGGTAATATCACAGTCATGTTCTGAGAATTTGCGATGGGCTGGTGACCAGTTCAGGGTGTAACCCACCTCTCCCGCCCACAGATAGCTGGGATAGGCTCCAGCACGCTTACGATCCTAGTATCCTAGCATAACGGTGTCCACACGTGCACTTGGCACCAGGACACCCTTGGTCGCAGTTCGATGATCGACTTTGTGATCATGTCATCAGACTTGCAGCCGCATGTCTTGGACACTCTGGTGTAGAGCGGGGCGGAGCTTTCAACTGATCACCACCTGGTGGTGAGTTGGCTCTGATGGTGGGGGAAGATGCCGGTCCGACCTGGCAGGTCTGCTGGGAACGTCTGGCAGAATCCCCTGTCAGAAGGATTTTCAACTCCTACCTCCGGCAGAACTACACCCACGGGGGGAGGCAGGGGACATTGAGTCCAAGTGGACCATGTTCCGCAACTACATTCCTGAGGCGGCCGACCAGAGCTGTGGCCTTAAGGTGGTTGGTGCCTGTCGTGGCGGCAACCCACCCACCCGTTGATGGACACCAGTGGTGAGGGATGCCGTCAAACTGAAGAAATCCTATCGGGCCTTTTTGGCCTGTGGGACTCCTGAGGCAGCCGACGGGTACTGGCTGGCCAAGCGGAATGCAGCTTTGGTGGTTGCTGAGGCAAAAACTCGGGCGTGGGAGGAGTTCAGTGAGGCCATGGCGAAGACTTCCAGACGGCTTCAAAAAAATTCTGGTCCACCATCCGGCGTCTCAGGAGTGGGAAGAAGTGCACCATCAACACTGTGTATAGTGAGATTGGACACTGCTGACCTCGACTCGGGAAGTTGTGAGTCGGTGGGGAAAAATATTTCGAAGACCTCCTCAATTCCACTGATAGGCCTTCCCATGAGGAAGCAGAGTCTGGGGTCTCTGAGGCGGGCTCTCCTATCTCTGGGGTCGAGGTGGTTAAAAAGCTCGTTGTTGGCAAGGCCCCGGGGGTGGATGAGATTCGACCAGAGTTCCTAAAGGCTCTGGCACAGTGGCATGGGCAGAAACATTTTGGACTTATGTGCCTCCATGACGCTGGTGTCAAACTGATGCCACAGTTTGCTACCTAAGAGAAAAACAAAGATTATTTTCATAAGTGTTCTGATTGGAATACTTCCTCTCAAGATTTAATTTAATACATGACCTCCCATGACAGCGTGAGAGGTGGAAGCCTGGGGGATTTCCTCTTTGGTTTGTTTGGACCTCATTAGACTGGTACACTCAGAAGTCAGTCTCTTTATTGCTTCTGTGGCTTTAGTGGGCTGAAAATCCCTCTCACTTTAAAACGAGGAACCAGGAGTATAGCTTGGGCTGTGATGCTCATTGATTGTAAAGTAAATAGCTTCTCTTGGAGTTGCCTGATGAGCTGGTCTCCCATTTGCAGTGCAACTGCTGGTTGCAGGTTTTGTTATTTACTCATTCAGTGTTTGCTTCAGCATTTTTAGCAAGGGAACAACTTTGGAAGCAGACACGTGTTGCTCTACAGACAGTGGTATCATAAAAGGGTGACACCACTCCACCCTTCAACAATTCAACAATTCATCCGATGTCAACAAGGGTATGTCATGTATGCCTGCTAAAGCTGCTTCTACTGGCTCCCTTTGTTCAGTCAAACGTTGCAACATAAAGTATGTGCTGTTACATCTAGTCCACTTCTTGCAATAGCTTCATCTTGTTCAGCCCCAGATTAAGATGCACTTGTGTAAGTAAGATTCTCCTTTAAAGACACAGATGAGTAGGCCATTAAATCACTGGAGCGGAACCACAGACAAACTATTACCACGATGAAGTTGGAACAAAGGGAAATAGCATACATTAGCAGTGGTGCTGCTTCTGAAGTAGCCAACCAGCTTTGTTGCTTTGGTCATGATGCCAGAGAGCACAGGGTGCTGGCCAATAGTGTGTGAGCAGTACCAATGTGATGGCGAAGTTACAGCTCTCTCACACAGGCAAGCGTGTGTGGTGCGCCGTAAGTGACCATGCATGTTACCGTCGTAGTGATTCCCCATTCCTCCATCAGGGAGGCTTTCACACGGGCTCACTTTTCAACTGTGTGGGATTGGGGGATTGCCTGCACTCCCAACAGCCGTAAACAAAGCCTACTTTTTCCCCCCACAAAATGGCAAGTTATTACAAGTTATTTAACATGAGTGGATGAACTTCCACTTTCCTACTTATTCTCATGCAAAGCACGGTAATGCCTCAGCACGGATGAGGTGTTGTTGTTGTACCCCAACTCCTTGGAACACAATAAACATCTCACCTTTGAATAAAAAAATAAACTGTGAAAATACAGTTATTGATGAGCAAACCTTATTCTGAAATAATGTTACCTTTGGCATACCTTATTAGGAGTTATCAAATCAAAATGTTTCCACACAGGGGAAATCTTCCTCTTCTTCACTGGCTCCATCCTGTTCCTATCCTTCTCTCTAAACTCTCCAAAGGTACTACTCTCTCGCTCACTCACTCTCGCTCACACACACTCTCTCGCTCTCTCTCTCTCTCTCTCTCTCTCTCTCTCTCTCTCTCTCTCTCTCTCTCTCTCTCTCTCTCTCTCTCTCCTCTCTCTCTCTCTCCCTGCTGAGGGGGTTTATATTACTGTGTCAGAATGTCAAACATTGCGCCAAATTCTGAATCACTTCCTGAAGCGGTCATGTGGTTCAGATTGGATTTAGTTGGTGTCATGTTTTCCTGTTACATGTTCATGTCTTGTCTGCTCATTTGGTTTTTGTCTCCACCTGTTCCGTCAGCCCTCTACCTTTTGTCCACCAATCAGCTCCCTCCAGCCACTCGTGTTTTGTCCTGGTGTTCCTCGTTGTCTCGTCAGCTTCCTTGCATTTAGTTCCTTGGTTTCTTTCAGTCCTTGTCGGATCATTGTTGTTTGTAGTCTGTTGCTGTGAGTCACAAGTTTATCTTGTCATGTTACAGTATATGTTATGAGTTTACCCATTGTGTTTCTTTGTTACTTGGAACCTTGTTTTTTTTTCTTACTATTGTTAATTTAGTATATAGATTTTTTGTTCCATGTACGCCTTGTTTGCCACTTTTGTGTTTTTCGAAATAAACACTTTTTTGAGATTCACCCTGCCTTGACGCCCAGTTTCTCCATCTTTTTGCCTTGCCACCAAAACCTTGAACTGTGACACAGAGACATAAAATGCACTTGACCACCGCTACTAACAAAAACAATCTGTCGGGGATATTTTTAAATATAGCTGCAGGCACGAGCATCATTGGCTTCTGAGCTGGCAGACGTTTGGACTGTTGTAAAATCACTTGAATTTCCAAAGGGAGTCTGGACTCAAAAAAGAGAAATCTGCAGCAGTGCTGGATTATTATTGATACTTCCCTCTGAAACACATGTTCAGGGCAAATTACCATTTTGTTTTGGAACCCAGACTGCAGTTCCATGTCGGTCTCTCTGCATCCTAAATAATCAGCAATACGAAAGAGATTACCTTGTGGCTGAGTCATGTTGGTGGGTTTGTTTTATGCAGCTTCAGGTCCATTATTTCTTTCTTCCTACAGTATTTTGTATTCTCAATCCCAACACTGATGATATTGTTAAAATGGTTCATATTTCACAAAATCCCTATCTCATTTTGGAAACATCTGGTTTCCTTGCAGTCTTATTTAAAACAAACTTGCTTTGGTATTTAAAATTAAAGGCCATAATGTCAAATCAAGTTTCATCCAGATCTTACCCAGATAGAATGTTCCATTTCATTTAACAAGTGCAATCCTATTAAATGTCTTCAGATGATCTATGTCAAATCTCATTATATCCGTTTTTAATTACTTGTGCTTATGTAGAATCTTATTACATATTCACAGCTGGATCTTCAGAAAAGCTGTCTTCCTTTTTTGCATTTAAGATTTCAGATAGTTGCTATTCACTCATTATATGTGAACGCGACAAATGTATAAGAGCTTTTCATTTTGCTGCTTTTATTTTTATTTTTCTATCATACTGTAATTTAAAAGCATTATTCTTGCAAACAAATAAACAAAGCTATCACTGAAAGTAATGACAGAAATATTATGCGTAGGACGTCCATCCAATCATCAGCAGGGTCATTGAATATATAGAATGTGAATCAATACTTAATTTTACAACAAACAAACAAAACAAAAAAATGCTGCAAAAGTTTGAAGCTGCTTAGTAATCTCGGCCCAAACTTCAGTTCACTTTTGACCCTGTTATGTGATCCATTTTAATCTTTAGAAAGCTTTTGAGTAGCCCAACATTTCTGAGAGTCAAGGTTTTCTCCCCTAATTTCACTGCTGAATACACATCAATGCACATATCTGATCTTACATCTCCATAAATTATTCAAAATACACCTGCTGTGTGTCAGCAGTGATTTAACAGCATATGTCTCACACTAACTCATCAGCAGAGTGACACAAGGCACACTGGAGCCCACCCACACATACAGTAAGTACAGTGCTGCATATACATATTCTGTACTTTTATATGTTCACACGCAAATGCTCTCGCACACTTAGGAGTGTGCACTCACGGTGCTCGAACGCCCACACACATACATTGATTGAGCTTACACCTTGATGACTGGGGCTTTTCCTATCTGATTAGAAGTGCAATGTCTGCAACTCTTACTCTGTCCTTCTGAGAATCATTCTGATCCCCTTCTTCGCTGTCTCTGTGCATCTGTTCTTTTCTTCTATGGAGAAAAAAAACTTTCCTGGCAAAAAGTAGCAATTGAAGATTCTCTGCTTCCTCCTCAAAAAGGGGCCCATAAATTGGCAAAGCAGCTGTCAGTTGAAAAAGTTCTGTCATGAACATTGCAGACATCTACTGATTTTTGTGCTCTAAAGTAGCATATCTTGAATAGAAATCAGAAACAAGCCTTAATGGATGGCAATAGATAAAGGATGCCACATGTTATCACAATATTCTAAACTGCCAAACAAGGGACATTTGACCAAAAATAAGAATCTCTGACTAAAACTCAAACCCAGTTATTGACTGATTACTTTATGTTCACACAGTCTCTTGCCTGGTCAACTGTGAAAGCGCTCCATGACTTTCATTAAAATAAGGATAATAGAAGTTTTATTTTTTTTTACCAGCACTTGGTGCTATATTGATCTATTGTCTTTATGCAAACAATAGAGAAGTATTGTGTGATCATCTGTTTCAATATCAACAGAACAGGTTCATGCTAGATTTCATAGAAGAGCTACCATGGAGTACAATTTTATTTTATTTTTTTCTCATTGCCAAGTGCAAATCAGTTATCTTTGTATGCAAAAATTACAATGACTTCAACTGAACTTATAGGAATATGGTATATGCCAGAACAGCCGCTTCGCCTCACTAGGGTCATGGGCGTGCTGGAGCCTATCCCAGCTATCATCGGGCAGGAGGGGAGGATACACCCTGAACTGGTTGCCAACCAATCGCAGGGCACATACAAACAAACAACCATTCACACTCATATTCACACCTATGGACAATTTAGAGTTGTCAATTAACCTACCACAGCATGTTTTTTGGGATGTGGGAGGAAACCAGAGTGCCCGGAGAAAACCCCGGTCCTCAGAACTATGAGGCAGACGCTCTAACCAGTCGCCCACCGTGCCGCCTAACACACATATTTGGTTCCATAAATTAGCTCTATATAAACACTGCCAAATCATAACTTGTAGAACAATAGAATGTAGTAATGTAAAATAATTAAGGTCTATTTAGCATGTTATTTTTTTTCTCTCTAAAGTAATTTAATGTCGCCACTCCCTTTGCAGGACTAACAGGGTGTGCACAATGCATTTTACAGTATATCACTCTTTGCTTGTACTTCCTTAACCTAGAGGGGCAACACTATATTATGTTGTTCAACGTGTTTGAATTTGAGGAAACATCTGCATGTTCATCAGTGCTCAAGGGGATATTTGATGTAGCTGATATAAGAGATACACCAAAACGAGATGCTTTCTGTTGGAAAATCATTGTCATCTCAAAATACTGACACTTCTCATAAAAACAAACCAGCTACAAACTAATCCGTTCCATTACAGTAACAGCTGTAGCTCTTTTACATTTCAAGTTAGCTATGATTTACAGTACAGTAGAATATTTGTCATTTACCAGAGGTTAAGATAAGCGTGTCTGCTATCTGGGTTCCATATAATACCACGTTTTTGCACTTTAACAAAAATATTCTTCTGTGAATATAAACCGATATACAGTATGTCATTAGGGCTGCACAGTTCAGTACTATTGGGAATGTCCATGTTGTTGAAATACCTCCCTGCATCTTTGCTTGCTCATTCCTTAAATAAGGTAACTACAAGTTGTACAGAACAGTGTGAAATCATACAAGGTTATGTGGGATATTCAGCCCAGTAAGAAAAAAGCGATATAGCCAAATGATAAATGTTGGTGTACCTGATGTGTACCTGAGCTTGTGAAAATGTTGTTACCTAAACCTAAATATAAAAAGTCAAACTAATACTCCTGATGAGGAAATGTACACTCATAGAATATCCTACCATTTAATGCAACTGATATAAACATCTAATTTCTCACAAATGTGATACATTCAATAACTTTATGAAGCTGGAAAATAAATAAAATATGGTTTATCGCAGTACACCTAAAAAAACAACTTGAGAAAACTTGAGATGGCAGGTTGAGCTTTTTTTTTTTTTTAAATAAATTTAAATTTGATCTCTTGTCACGGTAATTGCATCAAAGAGATGCATTTGTAGACAAACACACATGGCTTGTAATAAGAGCATGCATTATTAAACATTTGTACTGTCAATTACAGGCATATCATTAAATACCAATGATAATTTGTGCAGCAGTTCACAAAACAAAGCGCTTATGACAGTGGGAGTGCTATTAATGGAGCAATAAGAAAGCAATGATTGGATCTGTGCAAACATAGATAAATCACCTGTGTGCCTTAGTTAAATTTCCCATCTGGTGCTGCTATCGAGATGAGGAGTTCCACGTTAAGAAATAGGACAGTTCTATCTGGCATTTTGTGGTGTGGGGGTGGGCGGAGGGTGTGAATCAGACAGTTAAGGTGACCAGACAAGAAAGGTTTGCAGACTGGGTGGCTTAGTATCCTCCTGTAATGTAAAGCGAAAACTTGTGAGGGACTGGCATGAATTATATAAAAAAAAAAAAAAAAAAAAATCGGCAGCCCTGTCTCAGCTGTCATTTGCCACTTCAATGCAATTACCTTTTATTTATAGTAGTGTATTGCATTGCAGTTGCATATTTCATTGTGCTTTTTCATTTTCTATGAAAGTTAAACATTTACAAACAAATATTGTACCTCGCTAATGGCTACTTTATTTGATAAATACACTAGAAATGCTCCAAAACAATCTTAAAACTGTAATTTCTCTTTTGGAGCACTTCATTTAATTTCACCTTGGATTGGAATCATTTTTTTTTTTAAATTGCTGATATTGTGTGCCCCCTACTTAAAAAAGGTTATTTGCTCTGACACACACACACACACAGAAAATTGAAAATGTGTTAAAGAATTAAGAACCTGAAATTAACACTGAGTTGGAATTCTGAACTGTACATCAATAAAACCAATTAGCTCGTGCTAAAATTGTTACAGAAACGACAGTATTAATGATGCTGTTTATTTTATTTTCATCACAACAGCATGCTTTATTCATGTTCCAAAAGCTCATATGGATTAACAAGTAGACAGGCAAGAAGAGAATCAATTTAATTAAAAGGATGATGGAGCAAGAGTGGCAGGGACAGTAGGTGGAGAAAGTGGACTACAGTGGAACCCCAAACTCCTGGTTCGGCACACACGGATTCACCTATCAGCTGCGGTTTCATTTTTTGCAATCTTTGTACAATTGTAAAAAAATAAAAAATAAAATCCGGCATTACCAGATAACTATTAACCCTTTATTGCTCAGTGATTGTTTTTTGTCAATGTCTTTATGTCTCAAAGTGTTCTCTGTCAATTGACTGTCTGTTGTCGCACTAGAGCGGCTCCAACTACCGGAGACAAATTCCTTGTGTGTTTTTTGGACATACTTGGCAAATAAAGATGATTCTGATTTCATGCGTCAGACAGATGTCTTTTTATAGGGAAATAGAGGCGCGGTTTATGAATATTGCAGGATGTGGGCACAAGCTCGTTATTTAGTATAAATTCTGATTTACTAACATATGCACGGTGGTGAGAAGAAATTTGGCCAGTGCACACCTGTCATGAAGCTGACGGTGATTTTGCGTATATGCTCAATTTGTGGGAAGAGCGAGAACATTTCTACGCATTTAATAGTGAATGAAGCCTAATGTTTGTATGTTCATTCATATTTGTCTGCTTTTCATATGATTTGTCTTTCTCCTCACAATTTGAAACGAACAACCACCCACGTTTCGAGGATTGACATTGTGACTGGTAGATGGCTCGTAAGCAGGAAGGGACTATCATTACAGAATGGAAAATACCATTAAATTGATCATCCCTGTTGGAACTCATCTTTACAAAGTGATTGACGTATTTACTTAGCCAGTTTTATGTCCATAGAAACAGACGTACCATTTATATAGCTGGGCCATCTTGAATTGTGGCCTTAAATGAATTGCACAGCTACACGGTACATGTATTGAACATATGATCAAATTTTAGGATGAATATTAATAGAAATATAATCTTTGGAGTCTCTTTTGGGCTTGATCACATTTTAGGATGAATATTAATAGAAATATAAACTTTGGAGTCTCTTTTGGGCTTTGGATTTTTGTATCAAATATTTAGCATGGGATCTGCACTTTTCCTTGGTCTTTCAGCATTAATCATGCATGGAGTTTCAAGGCAGCATTTTTGACAGAACTTAACAGCAAAGCACGGTGTGTTCCTGCTTCTATGCTGTCATGTACTGATGTGATTTGAACTTGCTTGTTTGAATAAGAACCCAAAGTAAATGTAAACTTCTCTGATTTTCCTTTTCAAGGGCCTTTACATGTTTTAGGAAGTACACCAGAACATGGATGTAAATAAAATGTATTTGTCTGTAGACATTGGCAGATCTACGGGGTTGTTGCCACCCCTGCTGTCGGCAATGAATATATCAATTATAAATTACTCAATTTGATTATAAACTTTTGTGGTATTATCTCCAGAGTTTGTGTGTTTTCATCAGAATTCACTCCCACCCTGAACCCCCTCCTCCTTTAAAGAAAACAATGGTTGCATCCTAGGGGTACAGGACAGCACTTAACATAAGCACAAAAAAAGGTTAATGATGCTTTTTCTCCGAAAACTGTGATCAATCTCCACCAAAATTTATGTTGAACTATCTCCTTATGCCCATTTCAATCTCTGAAAGTATTAGAATGATCAGCCCAATATTTTGGATTTAAGCGTTTTCCTCTTTAATGACACACTATAGTGAACAATTTTAACGTCATATAATAAACTGTATAAGCTGTGATCAATTCTCACTAAAATGAATGTGGACATCTCTACTGATATCCACGTCAAACTCTGAAAATATCAGAACAATCTCCATGATATTTTGGATTTTATGGATGTTAAGTTTCTTTCCTTATTTAGCGGTATGTCATATCCTGTTTTGTTTGCTTGTTTCCTGTGTGGAATTTTCTGTTGTGTTACAGTCCCTGGGTGCAGGTCGGTGGGCGGAGTCTCTCGCGATGCAGCTGCTGGTGATTTGTTATCAGCAGTGTATTTAAGCATGGGAGAGGCAGGTGGAAAATGCTGAGAAATTGTACTTTGCTTGTTGCCATTACCCTGCCAGCTTTGTTGCATTCTTGCGCATTCCCGCGTTCATTCCGTCCTGCCAGTAGCTCTTTTTGTCTGCTATTTTTCTAGTAAGTACTACTGTGTTTTTCTCTTTGTTTCACTTCTTTGTGTAGGTTAGAGTTTGTTGTCCGAGCTTCCTTTAGTGTTTTCCTCCTGTGGCTCTCCGTCCACCGTCCTTATTTAAGTACCGGTCTGCTAGATGGTTTTTCACGTTACCCTTTTGTCACGTCACTTTCTGTTTATAGTCATCTTTTAACGTCAGCGTGCTCCCTTTGTTGACTAAAGTCTGTAAACCTTTGGGCTCCAAATATATTGTTTGACGCAGCCATAACACATTAAGCTTTTTCTTAGTGAGTCCCTATGAATAAAACGCTCATCCATAATATTTCAAAATATTGGGATGATCATTCTGATAGTTTCATCAACATCATCCCACAGATGAGCAACACAGGTCATTTGATCTAATTTGAATAACAATATTGACTTTTAAAAATAATAACCTAGTTTTGTGATTGTTTCTTGTGAAGACTTAGAATTCAGGTTAAGAATCTTTATTTACAGATCTCCAGCAAGAGAAACCTACAATGAATAATAATTCATGAACATCAATAAACAATACCAAAATCAGTACCCGATTCCTTCTTGGACAACCTGCAGAATAAGGGAACAGTTAATACTAAAACTAACAGAACATCACTTTGATCATGTAAGTTTCATCATTTAAAACGTGTCAAAGTCATGGCTGGCGTTATTGTTTGGTTCCGTGTTGACATGTTGTTTTGTTTTGAGTGACATCACCTGTCGCCCTCATTTGAATGTACCACACACGCCGAACTATCATTAAAGTCTATATAACCCTGCTACGATCTCTTGTGTAAACAGAACAAACTGTTACAGGTGGATACTAACCCAACACCCAAAATGGCGACCTCACGACATAGGGGCGATTTCAAGCAATAGTGGACCTTCTGTTATCTGTGTCATATTCTTCATATGTGGGTACATCAGACGGCAAAAGGTCTTAGTCAATGCAAGTCTTTTATTGACGACATCACCAACCCAGCTCTGGATTTCCCGTACTTTCGGTACACTCGGGGATCTCTGTAAGAAGAACCAAATAATTTTGAAACTGCTTTAACTCATCCACTCACTAGTTGACAGGTTGGTTGAATATCATACAAATACAAACTTTGAGATGATTGAATTTTGGGTGCACTAGCTCAAAAATTGACAGAATGACGGATGAAGGACTTATTCTCCGAAATTTTTAATTAGCGTTCCTGTCTGTGTCAGCTGCTAAGCGAGGGCGGGTTTCAGCTCCTCACAGTCAGTTAGAGAGGCGGTGGTGACGCAGCTGAAATGACAGATTTCGCTCAAGTCAACAATGTAATGCTCTCTGAATTTCGCAGCTAAAAAATCCCTCAAGTGCTAAAGATGTAAGGGAGGAACATTTCCAGTGGCTTTTGTTAATCTAATGCCTTTCAGAAATATCATACAGGATTCATACGGACTCTTCCCTGAAAGTCTATCCTATAATCTGTGATGTTCAGTTAATGAATAACAGCAGGAGTGTTGATAAATGTTTCTGTGATTAATTGTGGTCATTATATTTACCAATTGAATGTGTGCATGTCAGGGGGGTTCAGGTTTAGTGCTGTTTGTTGCAAGAAATTATGGGACACGTGTAAACAGTTCTCCGGTGTTTTACTAACTGGCATCAACCAAATACGCTGCACCAAACACAAACCAAATAATATACAGTTCCTTCACACATAAGTGAAATTTGACAATTGATGCTTGCCTCTCCCAAAGTGTGTTTAAACACAAGGTTAACAAATACTGTATTTTCCAAATGCTATGGACCAAAATCAAACAAAACAAAAGCCTGGTTTTGTTTGATTTGGTGGTTGGGTTCCCCAAAATTATCAGAGCGATAGATTTCTGTAACTCAGTAATATGTTAGTTCTGCCAACACTTCAAATTTCATTACTTTAAAATTCATTTTGCACCTGCGGTAGTCTGGCTGGCCTCTATTAAATCACCTATTTTAAAACACGTGCACACACACACACAACTAACTATATCATTTGCATGGCTTGCAAGCTCATACATACAGTGATTTATACCTTGGCCGAGGAGGGTTTATTCATGTGTGCATGCACGTGCGCGTGTCTTATTGAATGTTGAATACTACACAAAAGCTGTCAGGTCGATACAGGTCAAAATGGGTGTAGAGGTGCAGTACAGGCAAAGAGAGAATCAATTGAATGTTGGTGCACATCTATTTAGTAAGCCGTAAAACTGCATTTATTTTAATATAGGGCTGGCAGAGGTTTGCTTTCTGTGAGCGCCTCTCTGTCAGGGACATTCAGTGGCCCCTCCCTTTTTTTTTCTTGTCCTGTTCGGCTGTTAGGTCAAGCAGAATGGAAGATCAGTATCCCTTTTATGATGGAACAGTTTTATTGTGTCACAGTGGAGTTTTTAAGCTTCCGCTGTGGTTTCTTAGTATTATAATTGAAGTTTATTGAGAATAAGAGTCTATCAGTCGAACAGAACAAAGTTTCTAGAGGGGAGAGAGAAACAAAGACAAAGCACTAATTATAAACAGGATGAGAAAGGTAAGTCATTACATTATCTACAACAATGAAACATGAAATATGAGTGTTGCATGGGGCTGTAGTGCTACACCCTGTAAGGGAAGGACAGGACAAAATAGAACAGGAGAAGAAGCATTCAGGACAAGGGTCGTGAACCCGGCTGTACAACTGAAGTGTGGTGGGATTAACTACAACCCCAATTCCAATAAAGTTGGGATGTGTTAAACCTAAATAAAAACAGAATACAATGATTTGCAAATCATGTTCAACCTATATTGAATTGAATACACTACAAAGACAAGATATTTAATGTTCAAACTGATAAACTTTATTGTTTTTAGCAAATAATCATTAATTTAGAATTTTATGGCTGCAACATGTTACAAAAACGCTGGGACAGGTGGCAATAAAGACTGAGAAAGTTGAGGAATGCTCATCAAACACCTGTTTAGAACATCCCACAGGTGAACAGGCTATTTGGGAACAGGTGGGTGCCATGATTGGGTATAAAAGGAGCTTCCCTGAATTGCTCAGTCATTCACAAGCAAAGATGGGGCGAGGTTCACCTCTTTATGAACAAGTGCGTGAGAAAATAGTCGAACAGTTTAAGGACAATGTTCCTCAACGTACAATTGCAACGAATTTAGGGATTTCATCATCTACGGTCCATAATATCATCAAAAGTTTCAGAGAATCTGGAGAAATCACTGCATGTAAGGGGCAAGGCCGAAAACCAACATTAATGCCCATGACCTTCGATCCCTCAGGCGGCACTTTATCAAAAAAACGACATTAATGTGAAAAGGATATCACCACATGGGCTCAGGAACACTTCAGAAAATCAATGTCAGTAAATACAGGTCGGTGCTACATTCTTAAATGCAACTTGAAACTCTACTATGCAAAGCAAAAGCCATTTATCAACAACACCCAGAAACGCCGCCGGCTTCTCTGGGCCCGAGCTCATCTAAGATGGACTGATGAAAAGTGTTCTGTGGTCCGATGAGTCCTCATTTCAAATTGTTTTGAGAAATTGTGGACGTCGTGTCCTCCGGGCCAAAGAGAAAAAGAACCATCTGGACTGTTATGGACGCAAAGTTCAAAAGCCAGCATCTCTGATGCTATCGGGCTGTGTTAGTCCCAATGGCATGGGTAACTTACACATCTGTGAAGGCACCATTAATGCTGAAAGGTACATACAGGTTTTGGAGAAACATTTGCTGCCATCCAAGCAACGTCTTTTTCATGGACGCCCATGCTTAATTCAGCAAAACAATGCCAAACAACATTCTGCACGTATTACAACAGCGTGGCTTCGTAGTAAAAGACCCCAGACTTTTGAACAGCTGAAGCTGTACATCAAGCAAGAATGGGAAAGAATTACACCTACGAAGCTTCAACAATTATTGTCCTCAGTTCCCAAACGTTTATTTAATGTTGTTGAAAGAAAAGGTGATGTAACACAGTGGTAAACATAACCCTGTCCCAGCTTTTTTGGAACGTGTTGCAGCCATAAAATTCTAAGTTAATGATTTGTTTCTAAAAACAATAATGTTTATCAGTTTGAACATTAAATATCTTGTCTTTGTAGTGTATTCATTTAAATATAGGTTGAACATGGTTTGCAAATCATTGTATTCTATTTTTATTTATGTTTAACACAACGTCCCAGCTTCATTGGAATTGGGGGGTTGTATGTAAAATATAAAAGTCTATAGGACGAGAGTATAAGTGAGGGGATATACAAGCAATTTGCATATTCATTAGTTATTTGTCGCAATAACTGTGTGGCCCCACACTCAGTGAAAGAGTCCCAGGTGTGTGTGCCTGCGGAAACATGCAAGTGAATTGACACCGTTTTACATGCACAAAGACTGACAGAAATGTCCTGTAATCGTGCACCGCGGAGGCTGAGGACCCCACCCAATCAACCGATGGGGGGGGGGGGGGATCAGGCTCAGGGGGCCACCCGAGAGCAGCCCGGTGGACGGGAGACGTCCCACACTGAGGAACCCAGGGCAGTCTGCCAACTGGCCACCCAGCGGGGGCCGTAGGGACCCAATGCCACTCCCACAGCCAACACCACCCACCACCCCACACGCCTTAGACCCAGACCGTCTCACCCCCCCCCCCCCCCCCCCGCACCCCCCAACCTGCAGGGCCCGCGATGCAGCCAATCCCCGCCCAGCCCGAGGGCGGGAGAGTGTCTCTTGTTTGTTGGAAAGGAGGGCGGATAGGGGCACCCGACAAGGGAACGATAAGGAGGGGGGGAACCCAGGGAGCAGCCGCGGGCAATGAGAGGGACCCCCAACGCCAAGAAGTCATCCAGCCCGGGGAGGCCCGGCCTCAGGAGCACTGCCATGCCAGTAAGTGAGAACCCACCTCCCCCTGTTACAATGACTGCCAGGTCCCCAACTGGCAGTCATTGGCCCTACCCCGTGTATCACCCCTGAGTGCATTAAAATCTGGAGAGGCCAGTGAGCCTTAGGGGGCGCAGGGCTGCCAGGGACTTCTGCCTAACAGGCAAATCCCCCCCATCCACGACCCACCCAGAGATAGGTGTATGTGGTGCATTAAAACGTGGGGCGTGTGTGTGATGCATTTAAAATCCAGAGGGCAGGCAGGGACAGTGGCCCCTCCTAAAGAGAACGCCCTTTGGAGCCTTAGTTTTATCAAACCTGCAGTCAAACAAACTAAGACTGCCCAATGAGGATATATAGTACAATAATAAATAGAAAGTCACCTGCATCCTGCTAGCAAGAAGCCATCTCTATGCACATACTTTTGTTTAGAATGATAGGTTCAGAGACTTATCTGACTGTTTTATTCTAACTTACCCATTGAGCTATTATTTTAGGTGTAAAGAATGCAGAATGCTTCTCTCCTACCATTTAATATGGAGTACTATTAGGATATATTAAATGGCTCTTTAGGGGAAAGTATATATAGCCCTGTGAAATCCAGTACATTTAGACGGTTGGTGGTGTGCAGTTGCAGAGGACAAGGCACGATAGCTGAGGTATGTTAAAAGCATTTCTCATCTAGACTGGTCTTAGTACCCTGATGCCTTGAAGTGTAAATAGGAAGGCCAGAGTGCAAGAGAAATTCAGAAGTGCTGAAGCCGAAGTCTTTCTGACTGTTTGGTTAGATATAATGGAACAAGCCAGGCAGGAACCAAAATAATCTCCTTCTTTCTTTTCTCCACAAATAACAGAAAAGACAGAAAAAGAAGGATGAACATCACATGAATGACACACTGACATGCATGAGCACACACAGTACAATCCATGGACAGAAAGTGTGACATTGACAGAATTAAATGGAGCCAGACTAATCTCAAAGAAGAGAGACAGCTGGGTATAACACAAGGACAGGTACCCAGCCCATAGAAAAGGGCTGGGGTGGAGATTCCAAGGTGATGTAACATAAACTAATTAATTATGAACGCTGGCTCAGAACTACAAAAAAAAATAAATACAATAAATATCAATATCGGAATTAATATTTACAAACACATGATATATTGTATAAATTAAGGGAAATTAATTTCTATCCATTTTTAAAAAAATTACAAAACCACAGGAGCTCAACTGAAAATTAAGTTGAATGTAAATATAACTTGACATTACTAGTTACATTTGCAGCACTGTTCAGTGAGAAGGGATTGAAAGATTCAATGACTGCTATTAAACAATGCGTGTATGAGTGTGTGCAAGACTGTGCTAAATCTCTTCTGAGTGAATCCTTATTGCTAAATCTATAAATGTAGCCAATTAAGTATGGGTCTTAAATTTCCTCCACAGTCTAAAACAAATGAAGTCTTTAAATCACTGGCAGTGACTTAACTGCACATACATTTAACCAAATGGAGTACTAACCGAATATACAGTCTATACTGAATTACATTAACATTCAACAGCATAGCAACTATAATGTGAAACATTTCAGGTTTTGGTAAATCCATCTATCCATCCATCCATTTTCTTTACCGCTTATTCTCATTCGGGTCGCGGGCTGCTGGAGCCTATCCCAGCTATCTTCGGGCAGGAGGCGGGGTACACCCTGAACCAGTCGACAGCCAATCGCAGGGCATATAGAATCAAACAACCACTCACATTCACACCTACGGGCAATTTAGAGTCTTCAATCAACCTACCACACATGTTTTGGGGATGTGGGAGGAAACCGGAGTGCCCGGAGAAAACCCACCCATGCACGGGGAGAACATTCAAACTCCACACAGGTGGGGCCGGGATTTGAACCCCGGTCCCCAGAACTGTGAGGCAGATGTGCTAACCAGTCGTCCACCACAGCTATTGGTAAATTGTAATTTGTAATTTGACAGCACTATTGGAAAAAAACACTAATCTCAAAATCTATTTAAACAGTATTATTATTGTATTCTAATATTGTGCATAGTGAACAATTTGCAGAAAGATGCTCATTCTGCTTTTCCAAGGAAAGTGTCAAATGGAAGCATGCATATGTCACCCACTCTTGCGTCAATCAAATGAATCATTCTGTCTCTCTTAGTGTCAGGAATAGAATGTGTATATCCATGGGGGATTAAAGGCCATAAATTATATTTGAAAAGGTATCTCTTTTTTCTGTTTCAACATCCTTCTGATGGTCCATTTCCACCTAAATTGACTTACAGTGTATTACATGAGCCAGTAGGCCAACATTTGGTTACTCATCAATCATCAGACATTTGTAAAGAAATACAGACAGCTACTTTGCATTGCTCCTCCTGTGTACATATGCTGGCCAAGGCCAGTAAACAAAGAGGATGAAAACAATAAGGATATGAAGCTGATGAGGTATTTTGGGGTGGATGTCTGTCTGGAGACTTTATCTCTTCTTGACAGGACATCTTAAATTCAAGGCCTCGCAGCAAGTACCAGTGGCCGGCACTATAAACAGAAAACATCCATCTTAGCATCAGGCTAAGAGGAACGTGGAAGACACAGCAGGCTGAGCATGTGAAGAAAGTCAAATATGAAAGAGAATTCCATGCTGACCTCTACATCTCACCAGCTACTTGGCTTACAAATGGCTTACGGTGGCTGACCAAACAATCTCTGCCAAACTTTCCCAAGTGTTTTTCTTGACTGTTTTACTATTACACTGACAACAAAAACATGAACACATTTTCAAGAACAAAAACAGTTTTTGATTCAATTGTTCCTCACACGTGACCAAAATGTCTGTCACTTGATCAATAACATGGTATTCTCTTTCTTTCCTTCCTCAGTTGATGGGTGCATCGACTGGTCAGTGGATCTCAAGGAGTACCATGTTCTGGCCGGTGAGCCGGTAAGGGTAAAATGTGCCTTGTTCTACAGCTATATCCGGACCAACTACACCATGGCTACCAACGCCAAACTGCGTCTCATCTGGTACAAGAACAAAGGGGACGCTGAGGTAAAATCTATTTTTGCTGTTTTTTTCTGGAGTCAAAGGGATGTCCCGTGTGGACAAAGAATATGTAGATACAGTATTATCTCGTGAAACTGATTATAATTGGGTCCGACTGGCAGGATAAACTGTGAAGGGCAACTTGTTCAGTCGATATTTGGTTCAAAAGTTAATTCCTGAGTTAAAGCGAAGGAGCTAAGAAACTAATGACTCATAGTGCCAGTGCATTATATTATGCTGTAATTACTTTACACTTTTTATTTAAAAAGTAAGTAGTTACCAAGGGTATACATAAATGCACTAATAATTAAAGGTACCATGAATTGATGTTGATGAATACAACCCTATTTGAGCAAGTCTTCTTATGACCTTCGCACAATCTATTCACTCCGCACTCTCTAGGAGCCCATCATCTTCTCAGGCCATAGGCTGAGTAAAGAAGATGACTCCATCTGGTTCAGGTCTGCTGAAATGGAAGACAATGGTTTCTACACCTGTGTATTAAGGTACTATGTGTGTGTGTGTGGGGGTTGGGCGGGGTGGGCTTGGAGTCACTTACCAGTTCTCTTGTGCGAAACTTTACAGATTGTGATGGGCATTGTTGCACTTATATATATATATATATATATATATATATATATATATATATATATATTTTTTTTTTTTTGTTTGTTTTGTTTTTGCCAATCACCAAGAAATATTAATATAGTCATTGTTCCTGATAAGAATAAAACTTTACAGATTGTGATGGGCATTGTTGCACTTTTATATATATATATATATATATATATATATATATACATATATATATGTTTTTTTTTTGTTTTGTTTTGTTTTTGCCAATCACCAAGAAATATTAATATAGTCATTGTTCCTGATAAGAATAAAACATTAATGGATTAATGCCAGAGCACAGATTTACTGTTCAAGAAACTGCTTATATTTGTTCCTACAACAAGGGTTGAGAAACAATCAAAGTATTAACATTGACAAACACCCTGGAATTATATTTTGGAGTGCATCATCTTACTCCATTACAATATTGACTCTTATTAAATGTGCAGCACCAAAGCTGCAAATAACCTTCATTTTTACATAGCCAAAGAGTATAAAACAGCACTCAGGTGACTCTGTTCACCATTTGAACTGGCCGTAGTATGAACGTTGGGTGAATTGCATGAGCATCCTTCATTTGCTTTGCATCGGAAATCAAAATCACCATTCTCTATCGCAACTTGATCCTTTTTTGCTTCCACTTCTGCACCTTCTACTGCCTCTCCCCTATCCCTCCCTCCAACTCAGTTTTTCTTTCTTCCTTCATCTCACCAGCTACCTCCATCTTCTGCTGATCTTTCTTCCTCGTCCGTTTTCCTCTGGCTCTCCCTGTCTGCACAAATTCCCTTTCACACCACCATCGTACTCCTCCACACTCTCCGCCCACCTCCTATTCCTGCCAGAGCCTGACACCTATCCTCCTTAATAAGCCTCTCTCTCTCTCTCTCTCTCTCTCTCTCTCTCTCTCTCTCTCTCTCTCTCTCTCTCTCTCTCTCTCTCTGTCTCTCTCTCTTGTTCCTTGCTCTTTCAGCATGACAACCTAATTAGGGCTTGGTGTCTGTCATTGTCTCAGGGTCTGTTATTAACACTCTTACTCATTCTCTCTCCCTCACACACGCATGCACACGCTCACATGCACGACCACCCGTCCCACCAACCTGCACGCAAACCCCCACCCCTCCCACATTACCACCCAACCTGCGATACTAGAAGGTTCATGCATTGCTAGACTGACTGACAACAATGTGCTCTTCAACACAGGTCACAGCTAATATGTTCTTCAATCCATTAATTACCTTTGATGTTCTTGTCGTTGCTCATGTATGTGGAAATGTGTTGCCCACAGTTTCACATTAAAGTAACATTTACATGATTAATGAACATGATAATTGATTCAGGCTCACTGTACAATTTAATGTTGAAGTGTGGACCTTAAACAAAATAATTCTCACATTGATTTGTATAACTCCCTGATGTAAATCTCTGGAGTGAGTCTTCTGATTTGTTTTTTTCTTTCTTTTCTTTTATTTTTTGTCATTATTACAATGTGACTTCAGCCTGCCACCATCAAGTCCCCAAACCACTTCTGTGAAGTCAGGTCTTTACAGAATTAACTACTGCCACTAATTTCAGGACCCATGTCATGAGTTTAGACTGTGATGAAGGTACACTAGTATTAAAGTTAACACGTTGACATTTTCTTTCAGAAAAAGAAAAAAGTATGATAATGGCCTCCTTAAAAATACAATATCCTCAACCAACAAATAGTATGGTCTGTTCTGCACTGACTAGGACTGTTTCGGTCAAATCTGTGCCACAACAAGGCGCTTTTGATTATAGCACTAAACCCCAAGTGCTCAAGGTAACAACCCCTTTATATATTATTCCTAACAATATATTTTCAGGAATCAATATACAGTATAACACCAGGTGTCTGCAAGATAATCACCATTATTTATTTACACTCCAATCAGTCTTTTAATAAACCAGTGTATACACAATGTTAACCTCTTATATTTCGATTTAGTTGGGTGGTTAGATACTGAGATAGGAAACAAAATACACAAAAACTACTCAACTAATCTTTAGAGATATGGCACATGGGCCAAAGAGGAAGGCAGTCAATTTTGGAACTAATATATACATTATAAAGTTGCAGATCAGAGAGTTTATTTTCACATTTTGCTTTGAAAGTCTTGTCTTGGAAACAAGTGAGGCAATGACCTACCAGATCCAATAGAAGCGTTTACTGTGTACGTAAGTAAGTAAGTAAGTAATATAATATATAAAATAATTCAAACAATGTCTCATTGTAATGTGTATTACTGTCAACCACCAGACTGAAGTGGAACAGTCTCATGACGTTAAGGGATCTGTGCTCTACTGAGTCATTCTTGTTTTTGTTTTTGTTTCTTCTTGAGGAGTATTATTTCTTTCATCGTTCTTTATGAACAATTGACACCAGTCTCACGCCTGGACTGTTTCTTTTTTGGGGGGGTCTTTAATTATGTTTTTGAAATGCGTTGCTTTGGATGTTTGTGTTTAACTCGCCCGCTGTGCTAAAAATCCACTTTCTCTTACATTTACTACATATTTTTAGCAGCTCCGCAGGAAGGTTGTCTCCTACGTGCGGCTTGTTTTGATGCAAGTTCACAGTGTATTATTTTTTCTTAATTTTAATCAATCGAGGCAGCATTGTTCCTGGTGAGTCTTTGTAAATGTTTTTTAGATGTTCGAGATACAATAGGTGTGTTAATTTTAAGATGTTAAGGAAGAGAACGTAGTACCAGCAGTAAAAACAATTGTACCAATTGTTTAAATAGTGATCTCCTCCTAGAGACAATGGTGGGTAAGTAGGCAGAGTTTGTAGTGGATTCGGTCACGGACAGTTAGCAAGTGGAGTTCAGGGTGCAGCCCACCTCTTGGCACCCACATTACTGTGTGTTTTTTGTTAGATTCATTTCCGCCTATATACACAGGTTTAGTCAGCTCGTTGTTGTATTAATTACATCCCTCATGGCTCTAAGACCTTTGAAAAAGTTTGACAAGATGAAGAAACACAGGTGTTCGCTTTTGAGAAGTTAAAGGCTTTTTGTAAGGTTGGGGCTTGGTGTGAGAGAAACTTGTGACCAGGATTGCTCGCACCCTGCTTCATACGCTACAATTTTAATCAATAACAGTGTAATACTTGAGCAATTTTTTTTTTACATTAAATTAGCGATTGAACATTATTTAGGGGTGCTTGAAGATTCCACAAGACAGTGATGATGTATTAAATATGAGTAAATACTGCTACTTCATAGTATAGAACATTCCTTTGTCCACACCAACTGTGCGACGAAATGGTCTCCAGTTTTGTTGATAATGTCACACCAAGACAATTTTGGCGATGTAAAATGGGCATTCCCAGGGTCATTGGTTATTTACCAGTTTCGCCAAAACAGGTTGATATTATTGGAAGTGACTCCCCGTTTCATTTTCTTGAGCAAAACATACATAAAGAGAACTTGTTAGTGAAATATTGGCCATCTGGATGCTATAGATCCTTTACTTGTAATGTTGTGATGGTGATTTGTATATTCAGTCATTTGCTTTATTTGTTTCTATGCCAGTTCGTCAAAATATGGCTATGGGAAGCTGGTCGGTGGTGCAAAAAGGTTTGGGGATCATTGGCTCCAAATTCATTACCTGGTCGCAATTTCTGGCTTTTTCAGCTTCCTTCAGTTCAACCAGGTTTAAGTTTCACTGCTTTTCAAAGGCATCCAAATACATTGTCATAGCAAGCATTAGCCTGAGTCACTTTGCAAAAAGGTGTGTCCTAGTAAGAAGGCAATCCCTTGAATACCTTGTTTTTGTCTGTGAGCCTGTGTGTGTGAGGGCAGATATCCAGACAAAAAGGAGCAATGTGAAGACACTAATACAAAGCCAAAGGAACACAGGTGAACAAGCAGTTAGTCGCAATCTCTCTCAGGAGACTGGAAAATAACATTTTCTGAGACCTGAGCTGCACTGAAAAAGGTTTATACGAGACAGAAGGAGAAACGGAATGGATTCTTGGAACTGGCAGAGAAGAGAGAAAAGTAGGAGATGGAGTGATAGAGAGAGAGAGAAGCATAAATTGTGAGGGTAATTAGAAAAAAATAAGGTTGGATTATTCTAGTGAGGCAGTGGGGAAGAAAAATACCTGAACTCCTCAGTAAAGCGACATACTATAAGTCTTAGATGAAGTAACACAGTGAAAAGTGAGCCTCCCTCATTATCATAGGAAAAGAAAACCAAAGTATACACAGAGCATACAGCAGAGAATAATTACTCTCACTGAAGAGCAACACATAGAGATTTGCCCCAAATTTTACATGTCCCATCACCTCAAAAGGCCTCCAGGGGGCATTTTGTTTGAGTGCCTATCTGAAAAATTAACTCCTTCCCAATGTTGTTTCTGTCTGGTCAACAAAATCATCTGTCATGTATCTGTTTTTGGATAATGTAGAACAATATAGTAAAAGCTGAGGGACTCCATGCATTAAACGTTACCCATTCTCAAAAAGTAACATAGCAATGAAACTGCAAGGTGTTTTTCGCCCATTATGCTTATAAGGAACGAATGAGGAGGTTCAGAAAATGGATGAACTAATATGAACAGAATATTCTTTCATAGCATATCATAACAGAGGTGTTAAATGTTAGCATCACAGTCAAGATAGAGCTTTTCCACTTCTCATTTCTACCTTTCACAGACATTGATTCAGTGCAGCTGGTTTAATGGTGGAATGTCCCTTGTGTTATCCCACATAATTTTCATACAATGCAATAAGAGACACAATATGTCTAGAATAGGCTGTACTCAATTGGTTGAAGATACACTGGGACCACAAGAACTGGACCCCTGCTGCTTCAAGTCAATGAAAACAAAAGGACTAAAAAAAGAGCCCTAGATTCTATTGTATTGAAATTATCCGGTCTCTCAAACATATGTGGGAGACCTCTTCCAGAAGGCAGAAAAAGTGAAATGTCATCATAATGTCTCAGAACAATTGTCTGTTCTCAAAATACAAAACCTATTTTACAGTGGAAACCAATTTTTCCCCTATTTTATTTTCCCATCTTATTTAAGTTCCTTTCCATTTTTAGATGATTACATTCATGAAGTAATGCCATCTGTCCATCCTATTATAAAATGCCATTCAGCAGTTTTAGGTGCCAACATTTAACAAATAACCCATATAATTTTTCATGGACTGAATGAAAGTATCTTTTATGGACCAACGCTGACAGAATCTGAACACACAAACAATATGGAGTTGGTCCCCCATTGCAGCTTCTAGGAAGGTGTGCGCAGATCCAGAGGAACATTTGGCAGGTCAGCTGTCAGTGATTATGTGCCTTGCTCATAATCTGTATTATAGTTGCCAAAGGTGTTTGATGGAATTGAGATCAAGGTTCCAGACTCACCCAACCATGCCTTAATGTAGCTTTGTGCACTGGAAATCGAAAAAGGGCTGTCGCCCAAAGTGTTTCCACAAAATTATAAGAGTAAAATTGTGCAAGATGTTCTCATTCTCACCTATAACTGCGTGAAGCTGTTTTGTCTTTTTAGCTTTTGTCAATTAATTCAAATGAACAGCTGATTTATGTTTGCCATCTGTTTCTTGGGGGCTTGTGCTCCTCTGTTGCCTTCTTCCATCTCAGCCTACTCCCCTGTGGTCTTTCGAGTAAGCAGAACCACCTGTCTTCCTGTACAGGATAAATCCACTTTCATGAAAGCTCGCACAAAAGAAACTTACACATGGTCACGGTGGTGTTTGGTGATGTAAGATGAATGTTTAACCTTTCTCTTCATCAGATTTTTTTTAAATAAATCTAGCCAGCAGTCACAAGCCCACACAATGGCAGTGGAAGAGGCAGTAGAGGAGAGAAGGAGAGAGCGGTCATTTGAAGTGTCTTTGGCAGTCCTCTATGACTTGGCAGCCATTGAATCAGAACCACTCTCATGCTAGTTTGGGCCACGTGCCAGTTCATGCCAGCATGAGCGCTTGAGCCGTGCTTTTTAGAAAAGGGAAAAAAGGTTACATTGCATTGAAGTTCAATGCTTTTTTTTTAAGGTCTGAAACACTACAATCTGAGCTAGAGTGATATGGAGGAAGACTTAAAGACAAAAAGAGTGCAGAGGCGAAGACCACTTGCAGTGAGATCTACAGTGACAGAGACTGCAGTGTGTGTAATGAGGCTATTGTTTTGGGTTCCAAAATATTCAAAGTACATGAGATAAAGGGTTTCAACGATGAAAAAGTAGAGTGCCGATAATTTAATTTTGCTAAAGCAGGTAATTATTGTGAAATGGCCTTCTTAGTCACAGTGAAGCCAGTATTCTTCAATGCCCTCTCTCGGGAAAGTGTGCAAGCAAAACTGTGGTTGTTTGTGATACGGGCATGACTATGTAAACAGAATATGCCCAAAGCCAGTTGAAGAAATCAGACTCAGTTCAAACCCACAGCTGAAGCCGAGTGTTTGTGGTCAACATCCGAACCTTTCAGCCCAGAGGTTATTTTCCATGACTTGACCATCAATGGCCAATATTTTTAATGGTGATATTTAAGCCTCCTCACCACAATATCTGTGTCGATATTAAGTCTCTATGTCGGAAACGCGTCTCTGAGTCCCTTCAAGAAAATTTTATGTGCTACAGTACATGCCAATTCTCCGGCCCAACTTTCAAAGCCTTCCTTTCCAACTCATTACATGAAGGACATGACACTTATTGCAGTGGCAGTGATTGTTGGGCCTGGCTATAAATGATGAGGTGCAGCATTTAATGATGGAGACTTAATCCATAGCAATGTTGCGCCTTTACAGCTGCACTTTTAAAAACTGTTTCCACAGCCCACTATGTTGTCCTACTTTGCCAGGTTTTTGCAGTCCTTAAGTTTAATGAGAGCTTGTTAAAATGATGTTTACCAAATTTAAAGGACAGTTGTTGTTGTTTTTTTAATTAACTCAGCTGAATAAAGAGTGCATTGTGAATTTGGAACAATATCACTTCTTACCAGAGGAAGTGTTGTAATGCATAAATACTCTATACGGTACACCAGTGGTTCTCAAGTGTTGTCAGTCTGAGACCTGCATGTTCCCATTGTCGCCATAACGACCCATATTTAGCAAAGTTAAGAACAAAAAGAAATGTTAGAAAATAGCATGTCATTCTAGACAAAAATCTGATGCCATATACGAGGATGATGAAAATGAAACGATGGTGGACACGGAACCATCAAGATTTGAAGACTGCTTGTGTGGAGGAATGGGCCAAAATCACACCAGAGCAATGTATGCGACTAGTTTCTCCGTACAAGAAGCTGTCATTGCAAACAAAGGCTTTTGTACAAAGTATTAAATAAATACCAGTTGGCATGTTCAATACATTTCCCCTGTGTCATTTCACCTTATTACACACAACTTAAAAATGTTCATGTCAATAGCACCTTGGGAAATATATTTAATGAGAAAAATGGTCACGTGTTAAATACTTATTTCAGCCATATACACACACACGCACCCACGTACGCATGCACACACACACATACACACACACTGTGGATGACCTTTTTGAAAGAAAATTCTTAGTGATCTCTTTCTGGATACATTCACCTTTTCTGTTGAACAGATTATTTGATGTAATGGGATAATATTGGTATAATCAAAAACAGATTGTAGCAACAGCCCTAGTTTATGAACGCAGAATCATTCAGGCCACTGCAAAGATAAGGGAGAGGGGAAACACCACACTAACAACACATTTTTAAAAAATTACTAACTGCATTGACACCCAATAAGAGAAAAGCAACAACCATCACTTTTATCGTCACTCAATAAATTGTATTTTTATTGATTGTCTTTGTAAAATAGAAAACACTGGAGGACAATCACTGACTCATGTAATGGAAAATATAATTCATAAAATCTTGCACAAGCAACATTTATGGCATTTATGGCAACAGGTCCAATATAGTTTAAGTGTATGTGCTTTTCTGTGTTGATGCCTCAGTGTGCGCAGGTGTCATCCTCCCTCTTGCTGCCTGTTAGTTAGATTGATAGTCAAATTAATCTGCAGCTCCATCCAGGTATAAACACGGTGCCTGCTGGCCAGGATACATCCCCCCTCTATTAGCACCATAACTCAATGCACCCTGCAGCAGCTTGGCCTGATCAGTGGAAGGTAATTGCTAGGAGGGCACTGGATTTATTGACAAGGGGGATATGGTGGATTACAAAATGATTTGGGGATTCATTCATTTTGTGTTTTAGGTAATTGCCATTTTTTCTAGATAGTTCTGCCACAACACAAACACACATAGCATTGAGTGCAGTGATAAACACTGTGTGGAATATCCCTGAGCTCAACTTTGTGCTGAGTCACTTTACCTTTCTGCCATTCAGAGTGTTGCAGTTCTATGCTTAGATTATGATTAGGTGGATGGTTCAATTTATATTTATTCTGGTTCCTGATATGTCATTTGCAATAATTTAAAAAAAAATCTCTACACGCCTATTTCAAAGTAACAACACATTTGTCTAACCAAATGTTATTTCGGAACACATGCGTATCATGAAATCATCTTCACTTTAATATTTGTGTAATCTGTAGGTTTATTGAAGTACAAATACAGTACATGCGATCAATAATTCACTTGCTGGCTTGCCCTCCAATTGACTTAGTATTGACACAAAACAGTGACTTGGAGGCAATCACGGCTTTAATGACAAAATATTTGTTGTGGTGCACTATCATGTGATGAAAGTCGTGTCGAAGTTGATTAATCGATTATGTAATTGATATTTTTTCGCCACAATGAAGTGGTCCCCAACCTTTTTTGTGCCACAGACCCGTTTCACGTAAAGACATTTAACGGGCCAACACCTGGAACAGAAAAAAAGCCAGAATGATAAAAAAATACAACTCACCATTACAATGACTGTAGTTGTTGTAACTAGTGGGAGCCCTGCCCGTGTTTTTCTCTTCAACGAGCTGGCCGTGTGACCGGACACATTTTTGGTGTATGATCAGAAACAATCATCTTGGTCCTCAAGAGGTGGGAATATATTGTGTTGAATAAGCTTGAGAAATCAAATAACACTTTTCTCACAAGGGTTTGAGGTGGTATAGCAGTAGCTGCTTCAGGGTCTTTCACGTGAGAAGTCAGGGCAACCGGGCAGCAGTCACTAAGTTCTTTGGAGTGTGGCTTTTTTTTTTTTTTTAGGAAGGGTGTGATGCTCTTCCAGAGGAACAGAACTCTCCCTATTTGTACTCTCAAGTTAAAAACGTGATGGAGGGCGAGTTCAGCAGCTCAAGCCTTGAATAGTATAGGACAACCCGTCTGGGCTAGCCGCTTTACGTGGATGGTGCATACTCTGCTCTCTTCTGGAATGATCTCCTGTGATATTTTGGGGAAAGGGAACAGTGGCACTCTCTGGGGCAGCCTGAGACACTGTGGAAATAGTTACCCATTGTAAGGTTGTAAGTTGTGATGATGATGACAGGTTGGAGTGTAAGGACAGGCCATGGCAACATCAGGATGGGATTGGACATATTGAAGAAATAACAAAACTGGTTTGCTCAGTTCATATTCTCCTCTACTGCTTTCCCCTTCTTTGTGATACAGCCTTTGATGTCTTCATTCCATCCAATATCTCTCGCTCATGCTGTTCTCCTACTGTTTCATTCCACCTTCCTGCTGTATGCCTCCTTTGCCTCTTTCAGTTGGACCTTCAGTTCCCCTTGCATATACTCTAGCCTGGTCACCATCCCTGAAGACTCACTGTTTTAGTGTTGTGTAGCCCTTTATTGTTACTGGCAAAGCTGTGTACATTTAGAGTGGGAACAAAAAATGTTTTAGAAGTTCAGGTAGTGTGTAACACAGTTCAGTGTCCTCCCTGCATGCATCTTGTAACAGTCCCCAGTCAGTTGTGTGGAAAAAGTCTATCAGAGCCCTTTGCCGAAAGGAAGCATTTTCTGAAAAAGTGTGTAGTGCTGGGTTGCCTCCGTACCTGTGACTTATAGTATAGGTAGAGCAGAGCCAAGTCGTGAGCAGGCATACAGTACCTAGTAATGTCAGCAATGAAGCACAGCAGGCATCCTTCACATTGGCATACAGGCCGGTTGTTCTGTTCCCTCGAGTGTAATGTGTGTGTACAAGGCCCTGGTTGCACCATCTGTTGTTAATAATAAACAGCGCATATTCTCTACCTTTTCATTCGCTGCTCACTCTGGTGCCTTTGTCCGCTCTGACCATGTGGTAAAGCCCACGTTAGCATCTTTTGATGAACGCTTGTAATTTCACCAGTGCAACCTTTGAGAGACTGAGTCGTCTTACCCGATATTGTGACCTTATACCACTTTTGCGCGCCATACTGCAGCAATGTCAGGCGCCGGAAACTCACGAAGAAAGTGATCCTACTTAGCCAGTCAAATTTGGGTGAACAAAGCAAGCCAGAATACAGGGATGTAAGAGGTGAGAGGTTAGTGATTAATTCTTCCCACTGGGAGCACAAAGCCAGTGTGTCTCATATCATCTATTTCTTAACTGAGGTCACACAAAGCAAGCAGTGTCAAAATCCAATGTGTTGAATACACAAGGACCCTGATCCCATTCATCCACTGTCCAATGATGGGATGTGCTCTCCTGGCAAGATGGAGCCATCCACATAGGCTTGAAAGGAGATTAGTCCACTCAAGTGTCTGACAGTGCTTATTTTATCAGTTTATGTAAAATTCTTCAACAAAGACAAAACTATTTGGAAGTGTACATACAAAATGTGCAATGGGGGCTAAATAAATGTTATCCATTAAGGAGATATTAACGAAGCGGGAGTAGAGCCAAACGTTGTACTGGTAAAGGAATAAGATCAAGTCTAATTCATCTTATGGCCTCTCAGCCTGTCTTTTCAAAATGTAATACAATCCATTAGGTGCTGTAGTTTATGGAGGTGCAGAGTGGCTGTAAGTATCCATGTGAATACTACTTGCCATTTGTGGAAAATGGGGTAAGTAGGCTTATTGGAAAAGATTATGCTGGCAAGTGGATTTGTGCATTTATATGACATGTGCCCATGTAGCCAAAAAAAAAAAAAAGAAGCTGCAGTTCATTTCTGGCTTTTCTATGTGTCCATATGAAATCAAGAAAAAAAATGAAGATAACCACTGCCTGAAATTGTGAAAAGTGTTTTATATAATAAAAATATGATCATTCAACACCATATCTGTTTTAAGTTCATGTGATCAGCATTATTCTGCTAGTGAATAGTCTCATTCACCCAAGTTATTTCATTCTCAAGACAATGAATCCATCACAACTGGACTGTTGTGGTTGTCATAGTTGGGACAGCACTGTCTTGAGTTGTGTGGAAATCATTATCCATCCATCCATCCATTTTCTTTACGGCTCATCCTCATTAGGGACGTGGGCTGCTGGAGCCTATCCCAGTTATCTTCGGGCGGGAGGCGGGGTACACCGTGAACCGGTCGCCAGCCAATCGCAGGGCACATAGAAACAAACAAACATTCACACTCACACCTATGGGCAATTTGGAGTCTTCAATCAACCTACCGGAAATCATTATAATGTACTCAATTCAGCTACTGGTATATAAAACTTTGTGGAGTGCTGTATATTCTCTCTACTTAATTATGTCTAATATGATACTATTTTTATTCATAATGGCCTGCATCGAATTAAATTGTATCAAAAATTATAATTTGCCTAAATCTATTTACTGTATGTTTTTCCTGTTGCCAGTTGGGTGAAGTGTTTCAAACTGCATCTTCCTTGCCTCTGATTTAGTTTGAACAAATCAAAATGTTAATTTTGTATCTATTATTACCATAGATCTTTAAAAATGAAGACACAATATGCATGTATTATGTAAGATATTCAGTCATTTTTGTGACTGGCCTGGCTTAAATCCACACAATCCATATACAGTTTATGTAACTGAAATTCACACTGCATTAGAAATACACACCCACGTGCAGAAAGAGGCAGTAACATAATTTACATTCAGAAAGGATTGCATAGCATGCAAAACATGCTTCTGACACAGTAGTAAAGGTTTAATTTATTTATTTATTGCAAGATATCCATACAACATTTAAATCTACATTACTAGATAAAGGATGGTGTCACTGTTTGGTGATAAACACAAAACATTTTTGGGTTTGGATGAGCAGAGGGGGAAGACCATGACACACGATCAAAACACTATAATAACATTTCAATAAAAGGAGGGAGTTGAATCAAAGCGTTTTGGTGCTTCATAACTCAGTGTGCATCATTGACACACATACATACACAAATACCATCAAAGCAAGATTTATATATGTGAAGTGTGAATAATGTTTTTATTGTTACATTTTAATGTTCTTATTCATTGCTAATGTGAGGGAGGATCTTTTCAAGCTATTTACGGGAAGATGTGATAAAATCACAGTTTGGGAAGACTGGGTCATTGCGTCCAATGTCAATTTATGTGCTATTCTGAAATTTACATGAAAAAAAAAAACAACATTCTGCCATTAAATCTGCACAGATGGTAGCGTTTTTTGTTTAAAAAAACCCAAAAAACTGAGAAGATCTGAGAACCATGCAGGTAAAGGTAAGTGAATCACTGGAGGAGAAAACAAGATGCTGCAGGCTAGAGACGGATTGATGAAGAGAAGACAAACTGACGGATAGATGGATAAAAGGCTTTTCATTCTCCCTTTTTAATGTTTTGGTTGCAGACTGGAAACTTCCTTGTGTGTATGTGTGCGTGAAGGGAGAATTACAGAGATCAGTGAGGTCTTTTGTGTCTGGAGGTGAACTTGGAACAACGCACACACACAAACACAACTTGAAACAACACACAGACACACACAAACACTACACGCACACAACTATGATAACCCTGAGATATTTTGAAGTCCAAAAATGTGTTGCATCATATAGATCATAACTTGAGTTTGCACCATTTTTATGTAGTTGAACCAACCTGCTAGTAATTTCAAGTAAATTATATATATATAGCAAGAAAGTTTGCTGTGTCTCCTAGCACAGTGTCGAGAGCATAGAGGAGATACCAGGAGACAAGCCAGTACATCAGGAGACGTGGAGGGGGCCGTAAGAGGGCAACAACCCAGCAGCAGGAACGCTACTTGCTCCTTTGGGCCAAGGAGGAACAGGAGCAGCACTGCCAGAGCCCTGCAAAATTACCTCCTTGCGACTAATGTGCAAGTTTCTGCTCAAACTGTCTGAAACAGACTCCATGAGGGTGGTATGAGGGCCCGACGTCCACAAGTGGAGCCTGTGCTTACAGCCCAACACTGTGCAGGCCGATTGGCATTTGCCAGAAAACACCAAGATTGGTAGATTCGCCATTGGCACCCTGTGCTCTCTACGGATGAGAGCAATTTCACACTGACCATGTGTGACAGGCATGACAGAGTCTGGAGACGCTGTGGAGAACTTTCTGCTGCCTGCAACATCCTCCAGCGTGACGGGTTTGGGGGTGGGTCAGTAATGGTGTGAGGGGGCATTTCTATGGAGGGCCTCACAGCCCTCCATGTGC
Organism: Phycodurus eques; assembly: GCF_024500275.1. Classification (NCBI taxonomy): domain Eukaryota; kingdom Metazoa; phylum Chordata; class Actinopteri; order Syngnathiformes; family Syngnathidae; genus Phycodurus; species Phycodurus eques. The sequence goes on from NC_084533.1 coordinate 20,256,457, forward strand.
TAGCCAGAGGTACCCTGACTGCCATTAGGTATCGGGATGAGATCCTCAGACCCATTGTGAGACCAAATTATGTTGCAGTAGGCCTTGGGTTCCTTCTGATGAATGACAATGCTAGGCCTCATGAAGCTGGAGTGTGTTAGCGGTTACCTGCATGATAAAAGTATAGATGCTATGGACTAGCCTGGGCATTCTCCAAACCTAAATCCAATAGTGCGCATCCTGGACATCATGTCGTATGTTGCACCACAGGATGTCCAGGAGCTGACTGATGCTTTAATCCAGATCTGGGACGAGAACCCTTGGGAGAACCTCAACTTCATCAGGTACATGGCCAGGGGTTGTAGGAGGTGATACAGGCACGTGGAGGCCACACACACTACTGAGCTTCATTTTGACTTGTCTTGAGGAATTTCCACTGAAGTTGGATCAGCCAGGGATCTGATTTTCCACTTTTATTTTGAGTATGATTCCAAATCCAGACCTTCATGTGACACTGATTTTAATTCACATTGATAATTTTAATGTTAATTTGTTCTCAATGCATTCTACTTTTTAACGAATAAAGATTTGGACTGGAATATTTCATTCATTGAGACCTAGGTCTCACCCACCTGGGCAGTATCTCCTTCAAGCTCAGGTCTTCAACCAGAGGCCTGGGCGCTTGAGTGTTCTGAGCAGGATCTTAGCTGTTCCCAGTATTGCGCTCTTCTGGACTAAGATGCCGGATGTTGTTCCTGGTATCTGCTGGAGCCATCCTCCCAGCTTGCGGGTTATTGACCGCAGTGCCCCGATCACTACAGGCAGCACTATTGCCTTCATCATCCACATTTTCTCTAGTTCTTCCTTCAGTCCTTGGTAGTTCTACAGATTTTTGTGTTCCTTTTTCTGGCTGTTACGATCACTTAGAATTGCTACGTCCATCACAACCACTGTCTTCTGTTGTTTATCCAGCAGCCCTATGTCAGACTGGTTGGTCACCATAGGTTTGTCAGTCTGGATATGGAAGTCCCACAGGATGTTAGCCTGGTTGTTCTAACCAGATTTGGTGGTGTCTGCCATCTTGATTGTGGGATCTCCAGTCCATATTTGGTACAGATGTTCCGGTACACTATATCTGCTACCTGGTTATACCGCTCCGTGTGGGTACATGTATAAATTTGAAAGTTTTTTTTATTAATACCTGCTCACTGTATAAAAAATATGCCTTAACAGAATGACATGACATTGGGCGGGCTACACCCTGTATGAAAGTGAGTGTGACTTGTTGTATTCATTTATCTTATTTAACTTTGAGTCATCCACAGTAGATAAGGTAATTGAGAATATTCTCCTTTGCAGTGGCGACCTGGAACATAATGTTCGATATATAGACTATTTGTGCCCTGCTATTGACTGCCAAACAGTCCAGGCTGTACCCCATCTCTTGCCTGAAGTCAGCTGGGATAGGCTCCAGCCCACCTGTAACCCTAATGAAGACAAGCAGTATCAAAAGAGGGATAAATTACAGTGTAACGTCAGTTATTTTCTGAGATTTATCAGGGCAACCTGAGTTTCATCAATGTCATTAGCTCTTGATTTTTGTTGTCCCTTTAGAAACTCCACATATTGCATGAAGGTGTCTATGTCCATGACTGTGGAGGAGAGTGATGAAGGGAAATGCTTCAGCAGCAACATCCGCTATCTAGAGAAAGCCGAGATTACCCACAGCAAAATGATCACATGTCGTGATATAGATGATTATTTGGCTCCATACAAACAACCTCAAATGACCTGGTACAAGGTATGTCACACGAGCACGAGATGAGAGGAACTTATCCTTTATTTTGCTGTTTGATCAGTCCGATGTCTGCCCTCTTAGGAGTGCGAGCAGGTTGAATGGAGAAGCTCAATTATCGTCAACAACACACACATCTGGATCCCTGAGGTGGAGGAGGAAGATGGGGGGAATTACACCTGTGAGTTGCAGTATGGATCCAGACTGGTGCGCAGGACAACACAGCTCAAAGTCACAGGTAGGACACAGTGCATTCATGGATAGACTGGTTAGGGTTAGGGTTCGGATAGGCAGATGGATGGAAGTACATTTAAAAAAATGCCTTTAGATGTGAAGAGTTTAAAGCTATTCTATTCTATTATTTTGGAATAATCAGGGTGATATTCACACAAATGTCAGGAAAATGTGTTTTGTCAGTCTGCAATCAACTGTTAAAACTATTGTTTTATTCAGCTCTCTATAGCTGCAGCATCCATTATTGGACAAATGCACACACTTAGTAATGCATCATCATGACTTAAAGCAATTTGAAAGTTTCCATCTTCCATCTTCAAACTTCCATCTTTTACAGTACATTGCTGGCTCAATTTTCGTACTTGTATTTAGTACCTTCGTCACATTCTTGGATGAAACATACATTGTTTCAAGCTTCATTGCCTTTTGACTTAAGTCTGAGTTGGCAGTAACATCTAACTTCCATCTGCAGTTTAGTGTTTAGTCTAAGTGTGTCTGTGAAGGGATAAGGATTGCAGTGCCTGCGATTGAGTCCACGTCTGCTCAACTCTTCTTTTGGCGTGTGCAATTCGAATGTGTTGCCTTTGAGCAATGAAAGCATGCTGATATATTATTTGGCACAAGCTTGAAATTGAACCCTGCCTTTGCTCTACAGACAACGTGACAGTGTAGTGGAACTTCAAGTTTCTGCTTTAAATATTGTAAAAAATTTGGACATCAATTTGCCAATGCATGACAACATATGTCAATTGTTTCCCGATGCAGGTGGTTGCCAGTTGTCATGTAGCTGACTGCGTGGAATAATCAGCACAATTAAGTAATGTTTAGTACTGTTATCATACACTGAACAAAAATGTAAACGCAACACTTTTGTTTTTGCTCCCATTTTTCGTGGATGGACTTCGTGCTGGACTCCAAGATCTAAAACGTTTTTCTACATACACAAAAGGCCATTTCCCTCAAATATTCTTCACAAATCTGTCTCTTTCTCCTTTGTCGAGATAATCCATCCCACTTCACATGTGTCGCATATCAAGATGCTGTTTAGACAGCATGATTATTGGACAGGTGTGCCATAGGCTGGCCACAATAAAAACTCTGAAATGTGTAGTTTTGCTTTATTGTAGGGGTCTGGGGTGTCAGAAAACCAGTCAGTATTTGGTGTGACCACCATTTGCCTCACGCAGTGCAACACATCTCCTTCGCATAGAGTTGATCAGGTTGTTGATTGTGGCCTGTGGAATGTTGGTCCATTTCTCTTCAATGGCTGCGCGAAGTTGCTGGATATTGCCAGGAACTGGAACACGCTGTCGTATACGCCGAGCCAGAGTATCCCAAACATGGTCAATGGGTGAAATGTCCAGGGAGTATGCTGGCCATTCAAGAACTGGGATGTTTTCAGCTTCCAGGAATTGTGTACAGATCCTTTTGTGTATGTACTAAATGTTTTAGAACGTTGAGGTCAGCTCACAAAAAATGGGAGCAAAAAACAAAAGTGTCGCGTTTATATTTTTGTGAAGTGTATTTATTTTGGAAAGTTTTGTAATTTCAGTTTTTTTCTTCTGTTTCCATCAATTTGAAAGAACTCTCAGGCACATATTTTGCAAACAAATGTCTGATTTGGCTTTTCTGTGATGTGTTTTTTATTTGAGTCACATCTATTTGTGCTGTTTGTCAAGGTGCAGTGAGTGAAGATGTAGGCTGCTGCATTAGCTTCTTTGCGGTAGCTTCTAGCTAGCTGGCTAGCCACTGACTGGGTTGCTAACATTTTTTTTCACTTGTGATTAAAAGGTACAGTTTTTGTGCATTTTCAATTACATTATTCTGTGTTTGGTTTCATTCTTGTGTGAGTTAATACTAAATACTTTCATTCCCATATGACAGGTGTACGTATGACTGCATACATGCACAGTTGTGCTCATAAGTTTACATACCCTGGCAGGATTTGTGAAATTATTATTATTTTTTTTTAACATGACTGATCAACCACTATCATTAATTTCTTTATGGTTATGTTTTGTCTAATGATAATGCTTTTCTGAAATGCTTGACCGTTTAATTTAATCCCAATAAAATAAAATGTGTTTCGCCTGGTCCTTCATGTTTTCTTTAAAGAATTGTACCCATCTTACAAATTCTGCCTGGGTAATCAAACATATGAGCACAACTGTGTGTTTTCTCATTTACTAAATAAAAGTAGGGCTGTGAATTTCAAAATAAGAGCAAGTAAACAAAAAAAAGGATTGTGTTCAAATAAAGTGTTTAACTTCAGAATAATTATTTGAAAAAAACTAACAAAATACAGTTAATACTTCGTTTTAATCATATGGGTAGATGCAAAATCATCCATTGTAAAAATGCATTATACATACGTTTAAGCGTTTTCCAGGTTTTTTTAGGTCAACTTCGGGGGTGCGTATTATACATGGGTGCGCATTATACATGAGAAATTACAGTAAATTTAAGAGAGAGATTAATATTATAAAATAATAAAAATAAATTTGTTAAAAATCTCAGTTTTAGGTGTGAATTTGAGTGTGAATGGTTGTTTGTTTATATGTGCCCTGCGATTGGATGGTGACCAGTTCAGGGTGTACCCCGCCTCTCGCCCAAAGGTAGCTGGGATAGGCTCCAGCACGCCGTGACCCTCGTGAGCATAAGTGGAACGGAAGATGAATGAATGAATGAATGTCAGTTTTTGTACAGCATATATGCATTTCTCCATTTGGAGCACAAACTGAGAAGGAAATAACACCGGTATGTATAGAGACAATCAATAAAATAAAACTTGGTAAAATAAAATCAATCGTTAAAAAAAAAAGGTAAATAGTAAAAAAAAAAAATTATAATCATATATATAATATCATAAGATAAATAAATGAATCCACAAACTGATAAATTTCTCTTATACTTTATCGTTGCATTGAGCACAAACTGTGAAAGAATCTGACAACTGCATATACGTTGTATAAAAGTGAGTGTGGTGATCCCAACTACATCTGGTCAAAATTTCCCAAACTCACACACCAGCTCGGGCTTTTTCCCTGCCAGAGAGGTGACATTCCACGTGCCTAGCGCTAGCTTCCGCAGATGGTGAGCCCATGGGACGGGACCCACGTTGCATCTGCGGGCTGTGTCCGGCCAGGCCCCACAGCCGCTCGCCTTGGAGCCGCACCTCCAGGCCCCGCTTCTGAGGGGGGCCCCATTGACCCACGTCTGGGTGAGAGAAACAAGTTCCAAATGTGTTTTTCATCATTGGGGGTCTTTGAGTCGTACTTTGTGTGGTCCCTCACCTAGGATCTGTTTGCCATGGATGACCCTGCCAGGGGAATAAAGCCCCAAACAATTCACTTAGCTGGTTAGGGTTAGGTCACAAAAATATTCAGGGATGTGTTTATCTTTGTGTGTATGTGTGTATGTGTGTGTGTGTGTTTGTCGGTGTGTGATTTAAAGTTCGCTTCAGAAATGTTGACCATATCCTGGTCCATCAGAATTCTAAAGACACATTTTACTCATTCCTTCTGTCTTGCATTCCGTCACCAGGGATTTCATCTTGATACTCTCCGACGATGTTTTACTTGAATGAATCAGCCTCTTAAGACATCTGCCCTTGTGTAGCAAGACTAAACATCTTTATCCTTGATCCTCTCACTGGTTGTGCGTCTTTTAGCAACAGCTTTTAATCACTGCGCTTTCAACATTAAAAAGAAAGATTGAAGAAAAGACAAGCCTGTGGATCAGCTGGCGGCTATGATGTTGATTTCTGCAAACACTTCAGTTGGAATGGTGTGCTGGAATTAGTTCCAAAGTTGTGCAACCAGAAAATGTTCAGTAGGATTTACCCCTGAATTGCTTTATCCACATTCAGCTTTTAATTAACAGACGTGCCTCAAGGAATTGGGCTAATCTCTGTGTTGCAAAGTGTATATGCAGTAGACCTATGTTGATTTCAACAAAATGGCTGATTCTAAAAAATACACAACATGGAATTTCAAAGGGTTGGACTTTGTAAGCCAGCTCAGTATTATTGTAGTTATGTAAAACTGGAAATAGAATTTAAAAAATTCCTATTTTTGTCACTGGGATTGTGACTCGAAAGCCATTCAACAAGCATGTTTTTGGTGTTATGGTCTGTTTTGTTTATCACAAGGTTTGACTTTGGGGTGATTGTACTACTCTTCTCACTCCTCAACCTGATTTCTGATTTGGGATGGCTGAGTTGCAAGGTAATTGGTGATTTGCCCAGTTTGTTGAGATTTGGATCGGAACCCGATCAAGGGACTTGATACCCTTTCTGTAGTGGGGTAGCGTTACTACAGTTGTACAGATGATAAGCCACGCCAACAAAATGCCTGGCTCATTGTTGTCCTGATCAGTATATACATTTTGTATCATACAACTGGAGAGATCAGGTTCGAAGCACAGAAGCGTTTGCATCTATTGATTTGAGCGAAAGACAGAGAGGGGATTACAGCAGTGCAAAAATGTTTTAAAACCTCATTGGAATATATTCAGCCTAATGCTACAATACCAAAACACCGGCACACACACTAAGACTTTCTTTTCCAGATCATTCTGTCCGCATGTTACCATCTCATAGTTCCTTATTTATCCCTTGATTGCCAACATTTTTCTTCCCTTTGTCTTCTTTTTTCATTGATACTCCTCCACCCTTTTCTTCTTCTCTCTGCCTTCTGTTTCCCGTCTTTCACCTTTGTCATTCTTCCTGTGACTTCATTTCTCTCACACTTTTTCATTTGACATGTTCTCAATTGGACACGGCATGTAATGAGTGTGTGTGTGTGTGTGTGTGTGTGTGTGTTTGCGTGCACACTCGGCTTGTGACCTAGTTAGAGACTCACCTCCTAATTCATTGTGAAATTGTCTCTGTTCTCCAAAGGATCGCAAATAAGATTACTACTCTGCTACCTCTCTCTCTCTCTCTCTCTCTCTCTCTCTCTCTCTCTCTCTCTCTCTCTCTCTCTCTCTCTCTCTCTCTCACTCTCTCGCTCTTTCTGTCTCTAACTCAAGCAGGAGAGGGCAAGAGACAAACAACACCAATAACAGAATATGATGTCGTTGTTTTGGGATATTTGTGGTAATATATATTTAAAGGTAAAGAGGTCCGGGGTTATTCACGCTAACATTTTAAAGATGCATGAAAGCCCATTTTAGCATTCGTTGTCAGAGGTTGCATCCCAAGTCACAGTTATTCAGTTCAGTGTCCAGCTGTATTCTTAAAAATTGTTTCCTGACCTGACAGCAATGACAGATTTTCTGAATAGTTGTCAAATATGTTTTTTGGGTGTGTTTGATTAAATAAAATACATTGAAATTAAATTGCTGTTGAATAAGGAGTTTCCCAAGAACACATTTAATTGTTTACGAAATACAACTCAATTTTATTCATCCGTCAATGCATTATTTTTTATAGTGCTTGTCCTCATTAGGGCCGCAGGTGAGCTGGCGCCTATCCCATCTGACTTTGGGCGAAAGGCGAGGTACACCTTGGACTGGCCAGCCACTGGCAGTGCACAAATAGACAAACGAGCATTTGCACTCACATTCACAGTTATGGACAACTTAGATTCTTCAAATAACCTAAGATCCATGTTTCTGGAATGTGGGAGAAAGCCTGAGTACCCACAGAAAACCCATGCAAGCCAAGCCATGCAAACTCTACATAGTAAGGCCAAGAATAGAGTTCTGAAGCTAAGACAGGCGAGGCAGAAATGCAAATTCCTGTGCTGCCTGTCACTTTTGTGTTTAAAGTAACACAAAAAGGTAAGACAATGTTTTTTGGAGGGTTTTGTTCTTCTTTTTTAATTTGCCTCACATCGGGTGAACATTGAGTACAGTTAAAGTTATTGTCACTCATGTATGTGACTCATTCCGAGAAAGGTTAGCTTCTTGTGGCGGGGGGGAACAACAATAAATTTGTCACATCTCTTTGATGATAAATGTGATACATGTTTTGGAAATGATCAACAAAATATCCTTCATGTTAACCCCATAATTCTAAAAACTTTCTGATCCGATAGGATGAATGCATGTTGCTTTTGGTTACCTCCATAAACACATTTTCAAATTTACTGAAAGTAAAAAACATAATAGAAATTTAAAATTACATTTAAAGAGAACAATACAGTACCTGATTTCATCTCAGGGGTGATAAACAGGTGACAAAGGAGTATCCTATTTTTCTTATATGGATAAGTTAGTGTCTTTATGAATACTGAGTTGAGGCCATTTTTTCAAGTTTTTACTACTTGAAACATGATTTAACAAAATTCAGTCACTGGTCTGGAAAACAGAAATGTCAAAAGGTTCATTATGTACGCATTCACGCAGATTAATTTGTCCATTGATGTTGAAGACACAAACACTTTTTTTTCCCCACCTTCTGAGCAAACACACGCACGGACGCAGACACGCACGCACAAACACACACGCATACACATAAAACTGAGAAATCCCAGAGGTCAAGTTAATTGCATTCGGCACTTTTCTTGTACGGACACTTCTGTCTCTCACACATCGATACCTCTGCAAAGAAGCAAAGTACAAAAGAACAATAATACCGCAAAAACAAGTTTGAGGGAATAAAATTGGAGCAATTATGCAAATGCTTGCACGGTTTGCTACACTAGACTAAATAACATGCTGTTGGCCTCAGTTGAACCTTAACAAACTTTGTGTTGATATGTGTCTTCAACAATGTTACTTCACTTTTTGTTTGTGTCTTTTAGAAGCAAAACAACATGTACAGAATAATTGATCAAGCAGACGGAACGTTAGTGCTAATTTCATGTAGTCAGGAAAACTTTTTAAATGCGTTGCTGGAAAATGGATTCTGCATTAAATGTTGAAAAAATGATCACATAACAATGCTACCATAGAAACTGGAGGAATAATTCATAATTTTTAAGTTTATTTTTATTGTAAATGCTACAATAGAGAGCTGTGTGATATAACAATTTATGTTGTATCCATCCAGCCATCTTCTTCCGCTTATTCACGGTTGGGTCGTGGATGGCGGTAGCAACTTAAGCAGGGAAGCCCAGACTTCCCCCACTTCGTCTAGATCTTCCCAGGGAATCCCAAGATGTTCCCAGGCCAGCTGAGAGACTGTATGTCGAGGTCAACCCAACTATATTGGTCCCCACACTGCTCTCTATGCACTAGAGGCTGACACGGGAGTGGATGTTGACTCCCGCTCCCTCCCACTGAGGTTGATCCCACTCCTTCCCATCTCAAGTGATTGTTAAAAAAAATAATAATAATTAAAAAAAATAAAAATCCCACCCAATCCCAAATTAAAAAAAATAAATAAAAAATCCCACTCCCACAGTGATTGATCCCAATCCCGAGCCACAATTTTACAGAATCCCACTCGCGGGACCCACGGGACCTGAGCCGAGGCCACAAGGAGCGTTGAAAGTGTGGATGGTCAATGTGTCTATGCTTGAGCCGAGTGGTCCACCACTAAGAGTTATCACAGAGTCAGTTGGCTCAAACTGGCCTTCGGACGCTCGTGTTGGACCGGCAGGGGGGTTTCTGATGTGGGCGATATGGGCAGCTGCTCAAGGGGGACATTCTCAGGGGGAGGGCACTTTATGGCTTCCACCCCACCCCCGTTGTCTATCACCCCATTTTGGGAACGTCACACAGGGCGCATGGTTTTGGGACAGTAATTTTTCCAACGGCAATGGTCACAATGTGTGTGGTGAGAGAAATAAGATGAAGAGAGGAGATGAAATGTGACATAGGACATTAAACTGGATTTAATTAAGCCTATTTGCCTTGATAATCACCCATTCCATTAACTACTCCTTTACCACACTTACCACTCAAACATCACACACACACACAAACAGATGCACATACACGCAAACACACACACGCAAACACACACACACTTCCTATTGTCTGGGACCATGGTGTGAAACATTAGGTTAGACAAGAATGTGAATAATGAGCCAACAATTATAGACAATTACAAATATCCTCATTGCCTTTTTCTTCTTTTTTTCAAATCTGATTTAGTCACTCCTTCCCTCTCTCAGTCATCTTATTAACTTTTTAAACACAGACCACATGAAGAATGGAAGAACCATTGTGTACATAAATATTAACTTAGAGTTAGTTGTGTGGTGACAACCTGCCACTGCTTTCATTTATGGAATCCTTTATGTATGTGCTTCAAAAAACATTCATGACATATGCTCTTTTAATAGTAGCGTGTGTTACAATATAGAGGAATAAGTGCAAGAAAACATTGGTTTTATAAGCATTGGGGAAACACGAGAGTATACTAATACTAAAGATATATCTAAGAGACTCTCCCTTCACAGACAGAAATTGGAATTCTAGCCACATGCACATTTTCACTCTCAATTACTGTAAATAACCAAATAACACAAATTGCTGAGCTAATATTTGTTCAATGGGCCATGAGATGATTTATTAATGGAATGTGTGCAACTGAACATTTGTTGACTGAATGCCAGCACGGTGAAAATAATCCAGAGCAGACAAGAGGTAGGCAACTTTAGATTTAAAAAAATAATAATAATAAACATTTATTTCCAAATGTTCATACCTTGATAATGCTTTAAAATGTTTAATTGTTTAAAAAAAATATCTGGACTGTTGAGATGCAAATGTGTAATTGAAGAATTTTAAAGGGAGACTAAAAACAATCTGCAATTTAGAATACTTTGATGGCTTTCAGATTGTCCTCGTAGTCGAGACCAAAGTCAAAATCAAAAGCTAGTTCATTGGTAGATCACCAGTGCATGAAGTTTTCGGCACCTTCTGAGCCTAATTTCACCCTTATTCAGATGAGCACTTCATTGTGATTTTTCTGTGAAGGTGGCTTGGAAAGTGGTTCCTGATCTCAAAACATGGGTCGTAAATTTCACTGATGTACCACTCGCTAAGAAGAAGAGAGCAGTCTCATATGGACGTGGTGTCAAAGTTCTTAGCCACTGTTCAGCTGCGTGCTCTCCCAGTGTTTTTCCACTGAGCCCACCACTGCTCCATTCTGCCAGTCAGTCACTCCCACCTTATTCGTCATTCTGCTCGTCTGGGCTTCGTAAGTGCACCAGATCAGCAGACAAGCCGATATTTTAAGCCTCACACAGGTGGGGCCTCATTGCCAGACTGTTCTTCACACTTTCATGCAAAACTCTCCAGCAAGTGCCCTTTCAATTGATCTCCGGTTGCCAACCTTGCCACTGGCTTTCCTGCCTCATTGTTCTCCTAGTAGCCACCTCAGCTTTCTGAGTTCTGCCTTAGCACTTCCTGATTTCTGTCTGCCTTTCCCCTTAGCTGTTCAGTGTTCTGCTGTAACGACATCGCAGTGTGAGTTTCCCTGTCTTGCTCCCTCTGGATTCCTGATCATATAGACCCTTACCTGTCCAGTTCCCCCAACCCTTCCAAAATGTGCAGCTACTCACCTGGTTGTCTCTGGACCTGTCGAAGTTGATATTATGAACAACTATTCCTGTGGTCTGGTGTACTGCATTTGGGTTGTACCCACACCCATTACAGTACGATCTAGGGAGTCATGGACCCAGCACACACCTCATCGCCAAAGACCCTCTTCGAGAGGATTAGCACAAAGTGGTGATGGCTGCTACCGAAGCAAGACAGTAGCCAAACACCAGATGTCAACAGCGTTAGAAACCCAGATGCAGCAGGTAGCGGGGATCTTGAGATTTCTGGTCCCTTTCTGATGAACTACTCCGTGTTGTTCCACCTGCAACCCCACACGGGGTAGAGTGGGAAGAATCGCCTCTGGGGAACCCCCAAGTGGGAGAGATGGACTCCCTCTCAGTCATTCGCCAAGGAGTTCTGTGAAGGTTTTGCCATGGGGACTTTCGGCTCAAATGCAGCATGGGGCTGGATGAGCATTTGTCAGGGAGACCAGACGGTGGCAGATTTTGCCATGGACTTCCACACCAAGGCCCATCAGAGTGACTGGAATTCATTGGCCGTCTGTGGCGCTTTTCTGCACCGTCTGGCTAAATCAAGTATGAACTGGCTGGCTACCGAAGTGGATCTGCTCATAAGGCTCAGAGACGGCAGAAGAAGCAGGTTATGACGGGTCGTCGACCGCCAACCCGCACTCGGAAGCCCTCTTTTGCCACCACTTCCACCATCTCTGCAGGTTCAAGCAGAGACTTTTTATCTCAACCTTGAATTAAACTGCATAGTTACTACACCATTAAGTTTAGTATTTAATTATATTCATAATCTATTCATTGTCTTCCTGTATTGTATCTCTCTCTTCCTCCCTCTCCGCCTCTGTGGAGTTTATTTAGCAGCCTATTGCATGATTCAGATTACATTGTTTGAATAGGCTTTGTGCCATTTTTTGATCCAGATCCTCACCCATATGAATCATTCACCCGAAATACAAAGCTGGAGAAAATATCCAAATCATTTTCTACCTATTCCATCATTATCCATCAGCCAAAAACTGTAATGGAATGAAAATGTTAAGGTAAAGATCTGTTATCTCATGATGACTGAACTATGGCTTTTGGACAATGCAACACCGTTATTACATTTAGTCATACATTTAGTGCATCGGTCGAATGTTTAGCACATCCGCCTCACAGTTCTGAGGTTGTGGGTTCGAATCCAGGCTCCAGCCTTCCTGTGTGGCGTTTGTTTGTTCTTCATGTGCTTGCGTGAGTTTTATCCAGGAACTTGAGTTTCCTCCCAAATTCCAAAAACATGCATGTTAGGTTAATTGAGAACTCAAAATTGTCCTCAGGTGTGATTGTGAGTGTGAATGGTGGTTTGTCTATATGTAACCTGTGATTGGCTGGCACCCAGTGCAGCGTGTACTGCCACATCTCTTCCAAAATCAACTGGGATGGGCTCCAGCACACTCATGACCCGAGTGAGGATAAGCGGTATAGAAGATGGATAGATGGATGAATTCCTTGTGTCCATGTCTCATGTATCAGACTAAAATGGAACATATAGCAATATTGTTCCAAGTCCAGCAAAGAAATTTCGAAAGGAGGCAAAATAGTGTGTATACATTCATGCGTGCACATTTTTTGCTCCAGCTGCTCTCCTCCACATGTTGTTTTCCATCAGTGTGTCACACACTGAGGATGAGAAATTCCGACACCCTTTCAATTAACTGCCCGCTTGATCAACGCGAATTTGTTCTGACTTTGACGAGTGGTACAACAAACACAGCAGAGGCAGGAGCAGAAAATAGTGAAATATTGACTTGACAGACCATTGTAAATAGTGTGTAATGGTTATTGATGGACATGGGCATAACACGTCTTTACTGTGTTTAGTCATTCGAATAAAAATTTAAAATGGTGTACCAAAACAATCATGATGTTTTCCATTATGAAACTCTATTGTCTACTTATGAGCTGCGGCGAAGAATGATAGAAGAGTAATAATAATGATTTCAGATACAGTTAATATGATTAATTCCAAGCCTGAATGGTTCATCCCAAAGTCCAAAATACATAGACTATGTTTTCTGCAGTTGTGAAAATGTTACAATGAGCAAATTTTGAAATTTGCCATTTCCCAGCTATTAGAAAGAGACGTCACTGGGAGCTAAATTTCATCATTTGAGCAAAGAGCAACTGAATACATCAGTTGAATTTGAAATGAAGCTTGAACTTTTGACCTATCACAGACTGTAAGACTCAATAGTCATCAAGTCGAATATTTATACCAGCGATGGTTCACATTTAACTGATGCGTATCTGTGACCTGGTTGCAGCCAGTCTCATCTCTCTGGGATAAAATTCTGGACAAATGGGGCAAAAATTGTCACCATCATCTTTTTTTGGTCTTTTCTAGAATCGGTAGTGCTTCTTGCCATCTTCTTGTATTTTTGAAAGTTTTCATGTAAAGACTGAGCCATGGACAATACAATTTTTCCACACTGTCCTGCAAAAACAAGTAAAATTGCTGTAATAAGCATGCCTGGCCAGTTGGTGATGTACGTTATTTAGCCTCCAAAACAATACTTTATGTAAACAACAAAAACTGGTCTGTTTTATATTTTAACTCAGAGTAGTATTGTGTAAGTATACCTCCGAATCTATGCTCTGAATTACATAATGAGGTGCAAACTTATAGGTTTAATTGGGCCAAGAATTGGGTTTAAATGTAACCAATAACCACAACTTCTTATTGCATTTTAGAAAAATAAATGGTATTATTGACAATTAAGTACAAAAAGTTTAGATTACAATAATGAGGACTAAATGCTATGTTTAACTGCATCTTTAACAGTCAAAAAATATAAAGGTGTTGTGGTGAAAAATATGACCACAGACATGACTGGACCAAGCAGTGAGCGTTGTTGGAACTCAAATGTCGTAAATACAGTAGAAACAGTATTTATAAAAAAAATATTTTTTTAGCACAACTTACATCAATTTAGATAATTTACACCAGAGTAAACCCAGTACCTTTGTCAATGAATGTGATTAACTACAGAAAATTTGGTTTTCTCTTAATTTGGATGTCATATGGTAAGATGAGTTGGCTCTTCTCCACATATGGTGCGCAGAATCATTCCACCCATTTCATTCAATAAGTGTTTTATTTTTTTATTTATTCATCTTTACCCCTTGGAGAGCACATTTTGCAAATTGGGGGCTCCCTAAAAAATGTTGCTAGGATTTTTTTTTAATGCAGGTCATAAACAAATCATTGAGAAAAAACACAAGGGCAATATATCCAAAAACTAACTTTGTAAGAGTAATCGCAAAGTTACAAGTAGGGAGCCCATTATTGGATACATCCATCCATCCATTTTCATCACCGCTTATCCTCACTAGGGCGCCTATCCCAGCTATCTTCGGGTAAGAGGCGGGGTACACCCTGAACCGGTCGCCAGCCAATCGCAGGGCACATAGACACACACGATCATTCGCGCTCACATTCATACCTATGGGCAATTTAGAGTTTCCAATTAACCTACCATGCATGTTTTTGGGATGTGGGAGGAAACCGGAGTGCCCGGAGAAAACCCACACAGGCACGGGGAGAACATGCAAACTCCACACAGGTGGGGCCGGGATTTGAACCCTGGTCCCCAGAACTGTGAGGCAAATGTGCTAACCAGTCGCCCAACATGCCGGCTTATTGGATACAAATATCCCAAATCTCTCTGGATACTGAGGATAGTCTTCTAATCGAGTGGTAGGAAGACAAGGCCTCAGGGGGAGATAGAAGCGAGCCAGTGAAAATATAAATGATTTTTTGATTTAATTTTTTTTTCCTCAACGAAACAATTTGAGGGTTCCTCACAATCTCCAACATGTATGTTTTGCTTTTGGAGAATCTTCAACTGGAAACGAGACAGTCTCTATAGAACTGCTGCTCACGGAGCGAAGTGACGGAAAGCAACTGAACTGTCACGCAATGTGCATGGTTGGGCAACTACTTATCATGAGCAACCGACCACTGGCAACTAGTTTTACTACGATTCAAAACTTGAATCGCAGGTGAACGGCGTCGCAATGTCACAGACAATCAAAAGTTCCGTACTGTATCGCATGATCTTTCACAATAGAAATGAGATTTTCAGGTACGAAATGAGATCCAGCCGGCCACTGCTTAGCTCCATTAAATGTAGAGTATATATTGTGTTTTACAATAATACGTAACTACTGTGGGTACGGAAAGTATTCAGACCCTCTTAATTTTTCCCTCTTTTTTTATGTTGCAGACATTTGCTAAAATCATTTAAATTCATATTTTTCCTCATTATTGTACACCGAGCAAGCCATAGTGACAGAAAAAATACGGAATTGTTGAATTTTTTGCAGATTTATTAAAAAAGAAAAACTTAAATATCACACAGCCATAAGTATTCAGACCCTTTGCTCAGTATTTAGTAGAAGCCCCCTTTTGAGCTAATACAGCCATGAGTCTTTTTGGGAATGATGTAACAAGTTTTTCACACCTGGATTTAGGGATCCTCTGCCATTCCTCCTTGCAAATCCTCTCCAGTTCTGTCAGGTTGGATGGTGAACGTTGGTGGACAGCCATTTTCAGGTCTCTCCAGAGATGCTCAATTGGGTTTAAGTCAGGGCTCTGGCTGGGCGATTCAAGAACAGTCACGGAGTTGTTCTGAAGCCACTTCTTTGTTATTTTAGCTGTGTGCTTAGGGTCATTATCTTTTTTGAAGGTGAACTTTCGGCCCAGTCTGAGTTTCTGAGCACTCTGGAGAAGGTTTTCGTCCAGGATATCCCTGTACTTGGTTTCATTCATCTTTTCTTCAATTGCAACCAGTCTCCCTGTCCCTGCAGCTGAAAAACACCCCCACAGCATGAGGCTGCCACAACCATGCTTCACTGTTGGGACTGTATTGGACAGGTGAAGAGCAGTGCCTGGATTTCTCCACACATGCCATTTGGAATTAAGGCCAACAATTTCTATCTTGGTCTCATCAGACCAGATAATCTTATTTCTCACCATCTTGGAGTCCTTCAGGTGTTTTTTTTTTTTTTTTTTTTTAAAGCAAACTCCATGCAGGCTTTCACTGTGTCATGCACTGAGGAGAGGCTTGCGTCGTGCCACTCTGCCATAAAGCCCCGACTGGTGGAGGGCTGAGGTGATGGTTGACTTTCTAGAAGTTTCTCCCATCTCCCGACTGCATCTCTGGAGCTCAGCCACAGTGATTATCGAGGCCACTGTGCTCTTAGGAACCTTAAATGCAGCGGAATTTCTTTTGATAACCTTGGCCAGATCTGTGCGTTGCCAAAATTCTGTCTCTGAGCTCTTCAGGTAGTTCCTTTGACCTTATGATTCTCATTTGCTCTGATGTGCACTGTGAGCTGTAAGGGCATATATAGACAGGTGTGTGGGTTTCCTAATAAAGTCCAATCCGTATAATCAAACACCGCTGGACTCCAATGAAGGTGTAGAACCATCTCAAGGATGAGCAGAAGAAATGGACAGCCCTAGTTAAATATATGTCACAGCAAAGTGTCTGAATAATTATGGCTGTTTGATATTTCAGTTTTTGGTTTTTAATAAATCTGCAAAAATTTCAACAATTGCGGGTTTTTTTCTGTCAATATGGGGTGCTGTGTGTAAATTAATGAGGGAAAAATGAACTTAAATCATTTTAGCAAATGGCTGTACTATAACAAAGAGTGAAAAATTTAAGGGGGTCTGAATACTTTCCATACCCACTGTATATTTATAATTTCATACCTACCTCTGGCTAAAAAGTGACAGGCGGCGAATCTCTGTTGCCGAAATTCGCAAGTGCAGTCAATAAATGGGCCCATCATTGCTAATAGCCACTCAAATATCTACTCTTCCTCCTTTATTCTCGCCCACGTCCTCTCTTCTTACTATTATATTACAGCTACAGCAGCCAGGGCATTCCACTTCTTCCATGACAATCGTGCCATTTTGTTAGTGCTTAATACAAAATTCAATGCTGAGCATCAAAAGAGTTTTTTCCAGATAAGACCACCATGGATCGTAGATTTTCCGTTGAAGCGCAGTGTCGATAAATGTGAGGCAGGGAGAGGCCCAATGTAATGGTTGTGCGATTGTTCAGTAGAGTCCTGATGGGTCGTGTGGCGTGCTGTGCGATGGTCCTTAAAATTCATATGCATGATTAATTTTGAACTCTTTGTCTCGTGAAATTTAGAAAAATAAACGGAAAACATTCCAACTAAAAACTTGTGCAGGGTCAAAATTACCTGCCTGTTAATAATCAGGAAAATATGGCTTCTGAATTGACTCATTCACAGTATTTAATGAACAGTTGTGAAAGTAATTTGTGGACTGCAATACATTACAAATGTTTGACCAGCGGGAGAAAAACAAATTGAGCCAATTGAAATACGATTTGTATGGCATTTTTCATAAAATACCACATGGTCACGTACCCATTTTATTATATATTTTAATTCAATTTGTAAACACACAGCGGTTGAAATGTATTATATGTTACATGAGAGAGTTGTGTAAAATGTAATTGCAGACAAATGCGGCCACCGCCAAAAACATTTCCGTATTTCTGCAAGCACATACTGTACATCTGTACGCACACACAGTTTGTAGTTTGGCCTTTCAGAATGTCATCTATGTTTAAGACCACATGATTTAAAAAAAAAAAAAAAAAAAAAAAAAAAAGTATTAATACATAACATTAATAAGTGTCATCGTAAAAGAGCCTGTAGAGCCTCTGGCTTAGTTGTAATAGAGTGAGAATGAGGAAACAGCCTACAAAGGTTATGTTCAGTCAGTAAAGGCTGTCGAGGAAGTGTTCTCATAATTATTCTACCATCTTAATTTTAACACTTAGAGCTATATATCAACCAGAATATTCATAATGGCAGCATCATTGTAGAGTGGTTACCATTGTAGCCTCACAGCAAGAAGGTTCTGGTTGG
This sequence comes from Phycodurus eques, assembly GCF_024500275.1. NCBI lineage: Eukaryota > Metazoa > Chordata > Actinopteri > Syngnathiformes > Syngnathidae > Phycodurus > Phycodurus eques. The sequence continues at coordinate 20,274,889 of NC_084533.1, forward strand.
GTATTGAGTTTAAATCTCAGTCCAGGCCTAGGAGGTATGTAGGGTTGGGATAAGGGATTAAAAATTTATTTAATCCCAGTATATTTGGCCCACCAAATCACAGTAATTTAAAATGACAAAATATAACCTTGATTTGTGTCATTCAGTTCCTTTATTTGGCGCAAAGTATATTCATTCATTCATTCATTCATTCATTTTCCGAACCGCTTATCCTCACTCGGATTGCGGGCGTGCTGGAGCTTATCCTAGCTATCTTCGGGCGGGAGGCGGGTTACACCCTGAACTGGTCGCCAGCAAATTGCAGGACACATATAGACAAACAACCATGCGCACTCGCATTCACACCTACGGGCAATGTAGAGTCTTCAATCAACCCGATGTGCGAGGAAACAGGAGTACCCGGAGAAACCCCGCACAGGCATGGGGAGAACATGCAAACTCCACACAGGGGGGGCCGGGATTTGAACCCCGGTCCTCAGAACTGTGAGGCGGATGTGCTAACCAGTCGCTCACCGTGCCGCCACGAAGTATGTTTGTATTTTAAATTTTTATTTATATTATTAAAACCTTTGCTGCAAATGAATATATATAGGCCACAGGTTCCATCTTCATGGCCATGTTGACAGGCTAGGAATAAAAATAAATACTGATCTTGTTCAAGCAAAATAGGCTAAAGAGGGTAAAATGCTTTATCCAAAATAAGAATTCCTGTCACGCTATACCAAATGTTTTATTTGTCTTTTCTCCATTGCATTTCTCTCATGTTAATGTCTTCATGTCTCTTTTCACTCTTGGCTCTCTCCTCCCCCCCAGAGCCTTTGTGTCTGCAACTGTCTTATTCCCTTGTATTATGCTCCACCTTCTTACCAATTGTCATTGCGCTGCTAGTATGAATGTTGGACAGATTTTATGTAGAATGTTTTGCTCTGGGTTATTTGACTAAATAAGAAGGTTGTGTATTCGCCTCTATGTGTCGCCTCAGGTGACTTTCAACTACAGGATGCGAGAGGAAAAATACAAATGCCCCAAGCTTTTTCCAATTATATGTCTTGCCCAGCTGCAGCCGTGTGTGAGGAAAGCAAAGCAGAAAAAAAAACTTTACCATCTGTCTAAAGCGTGTCCATACAGAGGATATTTCATGATGCATTTCTGATCGAAATTCATACACATCTGTATCACCATCATGATGCCCACTCATCTCTCACATGTTTTAGAATGCATTCACACTTCAGGTCTATCTAATTTCAAGTGACTCATTACCCACATAGTCAAAATGCACATAAACAACTGATGCTGATACAGACACAAACATGACAACAACAAACAACACCAAAGTTGTTAAACATCACATACTGTATTGGAAATGAATTATCGAGGTTTTACTGAGTTGTGAAACCATAAAGTCATTTTGCTTTGCAGTTTTTGCTGTTGGCCAAGAGACTCTGGAAAGTCACCATTTTTATGTTTTTACCTTATTGCCCTCTTTGTTAATAACACAAATATAAATTTAGTGTGCCTAAATGGAGTCTTGTCTATATAGCTCCTTTGTACTTAATAGCATTCAAAGCCTTTTACAAAGTTGCCATATCGACATTTGCATTCACATACTTATGATTAAGGTTATCAAGAGCAATTAAGCGTTCAGTAGCTTGCTCAAGGACACTTCAGCCCATCTCTGAGGGAAATAAGTGTTCAATCTGTAACCTTGTTGTTACAACGTAACCCTTAAGTACCAATTAGGGTTCAGTGAGAGGTTCTGGTATAGCTCTACTCCAGTCACTTGTCACTGACACCACAAAATCACATTTCCTCCTAACCCTTTACTAAAAGAAAATAAATATACACGTTTTAATCACTGCATTTAGGGAGAGAAACTGAAAATAAACAGGATAGAGTCCGCAGACATATCACTTACCTTATATTCAAAATGTCAATTTAGGGATTTCATCATCTATGGTCTATATCATCATCAAAAGCTTCAGTAAGCGGCAAGGCCAAAAACCGCCATTGTAAGCCTGTGACCTTCGATCTCTCTTGCGGCTCTGCATTAAAAACTAGCATCATTGTGGAAAGGATATTGCCACGTGGGCTCAGGAACACTTCTGAAAACCATTGTCAAATTTTTTTGGGAAACCTGGGGCAAAGTGGAAAACAACCATCCAGATTGTTGTCAGTGCAAAGTTCAAAAGCCAGCATCTGTGATGGTATAGGGGTGTGTTACAGCCCATGGTTTGGGTAATTTGCACATCTGTGAAGGCACAATTAATGCTGAATGGTACATACAGGTCTCTGACTCATTTATGTGTTTCTTAAAATCTAAAGTAAAGAAAAAAAAATATTATTTTTTTTTGTGATGTCCCTCAGTGTTTTTTCTGTTCCTGTGAATGTATCAGTAACCAAAATGATATCATCATATGGCCTTCACTTAGCCTTGAGGTCCAGTCAGTGATACAAAGTAATGGCTGAAGTCAGTGGACAGTGTGTTAAGCTTGCTCCTTTTTGACATCGCTACAGTGCCTTGGGTTTGTCACCTATACCATAATGTGTTTTGTTCCACACTACTGGTGAGTGATAGATCTACTGACTGCTTGACACCCCATGTATTTGAAAGACCATTCAACATTGGATCTGTGTATACAGACAAAACTATTGGGGCAGCGCAAAACACACACACACACAAAGATTAAAATCCAGAATATGGAATTCATTGATGAGAATGTGGTTTGATGTATTCATTTATCAATTAAAATGATACAATCTCAATTTAATATTTTACACTGAGGTTTTCTTTCTCATTTTCTGTTTAATATACAGTCAGCCTGGTCCTCCTTTGAGCAATGTTAAGTAATATTGGAAAGGGCCTTGAGGGCGAACACAATTAATTTTGCAACTCTAATTTCCCAACACACCCGAGCGAAGTAAAAAAAAAAAATAATAATCTATTAACACAGATCGGTAATGACACACACACACACAGACACACACACACTAATGCCTGCATATGAGGCCATTATCACAGAGATACATTCATGAAATATTCATGTTTATAAAATACTTTTTGTAGGTGCAGTTATACACTGCGATTCATAGTCATGCTTTCATAAATGCACACAACCTGTTTAAAAATCACATTTATTAAAAACACAACCATAGATACACACATTTATTGACAGTATGGTTTGGAATGGTGAGTTAATTACATTTTTAACCTAATTCAATCTCCACCAATGGAAAAATTAAGCACAGCTTTGTGTGTGTTTGTGTGTGTGTGTGTGTGTGTGCGTTTGTGTGTGTATGTGTATTGGATCTCAGCATTTTTAATGTTTTAACGTGTATTTTGCTTGATTTGCTGAACTGAACTGGATCGTTTAGTTAAATTACTCATGAACAGCAAATATTAAGCTAATTGAAAGGAATCCATATTCAATGTTTCTGAAAGCTGTTGAAGAAAACGCAAATCACTGATATTGTTGAGGAATATGAAAATTGTGAAAAAGGCAGTTTTGGTAATCGCCAAACCACTTACTCACCCATGCAGTTTATCATTAAAAACTGGAAAATTTCCAAATAAAGTGAAAACTCCCCAAAAATATATTCCGATTTACCACAAAGGTTCTCTCTTCATGGCCATGTTGATACTATCCATGTCTTCAAAACAGGTCCCCTTTATGACTCCCTTGAGTTTGCAAAAGAGGAAAAAAAAAAAAAAATTCACACATAGCCAGTACGAGTGATTAAAACTCATTCACTGCCAGCCTTCTCAGTTAACATGGATATTTTACTTATAAAGCCGTCAATGGCAGTTAATGTGTTAAGCAGGTTATTCCAGCACAGTGATGTTCTTCTTGGCCAGGAACTGTCGGATGCTTAGGAAATCGTGAGCAGGGGCATTGTCATGGTGAACCAACCAGGAGTTGTCCTGCCACAACTCGTGCCTTTTGTTGCACACTGAACAAAGAAAACACCTTTGTATTTCATTGTTTATGTGCTGGTTGATCATCTGGCCCACATTGAAGGAAAAAAAGTCAGAGTTTGTAGTTTGGGTTTTAAAATACATGTTGACCGACAACAGTCCTGGAACCTCTTTGACATACCTCGTGGGATACTGTACCCATATGTTAAAAGTGTTGCAGAGAAATGCAGCAGGTACCAAGAGCAGTTTGGACTTTAGGTTGATTATCTATTTAGGATAAAGATTTGACCATCAAAACCTAATATTTTAAAATGTATCCTGGTTACAAAAGAGGGGGGGGGGAAACAACCACTAATACAATGCTCCACATTTAACTATTGGTTAAAAAATGTTTTTTTAAATTATGATACTTTGGACCATCATGTTTATAACAAGGTTTTGCACTCTATGTAGTGCTGATTGCTGCCTACACCCTGGAACATTCAACGAGAGGACCGCAAGCGTCAAATTAAATCAACTCAACTTTCTTTATGGAGCACTTTAAAAAACAAATGCAGCTGAAACAAATTGTTGTACATGAATGAAATCGAACATGAAACAATTAAACATAAAATTGAGGCAGAGTCCTCAGGAGCCGGAGGTCCATCCCAAGATGAGAAACTCAAGATACAAAGCAGGCATCAATGGGATCCAGGAAATGCCAGGGCACAACAAAGTGAGGGATAAATCCAGGTCGCGTCTCGAGAAGCTGCCACGGCTCTGTGGAAAACAAGAGACCTCACTCCCTGTTTACCACATTGCTCAGTTTGTCCATTTTGTTTGCGAGTGACTTTACGTTCCCTGTAATGATCAACGGAAAGAAGGCCTTAAATCTCCAGTGCTTCTCGATCAGTGTTGGGAAGATGACTTTGAAAATGTAGTTGGTTACAATTACAAGTTACCCTGTTGATAATGGAATAGTAGTGTATCTATTTCAATTACTTTCTCAAAGTAATATAGCTATTTACATTTCATTACATTTTGTTGACTTTTCTTTATTTTGAATGAATGCATCAGGACCCTTGGCTGTCGCCTTTAAAAAAAAAAAAGTGGATTAAAACTATAGATCAGTATTGTGGAATTAACTACATTTGTTCTTTAAACAAATAATAAATCGGTCACAAAACATGATGAAATGTAAGTAAATTTTTAAAATAGTGTTTATTACATTATATGTGGACTGGATGTGGAAAACCATCATACCATATCATGTTGACCTAATGACAAATGTACAAAATTTTGACAATATGACTTCATATGATCCCGGATAAGTGAATGTCAAAAATTATAAAGATGAAACTGTTCAAAAGGCAATATTTTTTTATTTGTTCAAAACTGTAACTATGAATCTAACCTTTTCAAAATCTCAGAAAAACTAATAGATTGCATCACTTGGTGGCGCTTCAAGGTCATATTTGGAAAGAAATGCCATGTTTGAGATGACTGTAGAATAGCACATGACCACAGAGAGCCAATCACAAGCGACGGCCTTAGAAGAAGGAAGTGATGTAAAAAAAAATTAAAAATCTGAGCTTTTGCGAGTGTTTTCAAATGTTACTAAATTTTTAATCATGGAAATTTCCAAAAGCAACTGTGTTCATCCATCCCATCCATTTTCTGAACTGCTTATTCTCACCAGGGTCGCGGGTGCACTGGCCCCTATTTCAGCTGACTTCGGGTGAGAGGTGGGGTACACCCTGAACTGGCCGTCAGCCAATCGCAGGCAACTGTATTTTAATTACATGTTTTCTCCCAGATTGTAGGAAAACGTCAGCTATCAAGTCAGCTTGCACCGATAAAATGCTGTAATACAATGGTGCAACCACTTTATCACGACTCAAAAAGAATACTAAATGGTTAAAAAGGGGGAACGCACAGATAAAGGAGAAAGTTAACAGCGCTGCTGTAACATGTTGTGGACTGAGTGCAGCTTTGAGCAACGCTATAAAATTAAAAAATCATCCTATATGTATCACATTATATTTTTGTAATGGAGTTAAGCTTGTTGTTTACATTGACTTTCCAATAAGGGACATTCATTTCATGTAATCAATTGTTCTTATCATCTTATCTACTGATTGCAGAAACTGCTGATTGACAATTGGATCTAGTTTTACCGTGAAGGTGTGCGAATTTGTGAGCCCATTGAGTGTACTTTGACATTGAAATGCCAGATGCAAATTTGAATGCTACCATGATCTCAAGAAATTAAGGTCTATATTTATATTTATTATATGTTTTTATTGTTGTTGTTGTTGTTTTTTAAACATATTAATACTCGCACGTCATGTCATGGGACAACATTAGTACGAATACTACAACCAATAGCTACTAAGCGTGGACTGATGGTACATCAACCCGTGATGCCTCAAAATGAACTTGCTTTTAAACTGTTCATGCTGAAGTTCAGTTTATAGAGAAATGTGCAGCTGCCTGCATTCAGATCATCTTTGGTGGTGAGTCATTTTATTGCGTCAAGCACATACTTTTGCGCTCTTAGCTTGAATAATCAAAATATACAAAGAAGAGATTTACATTCAACCCTCTGAGATTTTTTTCTCACCATTACCTTTGAAGTGGAATTGTAAAATGGCTGTATCATAATGTTAGTGTTGACTGGTTGGCCTATAGCTGTCTTAAATGGGTTATTGGATTTTGGAATATGTTTCACCCCTGTTGCATCATAAAACCCTTTTCCTGTGACAGAGCATATTTAGCCATGCCCATGTGTCGTACCTTCGTCACATAATCCCTCGAGAACGTCATTATCAGCTCAGAAATGGGGGTTTGTGTGTGTGTGTGTAGCCATATTATGTTGAAATCACATCAGAAAAAAAATGCGACAAAGAGAGGTGAGAATTGGCGGATGCTGCAAAATATCTGATAGGGTGTTAGTACAGTAAGTAAGAGTAAAGTGGTTACACATGACTATTTCAGAATATTGCATTACCCCCCCCCCCCCCCCCTCTCCACTTTATTCTGTTACATGGTAGTGTCCTATTCCAAGATTAGCCTTGATTGGGTTCATATTAGAATGTTACTGTCCATATGAGTGCGTCCATCTACAAAATTTCTAGATGTTAATCAAAGATAATAATACACATATATTCACAATGTTCTATGTAAAAAATATATAGTACAGTTGTAATTGTTTTTATGGAATTTTGCCAGAAATAAGTCTGTGTGTGCTAATGCTTTCTTGATTTTGGTGTGAGCTGAACCTCTTTGTTATCTGGTCTACAGGTGAGGTGCCAAGTGGTCGCTCGGACCCCCACAGACTAATCTGCAATATGTTCAATTTGGCTTTTGTATTAACATTTCTTATGACGGGTGAACCTCAAAGACACACACATGCAGTATGCTCACTTTGGCTGTTTGCCTGATGTGTGGTACTACTTTGTTCATTTGAGCACAATGCACAGTGTGATATTCTGTATGCAGTATCAAACTCTGAGGAGATAAACCCACACAGTATTTTATTTTATTTTATTTATTTTTTTGGGTCATAAAAAAATAACGGCACAAAACAGCATTTGGATAGAAAGAACAGGCCAGAAACTATAACTGTTTAACATCTATCAAAATGCACAACTGCAAACACACTCACTAATTAATAGTTAACTAAGGATTGATTGAGGAAGTTTTTTTTTTTGTAGGTTGAAATCATTTCATATAAACATATGATTACCAATTACATCATTGTGTTGCATTTGTAGATGATGAACGGGCTGACATTGTACCACTCATAGTGTACATCAAAAAGAGTGAGAACTGATTTTAAAGTGTCTGTGAGTGTTTTAAAGTGATTTATAAGAGGGACAGGAGCACAACTTGATTAAATATGCAACCAGAAGCACATGAGTAACCACCTCAATTAACTAAAATTGTATTCTGAAGTAGTACATGAGAGAGAGAATAGCCATTATCTGGATGACTGCGGCCAGTTTGTGAATGAGTTTGGCTTCATTACACTCCAACCAGGTTTGGCCTAGCTGAAAAGACAACAGAGAAGCTGGTTGGAGGCCAGCAGCTCAAAGGACTGTGTCTGTTTGCCACCGCTATGGAGCCATGACAAAGTTTACCTTCTCTCTCCAGCCAGCTAAGTTACACCAAACTTTGTGTGACACACAAGTAAAACCACTACCAAAGTTCAGCCTCATTATTGTATTACCGTATAGTGTTATGAGATAAAACACAAAACAATTCATAAATATTTCAACCAAAAGTGGGAAGTTAAGATGATGATCCTTCTTAAATTTAAAGGAGATATGTACAGTATATGTCATACCAGACAGCTTTAATGAAAATGTACATTCATTAGAATAACTAATTGTGGGTGAGGTACACTTTTCAAATAAATTTTCACGAGATGACTGGAAATAAGTAATATTATTAAACTGGGGTTTTAATTATTTATTTGCACCCCATTTCACCTGTTCTATACATACAGGTATGTCCATCCATCCATTTTCTGAGCCACTTCTCACGAGGGTCGCGGGAGTGCTGGGACCTATCCCAGCTATCATCGGGCAGGAGGCGGGGTACACCCTGAACTGGTTGCCAGCCAATCGCAGGCCACATATAAACAAACAACCATTTGCACTTACATTCACACCTACGGGCAAGATAGAGTCTTAAATTAACCTACCATGCATGTTTTTGGGATGTGGGAGGAAACCGGAGTGCCCGGAGAAAACCCCATGCATGCATGGGGAGAACATGCAAACTCCACACAGGCGGGACCGGGGATTGAACCCCAGTCCTCAGAGCTGTGAGGCAGACACTCTAACCAGTCATCACCGTGCCCAATCCATGATGCTCCGTGCACTAAACTTCTCAGTTGGGATGAGGTTTTGACAATGGTGTACTTTATGTTCACATATAAAGTGTGTTCCTTCCCAACAACTTAATTTAGTCTTATCTGTCCACACAACAGTTTGTCAGTAGCTGCTGTGGAGCCTCTCGACACTGGTTTTCCAGCTTCTGTAGCAATGTTTTGTTAGGGGGTGGGTACAGCAGTGGCTTCCTCTGTGGTGTTCTCCAATGACATCATTTCTCGTTTAATGTTTTAATAAGAATATATTTTTCAATAGATTTTACAGTAGCATGTGCCATAAAATGCTTCATGCTAAGATTTTGGCAAAGGAGGCCTAGAAAGTGCGTTAGACTCCAAGGGGGATTACTTTGACTGGGAAATCATGTAGATTGTAGTTTGGATTAGAAATACTGTCTATCTTTTGTCCTGAAAATTGTGTGACCCACCTCGTATATTTGTTTGTGTGGTATTAGTTTAAACAGTCTGTTGTTGACACATACGTAGATGAAAATCAGATCAAATTTGGCCACTTTAAGTAGAAATCTCGGCAGTGCTAAAGGTTTTCCATACCTATTCTTGAAACTGGATATGCTTTACTCTGAAAATAACAAAGGCTGGCTTGTAAGGTAATGCTGAATGCAGGTCTTCCTTACACTCATAATAGCACAGGGAATAAACCATTATGTTCAATGAACTTAAAAGCAAAGGGAATATTGGTTTCAAAAGCAAATACACTATACTTTCCTTTATTTGTCACTGGGAATGGTTCAAGCAATTTTGTACAATTTTTGGGGGCTCTCTTTAAATACAGTAATTAAGATTGCCGATATGTGGTAATGTGGATCATGCAAAGTACAAAGAAAAGTGCACTTTTAATACAAAAGAGACAACCCTGCTTAGGCTAACAGATAGAGTCAATAAAACCACAATAGTATAACATTGTACAATAAAAAGACATCTATGCAAATTATAAAGATGATCTCTTTTATTAAAACTCTTAAATGTTTTACCAATGTTTTTTTTTTTTTTTTTTTACAATGAATATTTAATGTAAGTTTCAAGAAGCTATTTGTGCTCTTCTAATGAACTTCATCACTTCAGGGAGGGAGAATACAAAGTCCCAAATCTCAAATTGTGTCATTCAGTTTCGAGCAGGCAGTGGGATTGAATCCTGAAGGTGAGACTAAGTTTGGACTTGATCTATTGTGAAAAGATCCCGCAGGGAGCCTATAGGGAATTGGGAATGCTCATAATGCAGCTGTCATGTCATCCCTTTAATACCATCACTCCCAACCAAAAAAAAAACCTGACAACTTAGAAACAGGACAAGCCGGTTGGATACAAAGAGCATTTGCATACCACTGAAGTCATTTAAATCTGTGAGTGTCTGGAAATCCCTACAACAGAATGTGTTCCTCAGGGTGGCGGTTGATGCTAGATAAAAGGAAAACAAATTGAGTTTTGTAGTTGTTAAACAAACCTTGCTTGTCTTCCCCCGACACTGCCCCTCAGAAGAATCCCAAATGCAATATAAGAAGCAGGCACTCGTCTGGAATCTCCAATTGTATGAGCTGCTCAAAGCAGAGGAGCAAGTCTTCAAATGGAATTTCAATTTGACATGGGAAGTCCTGTTAAAAAATGCTGTGACGTTGATAATGAAGTCATTTATCTACTCTCATCCATTATACAGGAGTTGAAAAAAGATGTCAAAGGCATTCACTGATTTTACAGGTCGTCTAACTTGGATGCAGCCATTTTACGTATGTTGCCTGCAAAATAAATTTGGAAATAATTAAATGTTTTCCATTTTTATACCATTATTTCATTACCAGTGGCTGAGATGGGGGGAATAACAAATTATTTTAAAACCAATCCACAGAGTTTAACCAAAATTTAAAGAAAACTATGCCTATGTTTTTATGAATGATTTTTTTACTTTAGTGACTGGAGCTTCAAGGTGTTTTTCAATTTTAAAAATTTCTCTTTAGCTTATTTTTCTGTCTGTGTTTACTGGACAAAATTAAGAAACTTCCACTTGGTAATTTGTTCCATGCATTTACGCAGAGCTTGTACATGATCACCTATAGACTATGTAAAGCTGTGTGTCACCTGAATAGGTATAGCAAATCAGGGCAAATGTATATATATTGTGCATTTCATACACAACGTAACTCAATGTGCTCTACATGATTAAAAATTATTTAAAAACAATGAGCAAAATACATTTAAAGACAAAGTGCAGAAAAATAAAAGTCAGCTTACTAAAATGACTTGTATTTGATTGTTGTCTATTAATTGAACAAGTTTAGCATGTAGCTGTTTAAACAGAAGAAGCCCCAGGATGGAGAGCCTTGGTGTGTTCCAGATGTATTTTCATTCTGCTCAGATTTAAAGTCATCTGTTATGCCAAAAAAATGGTTTCCTTTAAGGAGGTGAATGGTTGTTTGTGCATGTGTGCCAAAGCCAGCTGAGCTCGAGTTTACCCACGACAGACTTGTGAGGAAAAAAAGTATAAAAAAGCATGGATATTCATCATCATCATCATACATATATCTACTGTATGTATTACTTTACAGTGAAAAAGGAGAATACCCTTTTTGGTCGTAGTACAGCTTGTGTGGTAAACCAGATGTTTCTGTTAACTCAAAAAGAGAGATGTATCTCTCTTTTTGAGTTAACACAACAATATTCTAAATATTTCATATGTCACTCCTTGTACTGGCGTAAGCACTCTGGCAGATGTACATGCATCACTCATCTGTTGTATGATAAGAGAGAAACCAGTCTTCAACCTTCAGCTACAGCACTCGAAGTCACTTTTTTCCTCTCTGACACTTCATAAACATTGACAGCTGGGAGGCCAGATAGTGGAATAGATTGATGGACAGATGGAGAATTTATCCGTCACTCAAGTGTGGAAATGGAAAATGAAGAGAAATACACAAGAAACACACTCACGAAACCTCACCAAATATGAGAAGGCTCAGCTTTTGACGAGCAATTTGAAATTATTTTTGTGTAGGACAGAGAATGACGGTGGGCATGTGTAGTTAGAGACTAATTAGTTGGTTTATATTCCTCTCACCTTACTGCTGCTGGCCCCATTGACAGTACAGACGCTTTCGGCGACCACACATCCATGGAGATTAAGTTAATTATCTTTCTCGTATCTGCTATTATTTTAAGGCTCTTAATCTCCTCCCTCCTGTCTTTTACACAATCCCACTGAGCAGTTGGGAAAACTGTCAGGATTTTTGAAGTGTCAAGTGATGCATCACCTTTTCCAACTGTTCTGCTTGACAATCACAATGAACAATAAACTCACAAAATTAGCAGTTGATGCGTGACAAATCCTATTGAGTTTTCAATCAATCCCTACAATGAAATGAGTTTTAGCCCATACCACACTCATATCTAATGCGTCGTTGTTCTAGGTATATAATGATTTACTTTCCTCATCTTGTTTACAGCAAGAGCTTTGTCTTTTGTTGTCTTCTTTTTTCACTCCCCTCTAGAAACCTTGTTCTGTTCGACTGATCGAGTTTGATTATCAATAAATATTCATTCAAATACTAAGAAACCACAGCGGCAGTTTAAAAAGTCCACTGTGACACAGTATAACTTTTCCGGCATAAAAGGGATACAGATCCTCGTTTCTGCTTGACCTAACAGGACAAAAATAAATAAATAAATATAATTAAATTTAAAAATAAATAAATACATGAGGTTTTTTTTTCTTTTTCTTCTTTCTTTTTCTTTCTTTTTTTTCCTTTTTTACGGTGCAGTAGTTGTCTTGTGATATTATTCCTACATTCATTTCAGCTTGGATGAAATAGTGGTTTGTTTCCTCAGATAATTTTTTTTTAATTATTATTATTATTGTTTCAAGAGGGAGCACAGTGAACGACTGGTTAGCACATCTGCCTCACAGTTCTGTGGATTGGGGTTCAAATCCTGGCCCCGCCTGTGTGGCGTTTGTATATTCTCCCCGTGCCTGCGTGGGTTTTCTACGGGTACTCCGGTTTCATCCCACATTCCAAAAACATGCATGGTAGGTTAATTGAAGACTCTAAATTGCCCGTAGGTGTGAATTCGAGCGCGAATGGTTGTTTGTTTCTATGTGCCCTGCGTTTGGGTGGCGACCAGTTCAGGGTGTACCTCGTCTCTCGCCCGAAGATTGCTTTGATAGGCTCCAGCATGCCCGCGACCCTAGTGAGGATAAGCGGTACAGAAAATGGATGGATGAGTGGATGTTTCAAGAGTTTACACACATTAAATGCTTCAAACAAAGATGAGGAAACAATTATACGGAACCACCAAGGGGCAAGAGGGAAGATGGAGCATACCAATATGAACACATGACCTGTCTCCACATCCCTGGATAGTCTTTCTTTAAGTCTTGTTATAAAGACAAAAAGTGAAAGTAAAGTTGTTGAAAAATACTTTTTGGTTTTAGTGTGAAACATTATTATCAGATTGTCATGTTATTACCAGACCATTGCACCTGCTGGTGTTTCTCATTTTATGCATTTCGGTTTAAAACAACATGAACGTGTGTATGTTCTGGGATAAGCAGGTGAGAACCTATGACCTACAAATGTCCTTGGGCAGCTTTTTCGAAGAGTGCTACCTCTATGATGAAGATTATGATGAAAAATGCACATATGACATTGTACTGTGTGTGTGTGTGTGTGTGTGTGTGTGTGTGTGTGTGTGTGTGTGCGTGCATGTGAGAGAGAGAGAGAAAGAGACAGACAGTGTGTGTTACTGTATCTGCTGAGAGGTGATAAGACTTTAATAATGAGCTTGTTCGTTTTGTCATTAGTCAATGCACTGTCACTGTCTCAACCATATTCAGTTTTCATTTACACACATCGACAATAACAGAGATGAGGGGTGAGGGTTATAGGAACACCACTAATGGTTGAGAAGTGTTGAGGCAGTGATAGTCTCTCACTTTGACACACAATAACACACCTCATAGTGAGGTCATCATCATTAAGTTTAACGGGAACACCTACATACCATTTTGACCTTGCTCACACATCATCATCATCCTCATCCATCTTCAGGGTGTGATTTTTTTTTTTCCCCAAAAAATTAGATACAGGTATCTTGCCATTTCTCAAGGGAAGACTTTGCACTGATGTTAAGGATGAACATAAGAAGCATATTTCTCTCATCTTCTCAATACTAGAACTACTTTAAGTACTATATATATATATAGAGAGAGAGAGAGATGACATCAGTTCTAGCTCACCCATAACCCTAATAAGGATAGGTGGTATAGAAACCAGATGGATGTAAATCCTCTTGAATATGGGCTCATAAACGCCTTTTTCCCCCAGCAAGGGACTGAAACATGCATTATTGCAAGCATGAAAAAAAAAATAGAATCCATATTGTTTAAGTCTGCCATAAAGAACAATGTAAGCTCATCAGCCGTATTACACACCCGCAAAAATGCAGATGACAGCAACCAATACAGAAACACACAGATGCATTTCTTGACTGATGGATTCTGTCCCAGAGCCAAGTATCAACCTAGCTGTGATGCATGATGGTTTAATTATTCAAACTGTAGCATTTACATGTAAAAAAAATAAATAAATAAATGTCTTTGGCTTCAATTACATTACATCCTTGTAATGGTCAATGTTCAATTCGTTTGTCATCATGAGATATGTGTTTGAAGTGGAGACAAACACATACACATTGTGCAACACACCACATATTGTTTGCAATGCCTGCTGTGATTTATAATGTGGCTGTTTCAAAGTAAATGCATTCATTTTACCTGACTGCTTTCATTGTATCTCCTTGTCCATAATTTCTTGGTATTTCCTCATTTTGTACTTATTTGGTTCCATTTTCATGTAACTTTCTTCCTTTTCTCTTTTTCCTGCGAACATTTCAACCTGCAACCCAGACAGAGATCCCTGGGCTCGTGGCCAAATTGATTCATCATTGTTGCACTCTCATGATCAATTTATCCTGAGAGAATCATCAGCAGCTGGCTTGAATTGCCTATATTGTATTGAAGCGCATTTCATTCTTGTCAAATTTGATTCTAAATTATAAGATCCATTTTATGGTTCTGTCACCAAACCTTTCTATCATGATGCTATATGGCCAAAAGTCTTAGGGTCATTAGACAATTTAGACACATCAACTGGAGGGATCTTTGTAGAAGAAATTGAAATAAAACATATTTAGGTGGCCGTCTACCTGAGTCTCAAACTCTAACAGCTACACAAAGGATGCCAACAATCATTAGAAGAATGCAAATAGAGATTACTCTTTACACTCTACTTTTGTAGGCATTCTGCATCACATACACATACAGTATATTCCTCCTACATCTCTTTTTCTATATATTCCTGATTTATTGTTGCTGCACTCAGAAATTTTAAACCAACTCTAACACCCCTCACCCTTTTCATCAACACAGCATCCGCATGGGACAAACCGTTGTCGGCCCCACACCAAGGTATCATAAAGTTTTCATTCACACATATCATGTTCTTTTCTTTTCAGCAGCTTTATTCCCTCACCTCACAACATTTAATTTGCATTCCGTGCCTTTGATCCGCCAACTGTGTGTGTGGAATAAAGGACAGTGAAGGTCTCCTTAATCAGGTTCCCCTGCAGTGTGGTCCTTGGTTGAAGTGAATGGGTGTCTGAGATCATCTATAATAAATACAGTACACACATGCCTGTGTGTGTGCGCGATAATAGTAGTACACGTGTGATAACAGAGGGGGACTTTAGTTAACTCCAGTTTTTCCTGACATCAGCATTTGTGCCACGGTCACATTAAAACCTCAAATACATATTTGCTGTACACAATTTGATACACTTTCAGGTCTCTCCAAATAGGTCCCCCAAGAGTGGCTGTTGCATCGGAACTTGCTAATTTATATTTCACAAAACTCCGGATCCTCATAATAACATTATCTTTTAAGATGGATTTGCATAATCTCTGCCATGATTCAGCCCTCTGTTTATCAGAGACTTTTTAGCTGTTTTGAATGACTCGTCAGTCAGATACTCTTGGCACATATTCCAATGACATCAGAGATTTCAGATGTCAAGGCAGCTTTGTAATGATTTTTAAAAGAGGTCCATTCTTTGGTGAAACTACATTAGGGTCAGAGGGACAGTGCACCACCAAATCAAGCAGTTTTATATATATATATATATATATATATATATGGTTAGAGCGTCAGCCTCACAGTTCTGAGGACCCGGGTTCAATCCCCGGCCCCGACTGTGTGGAGTTTGCATGTTCTCCCCGTGCATGCGTGGGTTTTCTCCGGGCACTCCGGTTTCCTCCCACATCCTAAAAACATGCATAAATTGGAGACTCTAAATTGCCCGTAGGTGTGCATGTGAGTGCGAACGGTTGTCTGTTTGTATGTGCCCTGCGATCGGCTGGCAAACAGTTCAGGGTGTACCCCGCCTCCTGCCCGATGACAGCTGGGATAGGCTCCAGCACGCCCGCGACCCTAGTGAGGATAAGCGGCTCAGAAAATGGATGGATGGATATATATATATATATATATATATATATATATATATATATATATATATATATGTATATATATCCTTTCCACTGTGTATTTAATGCAGAGTAGCAATTAAATTTGGGAATTTTTGTGCATAAATTGGCATTAACCTTCTAGGTCTGATTTTGGTAAATTAATTATTTGTGTGTCTGTCTGGCTTCCTGTTGCAAATTATTTTTGTTTGCAGCACGGTTTGAATCCTGACCCTTTGGTCCTAAACCCAAGTCCTTTCAGACTGAGCCAGCCGCACCATTAGAGTATTCTAATTGTGGTATTATCATTTTCCCTGTGTGAAGCCTACTCCTCCTCAGTAGTTGTTGACTCACATTTTTTCCATATAAGTGAGGCCTATAGGTACAAAGTACGAGGTGAATGAAAAAAGTTCCAGGACCGATCTCACTGAAAAGATATATTTTAAACCCGAACTACACATTTTTCCCTTCAAAGTAATCCCACTGGAGTTTAAAGTACCGTAATTTCTCGTTTATAATGTGCATTTTTTTTTCCCAAAAAAATTGTCAAATGTCAATAGTGCACATTATACATAGGTATAGGTGAAATGAAAAACACTTTCACATTTAATAAATGTATGCCGCCATCTAGAGGTTATGAAAAAGCTGTACACTTGCATTCCAATAGGTCACTGCCCCCTAGAGGTTATGAAAAAGGTTTACACTTTCATTCTAGTATGCCATCGCCACCTAGAGGTTATGAAAAAAGTATAGCCTGCACTTTAATTCCAATATGACAGGGGTACATATGACTGTATATATGTATAGTTGTGGTAATAAGTTTACATACCCAGGCAAAATTTGTGAAATATTGTTGTTTGTTTGTTTGTTTTGTTTTTGTTTGTTTTTTAATACAAATGATGACTGAACAACAACCATTATTAACCATCATTAATTTATTTATGGTTATGTTTTGTTTAATGATAATGCTTTTCTGAAATACTTGACAGTTTAATTTGAATCCCATTAAAATAAAATGTAATGTGTTTCGCCTGGTCCTTCATGTTTTCTTTAAAGAATTGTACACATCTTACAAATCCTGCTTGGGTAATCAAACATATGAGCACAACTGTGGGTTTTCTCATTTACTAAATAAAAGTAGGGCTGTGAATTTACAAAACAAGAGCAAGTAAAAAAAGAATGACATGTTCAAATAAAGTGTTTAACTTCAGAATAATTTGTTGAAAAAACTAACAAAATACAGATAATACTTTGTTTTGATCATATGGGTAGAAGCAAAATCATGCATTGTAAAAATGCATTACAGAAAGGTAGCAGGGTTTTTCCAGAATTTTGAGGTCATTTTTGGGGGTGCGTATTATACATAGGTGCGCATTATACATGAGAAATTGTGGTACTTTCTCAGCCTTTTTTTTGTCACGCCATTTTTGTACTCCTGGAAGGATTTTTTTCCAGGGTCCTCCACAGTGCCGTTGTCACGGCCATATTGATGTCATCTACGACTTTAAATGGGTCACCTTGATGACCTCCTTGAGCTTAGGAAAGAGAAAAAGAATCCCACCGAGGCAGGTCAGGTTAAGTAGTTGGGTGCATTATTGCAAAAGAACAGTGATTTTTTTGGGGGGGGGATTCGGGATTCTTTTTTTTTTTTTTTTTCGGGATTCTTACATATTGCAAAAATGATTGAATGTTATTTTATTGCTAAACATTGAAACTAGTTACACATACTTTAAGGTGTTGTCACAACGTTTGCTGTGGTGAGGGAAGGCAAAAAGCAGATGGACATAGGCGCAGGAAAACAGGCCAGGCAGGGCAGATGTTCTGGGGAGTCTAAAAAATATATTTCAGATACTGGAAGCATGAATAAGAAATGAGAGAGACTCACCAACACAGAATACAGTGCTGTGAAAAAGTAAGAAAGTAAGAAGCCCCCCTTCCCTCAGTTAAGGTCAGTGTTCATGACTCAACAATAAGGAAGAGACTAGCCAAAAATGGTATCCATGGTAGAGTTCCAAGGCGAAAACCAATGCTGACCAAAAAGAACATAAAGGCTCTTCTTACTTTTGAAACAAAAAATAAATCAATAAAATAAAATAAATCATCTGGCATACATGTAACACAGCATTTCAGAGAAAGTGCATCATATCAACAGTCAAACATGGTGGTAGTAGTGACCTCAAGCTGAAGCGCATTTGGGTTCTGTGGCAGGGCAACAATTCAAAAGACAATAGTGTTTTGAATTGAAAAACTCAACTTTTGGAGTGGCCTAGTCAAAGTCTGGACTTGAATTTGATTTAAATGCTATGCCATGACCTTAAAAAGCCTGTACATGCTTAAAAACCCTATAGTGTTTCTCAATTGGGACAAAATATCTCCACATAGATGTAAAAGACTCATAGCCAGTTATAGAAAATTTATTGATTTCAGTTGTTGCTGCTGATGGTGGCCCAACAGGTTATTAGGTTTCGGGCAATTACTTTTCCACACTGGGCCATGTAGCTTTTAATAGTTTTTGTTTCACCTAATAAATAATATCGCCATTTCAAAACTGCATTTTATGTTTACTTGGGTTGTCTTTGTCTGGTATTTACATTTGCTCAATGATCTTAAACATTAACATGGGGAAACTATGCAAAACAAAAATTTGAAAAGGGGCGAATACTTTTTTCACGGCACTGTACATGACATGCTATATGTTAAGACATAACCTACAACAGATTGTATGGAAACACGGAACTAAATATCCACAGGTTAATAAGTCAAGGGGCCAGAACTGATTGAAGGACACGAGAGAAGCAAAAGTGGCGAGGCTGGGTGGAGACAATGACATGACAGGGAACCGGAAAACACAAAATTCTAGTAAACACCATTGTCATTTGCCAAAGGTCAAATCAGTTTCAAGTGCAGAATGTAACACAGTATCTGACTAAGCTTGCTAAATGGTGCAGATTGAGATCATGTTTTGTAAGTTTTGCTTAGTTCAAGTTTGTATTTTTCTCTTAGGGCCATTTTACTAGATGTGTTTTGTGAATTCAGAGCCCGAACATATTTTGGATTTATATTAGATGCCAATTCACACAGACATGAGCACAACGGAGCTGGTGATCAGTCCAGGGTGTGCTGCCCCACTTCCCAAATTCAGACCTGTAAAAAATTGATTGTATTCACAGTCCAATTGTTCTTTTTCATCTATAAAGAAAAAAGTGTTTGTGAAAGAGACAACAACATAACTTGCGTCTTAAAGCTATTCTTTATCTCGCTCAAAACTGTGTTTTTCAACGCAGCAGTTTATCTCTACTGAATGCAAATGTTTTGGGGCTTTTCCTTTATGTAAAACAAAGACAATGAAAAATCCCCTTGTCAAAAAATTCAAGTGTAATGTGTCAAAAGAGATGCTACATTTAGTTCCACTTAATATCAAGCAGCAGAAGGTCAGAAAGAAGCATTAATTTCATTTGCAGTGGAAAACATTATATGCCACGGAGCATGAATAATTAACATCATGCTGAGAAGCTGGCCTCAGGATTGTGAATATTGTTTCAAATTTAATTAATGCCCTCTGTCCCGTTTTTTTAATAAAGGTTTCTGTCCCGAGAGCTGAAAATTAAAACATGAAAGTAAGCTTACAATACATGGTCAAACATGTTCAACAGAGAAAGTCTATTTGAGGAAGCAAATGCAGCACAAGATTGTTTGTTTTAGTCTACTTGGAGCATCTGGTGTCCTGTTCAGTCATGTAAAAGTAACTTCTACTGCACTGAGACTGTCAGCCACTAGCATGTGTTCATATCTGAGGACACACATTTATGCACAATGTGAAGTTCAAGAAAGAAAGAAAAAAAATCACATTTCTATATAGCATTGACTGCTGCAGAAGCAGTAAAAGCAGACACTGGTGATAATTGCTCTGTCTGACCTTATGTGCTGCACTGTTCGGCACTGCAAGCGTGTAAAAGGTCAAACTTGATTTGGCAAGCTAAGTCCATATGAAGTAGAAATCCTTTGAGGCTTTTCCAACCTGGTCTTCGTAATTAACTGGGGTGGTCAATACACACAATTAGGGAGTAGATTACTTGACGGTCCATAGTTATCAAGAGTAACAAATACAACATTTGTAACATCGAATTTTAATTTAAAACATGGATTAAATGTGTTCTTGTGAGAAATACTGAAATGTCACAAAACTGCAAACAATCGTCACCAAAATTTATATATTTCTACCGGGGCTCAATTCAGTCATTCATACATCTTCCGTTCCGCTTATCCTCACTAGGTTCACGGGCGTGCTGGAGCTTATCCCAGCTATCTTCGGGGAAGAGGTGGGGTACACCCGAATTGGACGCCAGCCAATCGCAAGGCACATATAAACAAACAACCTTTCACACTCACATTCACACCTAAGGGCAATTTAGAATCTTCAATCAACCTACAAGCTCAATTCAACCTCTGAAAATATCAGAATGATCTCCCCAAAATTTTGGATTTTTATGGACGTTAAGAGTTTTCCTCTTATATAGAAAAAGCTTTATGTCGGTTAATGTTACAAAACTGTAAGCAATTGTAGCCATGATTTACATGAACATCTCTACCTATGCCTACTTCAACTTCTGAAAATATCAGAATGATCGGCCCAAAATGTTGAGTTTTATGCACGTTAAAGTGTTTTCCTATGCACTTACTGTACAGTATGTATAGTAAAGCTTAACGTCGCTTAATGTCACAAAACTGTGGTCAAAGTTCTGCCCGAGTTGGGAGTTGAAACTCTACATTTGGGTCTGACAGGCCTGACCAGCCTCCTTCCCTCCCACTGAGGCCAACACACCAACCGGGTGGTGATCAATTAATAACTCCGCCCCTCTCTTCACCTGAGTGTCCAAGACATGCCGCAAATCAGATGACATGCCGCCAAAGTCGATCATCAAACTGCGGCCTAGGCCAGGGATCTTCAATTAAAATTTGCCCCATAAAGGTTTTCCAAGGGTAAAGGTCTGAACCTCAAAACGTTTTCATTTGCATATAGTCGACCCTTTTCCCAACATTTATTTGTGGTTTTGCAAATAGGATGTCAAGTTTTCCAAGAAAAAAATACCATCCGTCTGAAATTTAAATGAAACTGTTTTGATCCTACAAATGCAACAATGCATGAACATGAATTAAAAAAGAGAAATCCAAAGTTCTAACTAAAAAAGCCTTTGAAACAGTTCACATGTAAATACAAAGAACACCAATAACTTAAATATCCAGCCAACTGGCACAAACATGTCAGGCCTGCATTTCAGTACAAACGGTATTTTGAGGCTTGCAGCTCAATAAATAAAGGCTTGCAAGCATTTGAAATAAAACAGTACAGGCATCTCAGGTCTAAATTTCAAGTAACTCTGAACAGGCAAATTAAGTCTGACTTTCAAGTAAATCAGAAAAGGTAGCTGGACATTTCAAGTAAAAAAATAATAATAATAAAATAAATAAAAGACAAAAGATTTTGATTTGCTACGAGTAACATCTTGAACAGCTGCACTGAGACATAACTTTACGAACAAAACATCGCACTTAAAAATCACATTGCCCCAAAATCGCCGCTATGAGTGGACATTTATTTGCTCATTGTTGGGTTCTAAAGTATCTCAATAGTTTGTTTTTTATTTCTAAATTCACAGTCAAATTTAATGGGTACTTCTTTGGCCCCCGCGACACCCCTCCCTCACTTAATGACCTAACCAACTAACCTTTTCATGAAAACTGAAAACTCCACTCTTTCAAACAGCCCCCTAATCTGTATTTTTTTTCTCCTAATGTAACTATTTTATCATTCAAATTAAATCACATTTTCTTGAGAACAAGCTCAACAAAACATCATCAGTCAGCTGGGATTTCAACTTTTGGCGCAGAATTCTTTCATGTCTGTGGCATGAGAAACATGTAACATAATGTTGAAGAGATGAACTGAAAATGCTCACACACCACTCATAGTCTTTATCTGCTTTTCCAGCTCTCCAGACCACCCAGCCACCTAAAGTGCTTTTCCCACCGGAGAGACAAGACACAGTGATAGAGATCACACCCGGTAAGTACCAACTCCTATATACTTATTAAACACTACACACTGTCCACTTCTTCTTCCCTTAAAAATTAAGTGGTATCCATTAAAGTCATACTTTTTTTACTATGATCTATATTTATATGATGTGATTTCTTCTTTCGTTTCTTTCTTCTCTTGAGATGAGTCTTTCTATCAATTTACCGTATAATCCTATGAATCGATCTGTCTATATTTGTTGCATGAACCAATACTTCTCAAAAATGGTATTTGTAAAAAGTTGTGTCGAGTGCAGCTAAGGAATATTTTGACTGCTAACTTGCTGCACCATCAAATGTGTGATTTCAGTTAAATGATCATCGATGCAAAAGAAACATGATTTATTTATCTATTTTATTGGAAATATTATACAAAGTAACGGGCTTTTGAGAAGAAATATTAGGTAGGTAATTATAGTGAAAGAAACAGACAATAAGCGTCTCATTATGTCTGTTTCAGATTTGCTTGTGTACTAAATTGCATGGCGCATGTTCTGCTGCACCACTGTATGACTGAGTGCGGGTGTGCGTGTCTCCTTCTGTGCGGCGGCCTCTTTGACGTTAGAAAGGTGTTTGGACGCATGTACAAGTATGGGTGTTTGCGTGTTTCCATTAATTCCAAATTGATGTTGTAGCAAATAGGCCCCAAGGCCTATGTGCACTGACTGCAGATGGGACACCTTTTAATGGGAACCGCACACCCTACAGCAATACTTTAAACACACTCATGTAAACTGTACATGCACACTTGATGACACACACACACGCACACAGTTTTTAAATTAGCATCTTGTTTAAGCTCAGAGATTTACATCAGCAAGCACAGTCACCTTGTTAATTTTCTTCATTTCCATCTCTTATTAACATTTTCACTTATTTGTTCACGTTTTTTTAATTACTCCTGTTTCCTCTCCATTTAGGCTATTCCTCTATTTCTCTCACCTTCCTATTTGCCCCACCTTTTTTCTGCTGTCCGTCACTCCATAATACTGCTGGTAATCAACACAATTCCTTTGACTCATTATTATCTCACTAATGTGGGATAGAGGGAGATGAAATACATAAAGATTGATTTGAGATATAAGTACGCTGAATTTTTTTCAATGGAAAAAAAGATCTATGAATAATGAAGGTAGGTTGAGGAGTTAGAGGTCCAGTAGAAAAACACTTCGGTGCATTTGTGTAACAATCTATTAGCAGCTTAAAGAGGGTTAATAAGGTTTCAAATAAATACCAAATACCATATACCAAAGACATGAAATAATAGAATACAAAAATACAGTTTTCTCTCTTAATATTTGATAATTAATAGTAGGCGTAGACAGTGATATGATCAATTAAAGATCGGAGAATGTAAAGTAACTATAAAAGAGGGTGATTTAGCAGATTTATTATCAGAAATGTAAATAGATCTTATATACTGTAGATCAGACATCACTCTGTGATACGTGTACATGTAATTTGTTGAACACAATGCAAAAGGGGGGAATAGCAAGAGGAAAACAAGATTAACATCACCAAGAAAACATCATGTGCCCGCACCTACTTGTATTTGATCGAACAGTGTATCAGTATCAATATTTGATGCAGCTGTATCGATGTTGGACTGTAAGAGAAGATATGGTAATTGCTATAGTATATCCATATTATTTGCCTCCTCTAATATTCATGAGATAGCCTTTTCTAAATTCTAAAAGCTGACCAAAAAGTCCAGTGAGTAATTTTGTAAGAGAATTTGCAGGATTAGATTTATGTGCATGGTAAACCATTTCAATGAATAATAATGCTGTGTCGACCAAATTCAGAAAATTAGCAACAACAGTTTGTTTAATACACACTACATCTGGCAGGTTGGCCAGTTGCTAGCAGGCAAAGTTCTTATTTACTTTTTTTGTGTGTCAGAAAGGTTGAGAACAGATTATTATCCCGGCTACACAATAAGCACTTTATTTTTCTGGGGTCACTTAAGCCAATTTCTCAAGTAATGTCTGTTACTAGTCCCTCAGGACAAATTATTCTCCATCCTCACCCTCTGTCATCGTTCCATGAAGTACATCGAAGAGGAAAATAACACACATTCTCAGACACACTAATGTAAAAGGTACCAATGACAGTTTGGCTGTGAAAAGCGGGTGAAGATAAGGTGGCATATTTTTTGCCCCCCACCCCCACTCCTGTCTGTCTCGGTTTTACCTCCCTAGCATTTATCTCGGTGTCTGTCTCCTTCTGTCCCTGTGCGGTGTCTACTTCTATCTCACTCTATTTCCATCTGTCTGTCTTCCATCTACTACTGCCTCTATCGCAAACATTTGCACTGTCTTCCTTTCACCTCATTCACCTATCTTCTCATTCACATCCTGAAAAATGGTTATGCGCCATATCAGTATTCACTTTCCAATTGTCAGATAATTTGAAGTGGTGAGCATCAGACTATTCCAAGTTGGAGTTTTATAATCTACATTGAAGCCACCGCGTTGGTTTTGTTTGCAGCGTAAATGATTTACGTGTCCAGGTATCAAACTTCGAGCCATTTATTTTCCCACTGATTGCCTATGTCATAAAATCCATTTAAGAAACAGAAAAAGTGGCAAATAACTACAAAACATAAGGATTATGAAAATATTTAATTTAAAATTAATGATAATGTTGAAAACAGAGAAGAATATTATTTGACAGAAAAAGCTCCCCCTGACTCTGAACAGGAGAATAGGTATACTGTGTAAACCTGGTTCAAAGAGATCAAATTATGGTGTATATTCTGCACTCATAAAAATGAGCTGTGACAGAGTAAAATGCTTTACATTTCTATTCACGCGTAGGCTGTACCAATTTAACATTAGGGGTGTCACGATTTGTTTTGGGAACGATTCAATTCGTATCACTATTCATGGCTGCCAATACAATTCAACGACGAATTTGGTTCATTTAGAACGATACGATCCGAAACGATTCAGTAGCTTGAAATTCATTCAGTAACTTTTTAGCCCCAAAAAAATTTCAATACCAGGATACTGGACACTCCAGGGGACATTTTCTAGATGCCTTCTGTTTCTTGTAAGGGAAGCAGGTAAAATTAATTATGGCTACAATGAACAAACATTAATGGCAAATGCATTCACACTTTGAATAAAGTGGTACTAACATCTCTTCAGGTTGGATTAACAGTAGGTTTACCTATTACCTCACATTAGGGCTGTCACTGTCGAATATGTTTAGAACTGATTCTCCTTTTGATTATTGATCGAATAATTGAATAATAATCACACCCCCACTATCACTTAAATTGCATATGTTGGTACTGAGTGTATGGGATAAATTTGGTGACCAAAATTTGAGATGGCAAATGCTAAATGCTAAATGGTTAGCAATCAAGATTTGCACTCATGCACTCACGATTACCATTTTATGTCACAAAAATGCTAACTACCATTCAGCTCACTCATGCATATTATGTTGTATGGACATTGCACATCTAACAGTGTCTTAAAAATCACTTACAGACGCTCCTCTGTCACTTTTGGCAGTTTGTCATTGGCCCAACACTAAGTCCGTCTGCAATAAATGTCCGTGTGAAACATTGGGTCCGGCGGTGCAAACATGGTTCTGGGTGGAACACACTAACTCTAATTGAACGCCAAATATGTAATGCCCTGTTCTAATCGTGTATTCGTACCAAACTACCTGTCCCAATGTTTGCCAAAGTGGTTACGTAGCTCTGAGTACTATCTGTCGTGAGTGAATCACTCTTGACTGCTCAATGCTGTCTTTCATTTTGGTCTTTGTGTTTTAGTAAAGTGTTAGTGTTGCCGTTTTTGTCTTGGCTCAAGCGTGTTGACCAAACATTGAGAACGACAGCAATGAATTCTCTGATACACTTTGAGATTAGTTGAGCTCTCATCCTGTCATGAGGAAAACATGGTGGAAATGCCTCACAAATTGATGTCTGTCCTCGCTGGCTTTTTGGTTTAACATCAATAATCTTTTGCAGGTGATGCCTCACCAAGTGGGATCTCATATTACTTGTGTTCCCCGAATTGTTGACGACTGCGGTCTGCAAATAGTTTTTTGCATGTCTGTCATGTTTTCTCTTTGATTGTTTTTGATTACTGCTAAACCAAAATGTGTCCATACTTCGCATTTAAGCTTCGCAGAACGTTCCACTAGTTTTAAGTTTTGCGTTTTGTGTGCTGTCATATTTCCTGCACTATGCATGCACATCTCCCATGATCCCCTGCGAACTGTGCACGGGAGATGTGGTTTGCTTCTAACACCGGCCCACTCAATAGCGCCAAGAAAAAAACTAAACTGACACTACCACGATCCCCTGCAACATCACAGACAGAAAAATTTAATCGAGTAACGCTCATCGTCTTTATCATTAAAAGTGCTAAAAACACACACACGTGTTATTTCATAGTATTGATACAATCGATTGATTACCTTTTAAAGCAATTTAAACTCTATTCATGTCGTCCGGTAGGCCAACTTGCAGAGCACGGATCGATGCAGTTGGATCGTAGTGATATAAATCGATACATTGTTATACTGTATATAATGAATCGTTACACCCCTATTATTTAACATGAATTTATTTTAGGCAAGTTTTTAATGAACTTTGCTTTGGCTCTTAGATTCTAAGGATTGGGTTTGTTGAAACAGCAGGTTAAAAGAAAGAGCATATGTAAAGAAGTGGCATTCTAAATGTCCATTGGAGACTTAACACTCTATATCTTCTGCAAACATAAAGCGCACAAATGGAACAAAACACTTAAGAAGGTATAATACATCACAAGACACATTTGTCTGAGTGGAGTGGTAGAAGGAGCAGTTTGACAGACAAAAAGGGCAAGAGAAAAGAGGCTCTCTCTTTCAAAACATCACTTTCAAATTAATGTATGACGAAATGACATGTTCGAAATAAATTCTTTATTCATTTCTTATAATCTGCTGTTTTGGATCAAGTTAGAGCCTTAAAGAAGACAGAGCTAGGATCTAAAGGAAAATCACTTTTTGTCTTCGCATCTACCACGCTTTTAAAATAACAAATAACAACAACTTGCGAATATAGTTCGTAAATGTCCTCTAGGTCAGTAGTACAATGTGTAACCTTTGTACATTATCCATGTGCTACCTAGTTTTTGAGGAAAAACTTTAATCCACATTTGCCAAGTGGTGATCTGTGAATTTAGTTACCTTGGACCCTACTGTCCAATGTTATTCCCCCCCCCAGATTGGACAGGTCTCTCAATCCGTTATTAGGATTCAATAAAATCCTAAAATGCAAAAGTAGCACTAAATAATAGACAATAATAAAACAAATTTGCCAACCTTGAAACTACATTTGTTTAGATGATGTTCACTTTCTGTGTTTGCTGCTTTTAACAAAACATCACTTAATTCTTGGAAGTTAATGGCTCTAAGGAGATTTTTCAATGTTTTGCTAATTCTTCTTTTATTCTTTTCTTTACGGATCATTCCATAATTATTTTAAAATAATTCCAATTCTGAATCACCAACTATAAAGTAATACAATTATTTTCTCCTCAAAGTTATTTTCAGAATCTGCAATTCTTACCCACACAAGAACTACTGCTTTCAATAGTTCTTGCTGTTTTGTCCTCTGTGATGTCCGTATCTCCATCAGTGTCCCTTTATTTGTCATGCTGTCATCCTCTCATTCACTCTCTTTTACAAATGGTGATTTTCTTTGCAAGATAACAATCTTATGGAGTCAGAAACTGATTTTTATTAAGCAGGGCTCCCCTTTAAAAATCAATCTAACCGGGGTGCGTGTGTATATGTGTGTGTGTGTGTGTGTGTGTGTGTGTGTGCGTGTGTGCGTCTGCCTGAAAGAAATAATGAATTGGGTGTGAGCGAGGCTGTGCGAGGTTGGATATCTGCCATACAGCGCCAACAACACCCAGAGCAACTGCACAGCCTTGACATATGTTGCAAGTCTACATGTCAGTAGTTATTATATCATAAAACTGTACAGCTATGCCCTGCTCGGTCTGCTGTTTGTTTTTCTCCCAGTTTTACAAAAGTCTTGCACATTCCTGTGATTGGAATACTTACTGCACGTAAAATGATTGCCATTAATCAGTCTGAGAGTTACTGTTGATGAAGGACAGCAGTTGCCCAGCTTTTGACAATAGCAACTGTATATCTTTCTGGTTGTGACATTATTTAAACGGTATGTGTGAAAACTAGATTGAGTCCCATATTGATCTACTGTATGAATAGCTCATATTTTAGAGTTTACCTCAAAATGCATTTGGAAGGGGCCATAGCTAAGTCTGTAAGGACTTGGCTTTGGAACAGGAGAGTCGAAGGTTTCAGACGAAAATGTTTTTGAGTTAGGCAGATAAATGCATTCCATTTTGCCTCATTTCGTTCAAGACACAATTGAGCAATTCCATATAATGGTGGTTTCCATTTATCAACGAACCATCAATCTCATACTTTACCTGAAATTGTCTTGCTATGTCTGCTGGATAGTTCAAATTTAATTTGTTGTGACATTTTATGTTGTCATTTTTATTTTTTTTATTTTATGTTTGCAATCAAATGCTGTGAGAAAAGGTAACAGGAATTTTTTCACCACCTCACATCCTTTGGATTTTTCCATTAACATGACATACAGTATGATGAGTAAATCTCTCTCATGACTATGAGACTACAGGTAAGAATTGTACAGTACATTTTGAAGTAAAAAAAAAAGGCAAGAAGTTTACTTGTAAAAGCAAGGTGTCTCATTCTCGCTGTGTTTGACTTCTAAATAAAATTTTGGAGCAGCAGCTTTTGGTTTACTGAAGGCCAGCACTCTTTTTATTCATGCTGATTTTCCACAGAGGATGAAACTTCAGAGTCACAGTATGCAATGTGAGTGTGAAACAGGAGCAGTATTTCTCAAGATAGGTTTTACTTTTCTAAAGTGCAGTAAGTATTAGAACGTAGGTCTTCCTGTGCAGTGGTGTTGAAAATGAGTACAGCACTGTCTTAAACGAGGAAAAAAAGAGAAACGGAAGCAGAAGAGGACAAAGATCATTTTTTGCCTTAAACAATAATACAGTTGTGATAGCATTGTGAGTACTAAAGCAGCCAGTTGATGGGCAGTTTTGTGTGTGTGTGTGTGTGTGTGTGTGTGTGTGTGTGTGTGTGGGGTCAACACAATAGTTCATTGCTATCAAAGGATTCAGAGCAATTTTGTCCTTGCCGTACCTAAACTGCAGCAGCACTGAAGCTTGGACAGATAGATTTGTGAGATAATAAAAACACTTTCTTCAAGGTTTGGGTGATACTGTGTGAACAGGTACAAACAACAAACCAGTCATCGCATACATTGGAAGCATATGATGTTCTGTTTTATTTTGACAGTGGTAGGTATTATTTTTACAAATATCATATTACTATTACTTTGCAAATGATTTGTCCATGCGAAAAAGACTTGAAAGTTACAACAGACCAAAAGCTCTGCCTGCTCTATCTGCTCTTAAACTGTCAGTTTCGATTTAACAAAGCCCCTATGACTGGTCATTTAATTAACCTTGTCAAGCATATCGCCACTAATCTCCTTTCTAATTTCATCTGTTAATTTAAAACACTTCTTAACGAGGCCAGTCCCCTAGCCAATCAAATGTCCAGAATAGGTGTATATCAGCAAGGAACTTTTTTAATTAGAGCTGTCGGGCTGCCAAATATGGGCAAAGAATGAGATTTGCTTGTCTTTCCTGGGAGAGATATTAAAAATCACCTCAGGTTTTGAATATTTGTGCTCCAAAGACTAAAAAGGATTAATGTCTGTGGAAATTGATCAAATCGATGACAGACGGTGTGGTAGAATGGTGTGGGTAGAATAGTCAAATCTCGTTTTCCTGCCTTGTGGCAGCTTCATTTCCTGTTAGAAAGAAATCTTTAATATTTGCAGAAATGATTTTTTATCACATATTTATTAAATCATATCAGTCCAGCAATACTGTACTGTCAAATATTATTGAATATCTGAACAGCCTTTCCACAGCAAGATAATGGCCAAGAAAGATGATGAATTGTGCACAAAGTACAATTTCTTTATATTTTGTAAATGGGTGGAGGTTAATCTCGAGATACTCACTGGTGATATTTGATTACCCTTACCCGCCGTCTTGCCTTTTCACATAAAATGTTGGTAGAATTCCGAAATATACAACACAAGGGGCAATCGATTTTAGAGGACCCTATGTAGTTTATTATTTCCTACTTTTTTGAAATGCAGATAACATATATCGCTACTCAACATTCCAATGTTCATAACTACCATTTGAAACAACTAATGTAGCCATGAGCAAAGGAAAGACTATAGACTAGTCTTGTAATTACAGTATGATGAATGGTCACTTTATTACTCATTCTACCATACCCTGAATGGAAATAATAGAAGTATTCAATGGTGTATACTCTATACCCACTTGCCCCGCCACTGAGCAGAAGAAATGACATCACCATGCAAAATTAAACTTTGAAACTAGGCAAAAAGTTGAGGTGATAAAGAGAATATATTGTGTATAGAATAAATGGGATTTGGCGAGACGTACAAAAACAGCACAGTCACTCCATAACATAAATAGAGCAACAACTAAAAAAAATGCTCCTAAAAACCCAAAAAAGGGTTGACAATTGACAATTCTGAAAGCTGCATTTGGCAAAAATGATGTGATTTTGCAAAGGTGTCACTACCATGTACACAAAAAGGATTTAATACTGAAGTATTTGAGGATAAGAGAAGAAGAAAAGATTTAACATTAAATCATTTGTTGGAGGCAGGATATAAATGGAAGAGAAAGTGTTGTCATGTGCTCCCATGGAGCCCAAGACCCAAAGCTCAGCTTTTACCAAAACAGCTTACACATAACCACGCATGCACGCACGCACAGACACATACACACACACAAGCTTGCACGCACACATACACCTTTTAAATCACCAAACACAGAAGCAACTGGACAGGGATTACATATATTCAATTGTAGAAGGGCCTGTTTGGTTTTGTATCATCGACCATTGGTCTCCATCATCCTAAATTGCATTGACAGAATGGCAGAAAGGCACGTGATTGCTACCCCTCAATGCAGCCCGGACTTGAGTCCGACTACACTCTGAATTGGTCGCTAGTTAATCGCATTCGCGTGCACACCTACAGTCGTTTAGCATCTTTGAGAATTACGCAAAAAGATCTGCCATATTACAGTACCTATTGACCCAAAGGAATGGCAATAAGGAACATCGAGTAAGCATTAAGTAACTGTTGCTTTCTTGCCTCAAACACTTGCCAACTAAAGAAGTAGTTACAACCAATATCTGATATCTTACATAAAACTTGAAAAGTTGAAAATAATAAAGGATGGCCAGAAGTGGGATCGTCTAAAATAAAACAAACTAAAAAAAATTAAATAAAATCAGCTAGGTTTAAAAAAAAAAAATAACTAGAACCAACAGTCCTTTTTATTAATTTTGTCTGTGTGGAGTTTGCATGTTCTCCCTGTGCCTGCGTGGGTTTTCTCCAGGCACTCTGGTTTCCTCCCACATCCCAAAAACATGCATTAATTGGAGACTCTAAATTGCCTGTAGGTGTGAATGTGAGTGCAAATGGTTGTTTGTTTGTAGGTGCCCTGCGATTGGCTGGCAACCAGTTCAGTACCCCGCCTCCTGCCCAATGATAGCTGGGATAGGCTCCAGCACGCCTGCGACCCTAGTGAGGAAAAGCGGCTCAGAAAATGGATGGATGGATGTTTTTATTCATTTATTTGTCTGTTTGTTTGTTTCTTTCTTTGTTTATTTCTTTCTTTGTTTTACGAACTCAAATTAGCAACTCTTGCTTCTGGGATGTGACTGTCAACTTTGGAGGTGAATTCATGAATACAAACAAATTAGCTAAATGCACCCTAAATAACAAACCCACATTACTTTTTTCATTACGAAATTTAATAAAATCAAATACAGAGAGTTATTATCCTTGTAAAGACATAGTTGTTTAGCTGCTCTTTTGTTGAATATCATTAGATTAATGTGTTTACGTGTATTTGATATTGCTACTATAATTCTTACTGTTATTTGCATCACAGGATTTATTATGTAAGTAATCCATCCGTCTAGAAAGACCATGGTAACTAACTGCTAATCTGGAATGGACAATTTCATTTTGATGAATGTACTGTCAACTAGGTAAAAAAAACCAAAAAACTAAATAATTAAGTGAAACAAGTTCAAGGTAGGATTATCACGGTGGGGGAGTGAGGAGCACATCTGCCTCACAGTCAAGAGCTTCTGTATTTGAATATCTGCCAGGACGATCCTGTGTGGAGTTCGCATGTTCTGTCCATGCAAAGGCATACATGTTAGGTTAATTGTAGACTAATTGAGCATAGATGTGAGTGTGAATGATTGATTGTGTAAATGTGCCCCACCTTTTGCCCAAAGTCAGCTAGGATAGACTCCAGCTCACCCGAGACCTTAACACACATTCACTGCCATTGACGCCTTTAGAAGTCAAATATCCATTTTAACTGGGAAAGCTGGCAGTGAATGAGTTTTAATGAGCACAAGCATGATGGAAAATTGAGCTTCCTGCAACCTATCATGAATAAGCCAGTCTCCACATCATTATTCACCACCTTATCTACTATCCTCGTGCCTTGTGTATCCCTACCATGAGCCAAAATGTCAAATTAATATTTCTTGTCAAACCACATTGAAGAAAAGTAAGTAAGCAAGTAGCAATTTCTATTGAGATGGCTAATTAAAACATACACGTCTCCACACACTTCTTCAAAGACCCCTTGATACTTCTGAATTTCTTGGGAAAAAAAGGGAAAATTCAATAGCCTTTATTTAATGTTCATCTTGGTGATAAGTAGGTCATAGTGAAGTGGAGGGGGCTGAATCACAAATTAAGTGAAAGACAAGGAAATTGGGTGACATAGTGGGCCAGTGCCTCAGAGCAAGGTCTCAGATGTCTTGTGTGGTTAGGTGTTCTCCAGGTGCCTTTCAGGGTACTGAAAACATGCATGTTAGGCTAATTGCAAACATAAACTTGAACTTAGCTGCGGTTGTCAGTGAGAATGGTTGTCTGTCTCTCGCCCAATGGGGATTTCAACCTTCATTCAGATGCAGTTTTTTTATCATTATTAGTCAGCGTCAAGCAAGAACTTGATTGTGCATGATGCCTTATAAAGACAAAAGATAGCTGGAAGCAAAAGCAAGTACACATTTGTTTTCAAATGGTCCTGATACATTGTGTTAAATTACATTATTCCTCCATTTTCAATACCATTTATCCTGTTCAGAGGCACGGGGAGCTGGAGCATATTCCAGCTGACATCGGGCAGATTACACCTTGGACTTGTCACCAGTCAATCACAGAATTAGAATCAGAATCATCTTTATTTGCCAAGTATGTCCAAAAACACACAAGGAATTTGTCTCCGGTAGTTGGAGCCGCTCTAGTACGACACCAGTTAATTGACAGAACACTTTTGAGACATACAGACATTGACAAAAACAGTCATTGAGCAGTAAAGGGTTGCTAGTTATCTGGTAATGCCGGTACAAATTTTTTATTTATTTTCTTCTTTGATAATTGTGCAAAAGATGCAGAGTCCTCTAGCACTTAGAGCAGTTTGAATGACTACTATAGCAATAGTCCGGTGCAAAGACCATTTTCCAATAGGGCGCCGAGACTTCAAGGAATGTATGCAGTTTAAAGTGACTAGTAGTGCGATCATCTGGGACAATGTTGATTGTGCAAATGTTGCAGATACTCCTCAGTCAGTGTGCAAATGGGGCAGATGCTACTCTGGCATGAGTCGCCAGTATTGGTCAACAACAGATATGCAAATAGTGCAGCGTGGCGAGACTACTAGTGAGTGCATGAGTAATATATAATTGGCCCGACAGAAATGTGACAACAAACTCAAGACAAAAAAATTGGCAGCATGTTGCAATGGAATTGTAGATTAGCTGTTTAAGAAGTTGATTGCAAGAGGGAAGAAGCTGTTGGAATGTCTGCTAGTTCTAGTTTGCATTGACCGGTAGCGGATATGGAGGGTCCGAGAGGATTTTGTATAGCAGCTCCTGTGGCAGGCCGTGCTTTCTCAGAAGCCGCAGGAAGTACATCCTTTGCTGGGCCTTTTTGAGGACGGAGTTGATGTTGATCGCCCACTTCAGGTCCTGAGAGACTGTAATTCCCAGGAACTTGAAGGTCTCGACGGTTGACACAAGGCAGCTGGACAGCGTGAGCAGCAGCTGTGGCGAAGGATGCCTCCTGAAGTCCGTGATCATCTCTACAGTCTTGAGCCTGTTCAGCTCCAGGTTGAGTCGACCGCACTACAGCTCCAGCCGCTCCACTTCCTGTCAATATGCAGACTCGTCACCGTCCTTGATGAGGCCGATGACAGTGGTGTCATCTTCAAACTTCAGGAGTTTGACAGCTGGGTGCGTTGAGGTGCAGTCGTTCATGTGGAGAGAGAGAAGAGCAGCGGAGAGAGGACACAACCTTGGGGCGCCCCAGTGCTGATGCTGCATGTGGATGAGGTGGTCTTGCCCAGCCTCACCTGCTGTGTCCTGCCCATCAGGAAGGTGTAAATCCACTGGCAGATGGCAGGTGAGATGCTGAGCTGGAGAAGCTTGCAGGAAAGGATTTCAGGGATGATAGTGAACGCTGAGCTGAAGTCCACGAACAGGATCCTCGTGTAGGTCCCTGCAATGTTGAGGTGTTCTAGGATGAAGTGCAGTCCCATGTTGACTGCATCATCCGCAGACCTGTTCATTTGTAGGCGAACTGCAGGGGGTCCAGCAGGGGACCTGTGATGCTCTTGAGGTGGTCCAGCATGAGACGTTCAAAGGACTTCATGAACACAGATATCAAGGCGACAGGCCTGTAGTCATGTAGACCCGAGATTGTAGGTTTCTTGGGGACTGGAATGATGGTGGAGCGTTTGAAACAGGATGGTACTTCGCACAGTTCCAGAGATCTATTGAAGATTTGTGTGAAGACTGGAGCGAGCTGGTGCACACAGACTTTGCGGCAGGATGGGGACACATGGTCTGGGCCTGTCGCTTTGTTAATCTTTTGTTGTTTGAAGATGCGTCTCACATCCTGTTCGTGGATGGTTAACGCAGAAGTCAGAGGTGTGATTGTGGTCGGGGGTGTGGAGTGTGGAAGTGTCCTTTTGAAATCTGCAGTAGAAGGTATTCAAGTCGTTGGCTAGTGTGCTATTATTCTCAGCTTGGGGGGGGGGGATCATCGCTTGTAATTGGTCAGCGATTGGAATGCATGCCAGACTGATTTAGAGTCGTTAGCGCTAAACTGTTTTTCCAACTTTGCTGCATAGTTCCTCTTTGCAATGTTAATTTCTTTAGTCAGCTGGTTTCTAGCTCGATTATACAGGCCCCTATCCACGCTTTGATATGCATCCTCCTTAGCTTGGCGAAGTTGCTTGAGTTTGGCAGTGAACCACGGCCTGTTGTTATTGAATGTGCGAAATGACTTTGTTGGTACACACACCTCTTCACAGAAACTGATATAGGACAGTGTCCGTATATTCATCCAGGCTGCCAGCTGAATTTTCAAAG
Source organism: Phycodurus eques (assembly GCF_024500275.1). Classification (NCBI taxonomy): domain Eukaryota; kingdom Metazoa; phylum Chordata; class Actinopteri; order Syngnathiformes; family Syngnathidae; genus Phycodurus; species Phycodurus eques. The sequence continues at coordinate 20,310,880 of NC_084533.1, forward strand.
ACACTCTGTCTGTGCAGTCTAGAAACTTTGAAGTTCTAGCTTTGCTTCATTGGTCCACTTTTTCACTGTTTCAACGTAGGCTTCGCACATTTAAGTTCTTGCCTGTATGTGAATTAAGCAGTGATCAGACGAGCCCAGAGCTGCACGAGGTTTGGCATGGTATGCGTTATTTAGCGTAGTATAGCAGTGGTCTAAAATGTTATTTTCCCTGGTAGGACAGTCGATGTGCTGCTTGTATTAAGGGAGTTTGTGGTTGAGTAAAGTCACAGAGAATAATGTGGGGTGAGTCCGGGTGTTTTGTTTCAATTTCGTTTACTTGTTTGGCGAGCATTAGCAGTGCGGCGTTCGTGTTAGCTTGAGGCGGAATGTAGACACCGGCGAGAATGAATGATGCGAACTCACGAGGCGAGTAGAATGGCTTACAGTTCAAAAACAGCGACTCTAAATGCGGGCTGCAGTGTGTGCTGAGCTCCGTGACGTCCGTACACCAATTTTCGTTGATATAGAAGCTTTTGTTTTCCCCCGATGATTCCATGTCACGGTCTGCAGGTGAAGATGACAGCCGGGAAGCATGACGGCGCCATCGGGAACAGCCTCACAAAGCCAAGGAATCAGAAGAGTGAATCAAAAATAATTCTTGGATATAAAATGTCCAAGATATTTATCCCTCGAACTAACAAGACGTTTTGCATACACATACTGGCTGCAATGGATTCTATGCACTCAGTACTTGGTGTAAGGTAGAATGTTAATTTCCAGTTGGCTGGTAAATGCATAGTGGCAACAATGACAGCGTTAAACTCATCAAAGTTCACTCGTTGTCTACTGGAATTATTTAAAGTTCCCGTGAATAATGTATTAGCTTTAGAATTGCCTCAGTTATCCAAGTGTGTGTATAGAGAAGGCTCCATGCGAGTCTATTCCACCACTTTTAAAGGAAATGAAAAGAGCCGTTTTGATAGGACAGGATTGAAGTCGGTTGTACTGACGCCCACAACTACGCAAACATCCCACTTTTAAATGTGCAAAGAGTACGCTGGTTCACGAAATTATCTAAACCACGTCTCGCCCCCCTCCTTGCAGTTACGCCAAACGTACCGCTGGATTTGCGCTAGCCAAAAAAATAGAGCCCGTAATGTTTAAAGACGCAAAATCAGCTATCATCCATATAGTATATCACATTGAACATGTTAAAAAATCTATTTGCATATATTCCCCCAGTATGAACAAGATAAACTGTGACGCAATTTTGTACATTTAGCAGATGCATTCCTGGGTACGCCCAGTTTGTAGATACACTTCCACAGCTGTTCGCGCGCGCAATCAAGTTTGTACACGCAAACCTTTAGTAAATCAGGCCCTAAATATATTTTGGCTGTGGTCTAAAGTCGCCCTGCTGTTTGTCAGCTCTTTACTGGTTTAAATTATTGACTTTTCCTCAGTGCTAAGCAGTACTTTTACATTGGTAAAAATTTCAGTTTTATTGTCAGAAACATTTTAAAATCATTTCGAAATCAAGTTAGTTCGATCAACTCAGTTTGTGAGGGCACTATATCATTAACGTACAGTGAATTCATCTATAAAACATGTTAGAGGTTGGACTTATAATACTGAGCTTTGTGAAAATACAAACTAAGGACATTTCATTACTTAAATGTTGGTGAAATCAAACATGCAGTGAAAGTCTGACAATGAAGCTCAAAGCCCACAACTTTGCAAGCAGAAGGAAACAGATGTGAATGATAACGAGCACTTTCTCATGCTTGCCGGCATTAGCTATATCGCAAGTCTGCAATGATGCTCACATTCAGGTGCTTCTTTATGTGCATGTTTCATAGAGGCTCCATTAAAGAGCACTGACAAGTCAGTCAGGCTTAACTAAAGCTACAGAGACTAAATTCTTTTTGACTACAGTGTTAAATGACTTGCATTTTTAAAATGTACCTTCCTGATAAGGAAGACTCATTACAGCGTCACTCATGCACACAGACAAGGTGGATGTGTCATTGCAATGATGCAATCAGCAGAAGTGTGAAATCATGATGTGCCAGCTTGGTTTATACTGCCTCGCTAACATTAATGACAGCAGCACAGCAGGATCATTTCATTCACACTCTTTCAAACGGCCTTTTGCTTCAGCCACAAAAAAACAAAAACAAAAAAAAGATTCCACAGTTTCTGAGATTGACGTTTTGATTAGACAAACAAGCTACACTCAACCATTTTTCACACACAAGGAAACAAAATTATATGATTTCAATCAACAGGACCTTCTGAAAACACAAACACATCCTCAGGGTGCTAATCAATTAAGATAGCCTACACTAACACGCACGCACTCACACACACAGACACCATATTCAATTGTACGTATTCAAGCATATAGACAGCAGTATGGTCCTAAAATATTTTATACCCATTTCTAGACTGAGAGGCAACAATAATTGTTTCATAGTCAGGTACGTGCCTGTCTATAAAACACATACCGTACCTAGACTGAGAGGCAACAATAATAAAACACATACCGTACCTAGACTGAGAGGCAACAATAATTGTTTCATAGTCAGGTACGTGCCTGTCTATAAAACACATACCGTACCTGTATTTGGAGAGTGACTCCATAGTCCAGGGGTGTCAAACTGATCCGTGGGCCACATTCAACCCAATTTGATCTCAAGTGAGCCATACCAGTATATCTGTGGCGTAATGCGCTATAAATAACGACATGGGTGCAAATAATTACAACTACTGTACATTTGGGAAACTATTCACATTCATTGATTATTATCTGGCGGCATGGTGGACGACTGGTTAGCAAATCTGCCTCATGGTTCTGAGGACGCAGGTTGAAATCCGGCCTCGCCTGTATGGAGTTTACACTAAACTGCAAATGTGAGTTGAATGGTTTTCTTGTTTCTATGTGCCCTGCAATTGGCGACCAGTTCAGGGTGTACCCCGCCTCTCGCCCAAAGATAGCTGGTATAGTTTCCAGCACGCCTGTGACCCTAGTGAGGATAAGCGGTATGGAAAACGGACGGATAATTATTATCTTTTTGCAAATGTTTTTTTTTTAATTATATGAGCAATCTGAAATGTCATTGCAAAAACCGAGTACTATTTACAAATACAATATGGGAGCATCACAAGAAAGAAATAGCTACAGGATGAAATTTAAAGTTTAAGTTTGCAAATGCACAAGGGGACAAAACCTTAATTTTTGGACACACGTCCTTTGGTCTGACAAAACAAAAATTTAACTGTTTGGCAATATTGAGCATCATTCTGTTTGGAAAGAAAAAGAGAGAAGGTTGCAAGCCTGAGAACACCATCCCAACTATGAAATACGGGGGTGGCAGCATCATGTTGTGGGCTTGTTCAAGTCACAAAATAGATGGCATCATGATGAAAGAATGTGGAAATAATGAAGCAACATTTCAAGACATCAGCCAGGAAGTTAAAGCTTGGGCACAAATGGGCCTTCCGAATGGACAATGTTTTTTTTGTTTGTTTTTTTTTGCAGTTTTTTTCCCTTTTCATAACTGTCCCTGAACTACACATTTATATTTCATATCTTTATACAGAACAACATTTTTTAAAAATGACCCTGTTTCTGTCTATACACATCAGAAGATTGACATGTTGCTGTTTTATTTTAATAGCCTTCTTCTGGCTACATTTACCAAATGTTTAAAATGTTTCTGCCTTTTTGCTTTGACAGCTGATGTAGATGATGCGTTCCATTGTGTGGTGATGAAAAAAAATAAAAAACACAGATGAATCACCCTTAGATCAACTTCTTGTTTCTTCAGTTATTCACAGGTTTGCAAAACCTTTCGAAGTCTACCACACTTCAAACTTCTGATTGAAATTAGTTCAATAATTAAATGATGGCATTAATGATTATTGTTATTATTGTTCACAACAAATCAAATGCCTCTCTAAAATCACATAACGATGAGCAGCAGGATGAACTATTCAGTCATCACCCATCGTAGCTCCCAATTCAAAAGGGTTCCAAGCTGGCATCTTGCTGTATTCAGGCAAGCAGAATGCATCAGGGGTTAGAGATGCAACAGACCATTCCATACAAGCCACTGAGGAGAAACAATAAATTACAAATTCAAGTTGTATTTTCATGCTGAAAGAGACTGTCCCGTCCCTCTGTCTTATCTTTGTTGCACATTTGTGTTTCTGTGGTTTATCTGCGTAGTGATAGCATATTGTTGTGTGTTGCAGGTATGCCTCTCAGTCTGGACTGCAAAGCATTTTTTGGCTACAGTGGAGAAAACAGGAGACCCATCATCTACTGGATGAAAGGAGAGAAGTTTGTTGAAGAACTTGCAGGACATATTAAAGAAAGTGATGTCAGGTAATTGCAATCATGATTTCACATTGAAACGTCATATCATACAGACATTTTATCAAAGGCAGCAAAGTGAGCTTTTATGACATGCTAATCACATGCATGACAAATGGTTTGTAAAACAGTTTCAAGCTACGTGTTGCAGATTGTTTATATGCACTCTCACCACAACCAAATCGGACTGGAGTTCCTCTAACACTAAGTCAAAATCATTTAGCCTGTTAATTTTTAATCAAATTAACCACACCAAAGGGGAATGATAATTCATGATTGGTGATTGCTTAAAATCTATTTTCATATTGAAATGATTATACAGAGGTCTAAAACATTCCAGCATTTGAAAACAGAGGAAGGTTTTCTTTCTTTTTGCTTCTTGCCCTGTTTTAGTAGCAATGATGTTTTTGATAAGCAGCTAGCTATGGTAGGTACATGAATGTTAATGATTAGAAACCATAGGTGGGACCAAGTCATTGCCAAGTTATTTTTGACATCAAAGTGTGTGTGTGTGTGTGTGTATATATATATATATATATATATATATGTGTGTGTATATATATATATATATATATATATATATATATATATATATATATATATATATATATATTAATATATATATATTAATATATATATATTAATATATATATATTGGCTGGTGGGTACACCCTGGGCTGGTGGCCAGCCAATTGCAGGGCACTCATTGGAACATTTAGAATTTTACACATGCAGTATCTCTTGTTAATTTCACATTGTAATTGAAGGACCAAAATATTTCTTCTAGTTCTTTTCGACCTAAACCAACTGTCATCAACCCAGTGATAATTGGGATTAGTATTTTAACCTCAGCGAAAATACTTTAAATACTTATCTTCATATTCTTTGTCAAGGTCAACTCCAATGTCTTGTTTCATACTTTATAACCCAGGGCTTATACCCAGGTCCTTGTATTTGAGAATGGACTCACTACTACTAAGCTAATGATTGGCCTCACTAAGTGTTCTGTCCCAGGATAGTGAAGAAAAGAGCAGAGTGAGTATTTAAATTTGAAACTAATCATGCCCTGTGGTATTTCATTAACCTTTGCCTGATGAGTTCTCCATCTCTTGATCTAGTCCTCTGGCTACAAACGATCCAATCATCTACTGTTCCAAATCTGACATATTACATTTGTATAGAGAGTTTAATGCTGCGATGTTTAGGTGCCTCCAACTTCCTGTTGCAGGAGCGGCCAGTGTGCAGTGTATACATTTAACCTTTTGTGTAGACATGTTGATAACCAGGATTTACACAGCTGGTTATTTTGCAGGGCAAGCTACTTATTTCTAATATTGAAGTCGGGTGTGTTTTGGTCAATTGTTTTTGGCTCCAATATAGTTGGACCCATAGCAATCAAGGCCATGATTGTTTCCACATCTTTTAACAATGTGTAGTTTTTTTTACTAGATATTCTGTGTTTGTTGTTGTACCATGATACTGAAAAAAATGTGCAAGAAAGAAAATTGGATTTCTATTTTCATTTAATTTCATCTCTCGATCATGCAAATTGAAAATGGTTTGATTTTGCTAGGTTTTATTAGCTAAGCTTTGAGTGTTGTGATTGTGTGTGAAACCAGCTTAATAGGATCTTATTAGGAATTACCTGTTACAACATCTGAAATGCAATTACTGTGAAGATATATTGTTGAGTTTTAATCAGTCACACAAGATCAATGGAATTTCATTTAAAGACTTGTGCTTACTAGAAAAATTTAAAGTCATTACAAGCAATAACAAATAACCCTTGTTTTCCACCTTGTTTTGAGTGATAGATGTCTTTTGTCCATAGTATTCAAATGATAAACCACACTTTATATAATTTTACTGTTAAAAATTATATATATATATATATATATATATATATATACACACACACACACACACACACACACACACACACACACACACACACACACACACACACACACACTGTACATTACTGGCAGGAAGGACTCCAGTAATTGGCTGTAATTTGATTTAAATAATATAGTACCGTATCTTAGAATACAGCATTGTCACCATAATTTTCTAGTGCAGATGCCGTAATTTATTTTAACAGTATACTAAAGTATCATGGACTGCAGTATGTCACCATAATTTAACACTACATCTACCGTAAGTTATTTTAACAGTATGTTACCGTATCATGGAATACAGTATGTTACCTTAATTTAACAGTGAGTGTACGTCATTTATTTTCACTGAATATTACAGTTGGGTTTTGTTAACTACAGTTCCTCACCATAATTTAACAGTGAGAGATGGAAATTTAATTTAATAGTATATTGCTGTATTTTGGATGACAGTACACGATAGTAGGATAGCTGTGAGTTATGCTAACTGTACAGTATATGGTAATTTTACAGTATATGCCAGACCCTGTATGTGTCTGTGTGAATCCAATTAAAACAAAATCTCACCCAAACAAAATACAGAAGACAAGCGCATGAATACTGTCAGTCGCGGCCATGCATACTTAGCCCAAATGAATGAGTGCTTCATGCATTTATCGTTGTTCGTCGCTTTCGGTGTTGATAAAAAGGAGTGCAGACACCAGGATATTGTGTAAAGATGTCAACATGAAGGAGTTCCATGGTTCTAATTTGTTTTCAGAATACTGTGATACTAGGACTCTATATGCAATGAACCATACCGGACTCCTTTAAAATTGTTTATGAAAATCAGAATTAAATATGGCCATTGCCCAAGAGTATGAGTTTTAGAACTCTCATAATTTGTGAAATAGAGGTCCTCAATTAATACAGTTGGAAATCAATGTCGTGTCAGCGTTTTGTAAAAAAAAAAAAAAAAAAAAAAATTGAGAAGGTATTACAAGATATAAAATGTATCGGAAGGATTTCTGTTTGGACCCTGAATGTAGCAATACCCAAACACAATTCAAATACTGTATTCTTCTAGGTGCTCGGAGCTGGCAGGCAGTGTACCAACTTGCCTGTTCAGGCTTATGGTTTGGTTTGTATTGTTACAGCCATTAAGGAAGGTATATCTGTAGCAGTGCGGGACTTTGGGTTTTACCTGGAGTCGATGTGCCGTTTGAACAAGCACTCTCAGTGTGGCCTCTGGTTTTCAGTGGCAATGTCTTAGCTTGACCCTAAATCAGATTCTAAAAGACGGGTCAACCCCTGAGCAAGTTCAGTCTGCCTCCTGCCATCCTCCTCCTTGCAGGCTTATGCGGTATCTGACCTCACCATAAGGACAGAAGCTTTTTGCACCTGCTGCACTGTTTTCTACACATGCCTCCTTGCTCCATCTGTCCTACTTTTTTAATGCACTCTACTCTGCTGCACTCAACTGCATTTCTCTATGCATCATTTACTCCTTTCTACTTGTATGTTCTTATATCATATTCCTCTTCTTTTGTCCCCACTTTTGCCTATTTGTCTTCTTTAACTATGTCTCCTCCTCAAAATTTTGGCAGAGCAATTTTGGGAAAATGGAGATACCTGCCTCAAAGGTTTACACGTAGCGTATATTATGATTCCTTGTATTCTTCATCTAATTTCCATCGCTGTTCTCTTCAATACAAAGCAGATTTCATGCATTCTAGTCAAGGTTTAAAAGATCATGTCTGGTATGTAATTTTGAATTTCTGTGTATCCAGGATTTTAAGGGAGCATTTGGGAGAAAAGGAAGTGCAGCTATCTTTAACTTTTGATGCTATCGAGGAGACTGACCTGGCTAATTACACCTGCTACGTGGAGAACCACATCGGACGGCGTCGTGGGAGTGCTATACTGCAGAAGAAAGGTACAAATGTTGTTTCCCTTTCTCCCACTGTCTGACTATTTTAAAACTCGAGAATTTAGCCTAAGACAGAGACTTTTAATACACAAATCAACATCTGTTTATCAATAACATGTATGTTATCGGGATGGGAACAATCGATTGTTATAAATGTGGTTGATTGTGTGGAATTCATTTGTGCTGTGCCTATAGGCAATTGAGGCAAAGTGAAGTGCACTAGTTGGCGTCAACCAGCAGAAGTGTTGTTAAGTCTCAATTAGTTTGTAGTCTAATTAAGAACAATACCAACAGCAATGAGATGATACATTACATTACATTCTGTTGCCTTTCGTTACGTTATGTTGTTCACATGACTTGTGCACAGGCAGTGACGTCATGTTAGATGGAAGCAGAGGGTGGAACTCAAGTCGGTTGCGTGTGTACCAGATTCTAAATTTCATTCAACTGTATGTGTCAATGACAAAGTGAGTAGCAACAGACAACTATACTTTTATACTTTTAAGTGCCTTGTTAGCATTAGCTATTAGAATGTTTTACGTGATGTTAAGTACTGAAAATTACAGTTTATCTAGCCGTAAGTCAGCTATTTGCGCTACAGGAAGGGGTGTGCTCTGTCTTTCAGAAGAAGAGCATAATACGGGAAATGCTATGTTAACTGTGCAAATGTTGCTAACTTAACAGCGTTCTTGAAAGAGAATTTATAAGTGCACTCATTTGAGTATTGCTTTTATTTGTCCTATATACACACAGAGTGTGTAACAACACATGTAGAGCACAGTATTGTTATACTCACTGCAGTGGGTGTAAAAACACATGTAGAGAACATTATTGTTATACTCAGACATATAGTCTTTGTCGTTGTGCAATGCATCTTCATGTCTCTGTATTTTACTGCCCCCAGGTGGCCGGGGCACACACACGTAAGGAGTACCGCAATGCTTAGCAAAAATTGTGGCAAAACGGTTAAATTATTTGCATTCTATTTAATTGTACCATTACAGTATGCTTCTATAAAGTACAATATTAGAGAGTATATATTATATACTATAATTATATATTATTAATATTATTATTATTAAAGGAAATAGTCCCGCTCTTGTAAGGATGTGGATGCCACTGTGGACTTTCGAAAAACATCTTGGACTGACAGATGATGCTCAGAAAGTGTACACCCAAGCACATAGCGCCTGAAATGGCCGAGGAATATAAGATAAACACATGATCTATCGTCACCACTTTTGACATTCAACTGAAAAATGCATGAGAGTTCCCTCTGTAAAACATTTGCAGCACGCCTTGAGTCTGTGGCCACAAGCTAGAGAAAGAGAGAAAACTAGAGACAGGATAGTGCCAAAGCACATGGGAGAGGGAATTCTCTGTTACCTCGAGTTCATTGGATAAGAGGGCTGAAAAAATGTGTGCAGTTCGGATTTAAATTAGCAGAGATATAGGTTTGGGAATGATAACAATAAACATACAAATAGCAAAAGACGAAACAGAGAAAACCATTCACAAGAACTAGTTATTAGAGACACGAGAAGATGTGGAAGTACAGAAGACAAAAGAAAAGAAAAAAATGACAGAAAAATTAAAGCACGATGAATGAGGGTGGGGGGCGGCGAACTGAAAACAGGTCCTACTGTCTTTTGCCTTGGGTGTCAAATGTGAACTGAAAACAGGTCCTACTGTCTTTTGCATTGGGTGTCAAATCTATCTTATTATACTTAACTGGCACCACAGAGACTCCAGGACAAACACACACACTCGCATGTGTACATGCAAGATCATACCGACGCACTCGTCCAGTGGGCGTCATTGGGCTAGGTCATCATTGCGTAACACAGTAATAAATAGGATAAATGTAATGTGTTTGTGTGTGCAAGTGTGTGATGGGGGGCAGGAGTGTTCTGGGTCACGTGTACGGTGAAGTACTTGAGCTACACACAGAAACACAAACACAGGCAAGCAATACTACAAAAAAACGGTATCTATGCATCACATCCTGATACTGAAAAGTGCAATAACATTTGCCAATCTAGTAAGATCCATAGTATATATACAAATATATATCTATACAAAGATAATAATTGCTTAGGTTTGACTGACACGCAAAGGATATGATTATAAAATGTTCATTTTTGTGGGTTTCGTTGGCATTAGAATAAAACTGCACTGCATCAGACTGAGGTGTATTATTGGCTCTACGTTTGAAAGGGGTTAGCAAAGAAGAGAAGAAAAAAATAGTAATAATCAGAATAACCAGGAAGAACCGGACTGAATTCCTGATATCAAAACCAAACATTATCTTATACGAATACATGATTCTTTATATTGTTTGTGTATTAAATCTCTCAATCTTGCATGCTCGTTGTAGCCAGTGTGTGTCCTGTCTATATTGTCAGTTTCCAATAAAAAACAAACATTGAAAAACTCACAAAATTTGAAGACACGGATTGCATCACACAATATGTTCCTTGTGTAAAATGCTTTCCTCAATGATTACCTTCCTCTCTGTGATGTGATTTTTTTCTGACCATCAGTACCTTTCAGCGCAGTTAATGGCCTGAGACACCAATGCCAGTCATAGTTTGATATCGTAGCAGGAGGCTGAGCTTTTAATAATCACCATCAGCAACGTTATAATCATAATCCCGATTTGTTATTTGTGTTGACAGAAGTTAACATAGCATTTCCCGTATTATGCTCTTCTTCTGAAAGACAGAGCACACCCCTTCCTGTAGCGCAAATAGCTGACTTACGGCTAGATAAACTGTAATTTTCAGTACTTAACATCACGTAAAACATTCTAATAGCTATTCCAAAATAAAGAGATGCCGTAGTCCAAAGAATGAAAAATTCAATATCATTTTTGGATAATCATATCAACCTATGGAAACTTACTTGTACGTTTTGGCTGCCGTTTCTACCTCTGGAAAGGTTTTGTTTTTAGTTTCAAATGGCTTACTTTTGCGGGATTGATCGCCATACCATGGTCATAGGCGGTTTTACTCCTGTCTCAGTACTGTAATACCAATTTAAGTCAACACAAGTTTAAACGCAATGTTGCACAGGATGCCAAACATCCAATTGCCAGACACTCAGGGTGAGTTAAACAGCACACGGCTTTTATGCAGTTGTTGGTTTCCTCAAAACTATTATTTTCTGTAACTCAGTAATATGCTTGTTTGCCTCATCCACCAGCACTTCAAATTCCATCACTTTAAACTTAATTTTGCGCATGCTATGCGCTCCCGAATCTCCCATGGTAACACCACCCGAGCTGCAGGTATACAAAGCATAATACCCTCTATAAATGCAACAGTCTCCACCATTTTTACACCTGTTGCCAACAGCAGGCACCAGCTGAGTGAACATGCATTTAGCGGCCACTATTTGGCATCTTAATAAAATATTGTAAATCATGTGCAACATGCCCACCAACAGCGTGCACAATCTGTTAGAGTGAACACACATTTTAGCCCCCGCTATTTAGGATCTTGTTAAATCAGGGTCTAAAATCAACACTCTCTATGACGACGAGTACGTAGTTCAGTCCACGAAGTCCCGAGTCAATTTCCTCTATTCCCTGTCATCACCACCCTTGATGAGGCAAACGATGGCAGAGTCCCCAAAAGAATATCTACAGGTGGCAGTGGGAGCTGTACATTGCATTGTGCTGCAGAAAACACATCAGTTTGTCTCTCATAAATCCTGGCTACATGGTGTTGCAATCACTCATGAAATGGAACATGATCCTTACAGTGCAACCGTGCTTCTCCGGGTGGGAAAGAACTTGGTGGAGGAGGAAGATGACAGCATGCTCCAATGCCAGGCTGGTAGGCAAACAGCAGCGGGTCAGTCTGGAACTGCTGCCTTCTTTGCAGGTCTGTTCTCACCTGGTTAGTATAGAGGAACCGATTGGTATAGAGGGAGCGAGGGCTTGAGGGGAGACAGAGTGCCAACGATGGCTGCAGCATTTTCTGGGTGGGTGCAGGGGTACTTGTCTTATCAGATCTAAAGAAGAAACGGTTCAGATCGTCCACGCACTGCTGCTCCACCATAGTGTCCAGTCATTCATGGCTGGCTTCTGCAGCTGAACTGCCATCCTCCTCCTGTAGCTGGCTTCCAAAATACCCACTCTGATTTTCCTCCCCAGTTCCTACTTGTCACTTCACTAAAAGGTCATTGTCTTTTCCTTAAAGAGAGCCTTTATTCCAGGGAGAGAGCCTTTATGACCAGTTCAAAGCATTTCTGCCTATAGTGTGGCAGATTTTTTCAAAGTTCAGTAACTGTGCTGAATAGCAAAGTCTCTTTTTCCTTTGCCTTCTGGTGTGAAGCCTCATGGCAAGGTCATGTCAGAATGCTGGAACGCAACACGACAGCCGAAACAAAGCACATGTTAAGCTAAGTTAACACACATTATCAAAGCTTGATTTCACACACTACGCGTGATTGAATTGTGAGTGTCCTCTACCCCCAGTTCACCCAGTTGGTAATTGTTGAATGCATCTGTTTTATGGAATTTGACTTCTTCTCAGACTTCTTGTTGTTCACGTAGGGCCATACTCTCCCATGTGCGTAAGTCAGAAAAGGCACGCTGCAAGCATTCTCCTGTCCACTCCAAAATGTCATTTACGCACCCTCATGCCAGGTACACACTCTGGGTGAAGTCAGGGGCAGTTTTTGATACCCATCAAATACCCTCTGCCCACTCCCCTGCGATGCTCCGGCGACGGCTGACTCGTGCTGATGGTGCACGACACACATGGCTCACCTTCACTCAACGACCGCCCAATGGGCATGATCTGTCGCTACCACATTACACCGACGGCTGAGCGTGGACATATTACAGTAAATCATATTAACTGACAAAAAATATCGGCACAAGGAATGTTGGGCACTGCTGATCCATAGAACAGCAGGCACATCTTATTTTATTGATGGACCTCCAAACATGCATTCAGTCATATGACTAGTATTCTGATTAAATTACATTTATTGGATTTATTTCATACAGAATAAAAAAAAAATTAAAAACACGCTCCTTCAAAGTGTAGTGTGTTAACTGGCGACGACACATCCACTACGTATTTAAACTGTGCTACAGTGTATTATTTTTCAAATGGATTTCATTGACATTCAGAAGTCTCAGGAAAACGCCATGCCCTATGATTTACATACAGCCACCGATCTAAACGAGTCACGCCTCTTTGGTAATAGTTAGTAAAACCCTTATGTCTACATACCCTCACGCTTACCTGCATTCCATTCCTTTTCTAACGAAAAAAAGCAACATACAATTCAATGTTAAAATGGATCTCCTGAGCACCAATAGTGGTAGACAAGCAATTCATTTGTAATGGAATAATGTGCGACAGTTAGATGATTGATAGAAAAAGAAAAGGGGGAATAAAGGAGGAAGATGGAGGGGGTTAGGGGAATGATGGTAGCATGGTAGAGATAAACTGGGCTTTTTAAATAAATGACATGATAAGGCAATGTGAGGTTTTATGTAACTTTAGTGCAACTATTTGGAAATTAGTGAAATCCCACGATTCCATCCCTACTCCCATTGTATGTCACTGTCCTATTACATTCTGCAGTACTGTGAGTGTGTTCTGAGTGGAAGGCAGATGCCACAGCGTTGGAGAGACGTCTACTGGTGAAAGTTTGTAACACTATGTAATAAGAGGCTCGCATTTTTGTGCATAAAATGACAGCTGGACATGTGCAAAACCTGACAGAAATCCATAACTCACAAAGATAACAGCATAGTGAATATAAAAATATTTTGAGACAAAAATATCAGTACACCTGACCATCAGCCTTATAGGGAATGAAAAAGACTTTGAGTTGTTGACTTTGTAGCTAGAACAGCTTACACTCTTCAGGGAGGCTGATGTGTGTTGGCTCACCATCTCTGGTCGAGTACATGTATATCCCAAAGAGTTTGATGGGGTTCAAATCAGGCTTGTTATGGGGCAGTCCAGCTCTTCTGCAGAAAAACCCATTCGACCATGCCCAGTGTTGTCCCTCTCATGTAACTAAATATGATAACGAAAAGCAGAAAACAGCAGATAACCACAAGCTGTTTGGGTTTTTTATTATTATTCCTGGAAGAAAAATGAGCTAATTTGTTTTGATCAGACAGCAGCGGGTTCAGTGGTGGAGTGAATGTTAAATGTTCAGTGTTATTTTGTGTGTTGTGTTTTCTTCGATACTCTTTTTATTTATTGTTATTCATTCTTGTGTCATTTGAATCGTCTATTTTTGCTTCATCCTGCAGAGAATTCAGATAATTGCACAGGAAAATCTGCCAGTGTAATTATTTAATATTTTCATATTTTGGCTGTCTTTGTGTCATTTGTGCTGGGGAAAAAAACTCCTCAAAAGAAAACCCTAGTGCACGCTCTCTTTGACGCGACATTTGCCTGTCCTTCCTCCAGATGCATTTTTAGAAATTGCAATGTCCTTCAAGAAGCCGTGCTGAGACCAATTCCTGGATCACAGGCAGGAGGTCGGAGCAGGGAGGAGAAGAGGAGGAACAAATTAGGCATAAAATGACCATCTTTGAACTGCTGAGCAGCCTTGACTACTAATGAAAAGCACTTTTGGCATCTAAAAGGAGACCGATATTTGGATTATTCACATATACTGTAGATCAGGCCAACGACAGAAATCTCCTTATTTGTCAAACAACAAGTCAAACAACATTCCTGAGTACACATGGTCCTAAAATGTCTTTTGTTTGTTGTTGTTTTTATATCGTGTACCCTATAACCATAATACTAAATATATACATTTCTCTGCAACTGCTCTCTAAAGAGTATGAGATGAGATAAGATGTGTGAAAAGTTGTGCAGAGATGGGCGGAGATGTGTTCAAATCCCAAAGTGCCTATCTAGTTTTAAAGTGGTAGTGGTTTGTGTGCTGTTTTGTGTGTGTGTGTGTGTGTGTGTGTGTGTGTGTGTAAGAGAGAACAAGATAATAATAGATCACATTTACAATGATGTCATTCAGCAACCATGTTCCATCAATCTCCTATCCACTCCACTCCTGCCTATGATAACACAATCATTCAGTCATACTGTTAAAATTCTACACTTGTGGTACTTTTTGTATGTAGTGGTGCAATATGCTATTGGGAAGTCTTCAGTCGCACATATTAAAGGCAGTTTTTAAGTGTTTCTTTTGTCATTTCAAGTATGATTGTTTGATAGGAATGTACTAATTTGGAATAACAATATCTTCTTCTGTTGATGCTGCTGCTACGATTTAAATGGTCGAAGTCAATGGTTCCCAACCGTTTTTTCGGCCAAGGAACATTTTTTAAATCAGAAACTTCTCACCAGACAAAAACATCACAAAATGTATGCAGGTATACAGTATATTGAAATAATGACGTTTTTGTCTCAATTTACTCACAAATTGACTTGCGCAGTGTGAAACCTCGGCCTGCTTAAGTGCACCCAAAGCTATTTTTTTCTGTTATATGAATGGCTACTGCTAGATAGATACATTTGTACCTTGTGCTTTCTAATACTGTTTGTAGTATGTAATTGTTCTGCTTATCACTATACAGTATGTCACTGGCATAGATAGATGAAAAAAGATACCTGTGTTTTAGTGAATAAATAATTATTTTCAGACCAACTAAGAAAAATTAGATGATTTTCCTACTGCACACGTGATCCTCTCATGGCACCTGAGTGTGTCACGGCACCCTGGTTGAGACTCACTTGTCGAACTTCTGGCACAATATGCCAAGCAATAACTGACGCTTCAGTGACACGATGGCGGACCACCATGCTTGCAGTGCTCCTTTCATAGTACCAAAACAAAAACGCGATCAAACTGAAATTATTACTTGTGTCATTCACTGTCTGATGTCTCTGTTGAATTTATGTTCTGAGAGAATTGTCAATGATGAAATAAAGCAGTCAAACATTAATGAATAATTTGAGTGAACGCCCAGCTGATTTTGTTCATCTCACAGATTTATCACATCTGACACTTTTATTGTGCCTTTTTCGATTAAGTTCCTTTCAATTAAAATCACAGTTTTTTTTATACTGGTGGGAATGTTAAATGGCTAGATAAATCAAATCAAAAGACAAAATCAGCATCTGCTTGATTTCTGTTGATGAATGAATGAATCATTGCACATTTGAACGTTATTCAAGTCAATATAGTTTTTTGTGCAGACTATCAGATTTTTTTTATTGACAGTGAGACATGTAAAAAGAAAAAAGCTACAGTATGATTTTGTGTTTCTATACAAGGAGGCAGTACAGGAAGTTAGAGCTTTGTGACTAATGAGAAATTATCTGGGTCTTTGATTTTTTTTTTTAGTTTTTTTAAATAATGATGAATCACTGATATGAAGTGATTAATTTTCTTTCCTTTTCTCCCTCTTTCTGTGACTGTAGATATGTATCGTCTGGAGTTGGCTGGTGGTCTGGGTGTCATATTGCTGCTGCTAGGAGTCCTAACAGC
Source organism: Phycodurus eques (assembly GCF_024500275.1). NCBI lineage: Eukaryota > Metazoa > Chordata > Actinopteri > Syngnathiformes > Syngnathidae > Phycodurus > Phycodurus eques. The sequence continues at coordinate 20,327,540 of NC_084533.1, forward strand.
GCTTTATAAATGTTACAACCTGGAAATTATGCTGTGCTACAGGAGACATTTTGGCAGTGATGAAACTGAAGATGGTAAGTTTTCTTTTGTCTATCTGTTCTTGTGTTTTTACTGGCCGCTGCTGTAAGAATCTGTCCCAATATAAACTCGCCTGATTCCCACTCAAGCGGCTTGGGTTTACTTCCCACTTAGAGATGCTGTAAATGTGAGTGTGGCCTGTGTTCGGTTAGGTGACCAAATCAGGGTATAGTTTGCTTTTCGCCCAAAGTCAACTGGGAAAGGCTCCAGCTCCCCGCAATCCTGAACAGGATCAGCAATATCGAAAATAAATGTCAACCAGCCATAAGCAAGCTGCCATCAGACCCAACTGAGAAGACAAATGGAGGATAGGAAATATTTTGATCAAAACATGCAGGCAACATGGGTACCCCTCTGTAAAGAAAGAAAAGCTCAGAATGGTCATGGAAATAACTTGAAAGTGACGAGTCTTGTATTTCTAAAAAGGCTGAGACAAACCACAAAGCTTCTGGGAGAATGTCCTTTGAGCAGATGAGACAAAATCAAGTCAAAGTCAAATTAGCTCTATGTTTACAGATGCAAACATCAACAAAGACAAACAAATACAAAGAAAAACGCTGTACCTACTGTGAAATACGGAGTGGGCTACTTTCTCTTGTTGGGGCTGTTTTGCTGCATCCTACATAAGGTGTCTTGAATCTGTGCTGTGTACAATGACATCTCAATACTATCAAAGCATTCTGGAGTGAAATGTGCTGCCCAGTGTCACAAAACTTGTTCTCAACTGTTGGGCATAGATCATCCTAGTCTGGGTCTGGTTAAAAGATCAATGTTGGTTAAAGAACAACTGTAAAGGGAAAAAAAACATCAACTTTCCATTATTTGGCAAATCGTGAAATACTTATACAGGTATGTTACTGTCATTGCATTCTTGAAGGTTAAAATTGCATGATGCTTGCATGCTTCCTGGTATGAAAATCTCGTTCATTTCTTTCTCTGCATGTCTGATCAGATAACAAGGAGTATGATGCCTATCTCTCATATACCAAAGTGGATCTGGACTCTTTGGGCAGGTAAGCATACATGCTGGATTCAACAATGTTTTCTTATACGGTGCAATGCATGTATTTCCTACTCTTCTGCCTAAGTAGGCCATTAAGTGGGGTTAACCAACTCAATTGCAAACAGACACAATACAAATCCCACATTGCAAATATTACAGTCTTCTCAACAACCGCATACAATTGAAATATTCGCTACAGGGATTAAAGAGGATGTGCGCAAGACAATGCAAGACTGGAAAATGGTCTCGTTATCTTAAATCCAATAATTCATATTTTATCCCACTGGTTTTAAAGCACAAAATAATCCAAAAATGGAAAAGTAACATTAAGAGGCGGTCCATCTTCCCTGTTGACCGTGGAGGGGGAAAAACCCCTTTTACCCATCTTAAAGGCTGGAGCCCCCTTTGTTTGCGGGTTCTCGTTCGACCAATTTGCCGAAGACTGGTTCAGCCAGGACGCCCCACCTCTCACTGCACACATCGGACCCTTCCCCGCCGCAGGGCACCCTGCCAGCGCTCCGAGCTACCCTTCTGGGGTGCCTGGGAAGGATGCGGGCAGCACACGTCCGCTCCGAAAGTCTTGTGAACAGCGACATACGGGCTCCGGCTGCCCTGCCTGGGAACCTTTTTTTCTTCCTGCTCTTCTTTTTTTTTTTTCTTTCCTCCTTTTCCGCCAAATCTACTTGTTCCCTTTTCGGACCGGACCGGCCAAACATTCGGGAGCTCGACCAGCCTGCCTAAATTGGGCTCCACGCACATAAATCCAATTTGCGGTCCACTAAAAGTACTGATTAGTGCTGGGTTTAAATTAACGAGAACAGGAAGCCCCAGTTCTATGCATTGTCAATACACGCTGCATTGCTCCCTTGTAGATTCCTATGTTAGATCTCATTAAATTGTCTATACAAATTCACTACCTGTATCCTTTGTGTATTTTGGGGTTTGACAAAAGACCTCTGGTTATCGAGAACTCTTATCTAATTCATGTATCAAACTTCAAATTACGAGACTGAAAAAAAGGTTTGTCCTCACTTTGTCCTGAAGTTTTATACATCTAAAAAGTGACATGGTGCCCCTTCACGAGACAAAATAGCTTGATTTATAACGCTGAAATTTGAAATTACACTTAACCGTAAGTAACGTCGAGGCGTCGCTTCCGGCTCATTTTTAACCCCATATACGCTGCAACCACCTGGTACATATTTGTGTGTTTTTCTGAAACACGGTGCATATGCAAACACAGGTATAGTATAAGTAGTTAGATCAAAATACAAATCACATAAGCAGTTTTTGGCCAACCACATTGAAAATAAAACTGACAAATATAATTTCTACTTTGATTTGTTTATTTTTCAAATGTATATAAATGTGAATTTCCTTCAATCAAATGTATACATTTGTGTCGACGAGATAATGCTTTCGTACGAGGTGGTAAACCATATTAAGATGCTGATGATGATAAAAAAAAGATATTTTTAAAGAGAAATCTATAATTGTTTTTTATATACTGTATTATTATTAAACGTTATTCTTAGACGAGCCCAACGAGCTGCCCGGCACTTGCCTTTAGGCTATATGCTTCAAAACTATAACATTCCAGGTTGCTGCAGAGCAATAGAGAAATATTCATTGATTATTTAAAAATGACGTAACTTCAGAACAATTTTTGAAGTCCTTAAAATCCTCTAATCCAAAAAGACCGAATGTTTTTTTTCTTCATCCATGAGTTTTGTAGTATATAAAATAATACTGCAAAAAAAATATTATAAACAGTAGTGGTGATCATACGAACATAATTTAATTTTGATAGTAAATATTCCCCTTTTTCACCACATGGTACATAATCGGCTTTCCGAGGCTTTCACTGGTATTGACACATTTACATTGTGAAAACCAGGTAGTGCGAGGTACTGTTTATCGTATGTGTTCAGCCGTGGTTTGAAGTGTGTCAAGCTGACAGTACAGTACATTATGAGTGAGGTAACACCACTGGTCGTTCATCAGAGGAATCATAATTCTAACATTTGATGAGACACTGCAAGAAATGGCAAAAATCAACATATTTTCATGCCAGTCTTCTTCTTGCCTTCATCCTCCTCTTGAATGAAATTCCTCTCAACAGCCACATGCCAAGAAGTAAATACTGGCGAACTTTTCTTGTCGATTATTAGTAAGCCTTGTTCCGATTGAAATGTTCAGTGTGGTGTGATTTTGAATTGGAACAGCCCTAAACTGAGCTGGTACTATGATGTTGAAATTTCGCTAATGTACCACATCATATTTACAGTACTTGCTTTTTTTTTTTTTATCATTTATGGAGAGGATTTTGCATTAAAAATATTTGTGTTGCTTTTGACTGCAGAACCAGCAGCGATGAGGAAACGTTTGCTTTGGAGATCTTGCCTGATGTCTTGGAGAAACACTATGGATACAAGCTGTTTCTACCAAACAGAGATCTCATTCCGAGCAGTAGTAAGTATCCATCAGTCATCTTGCCATTGAGCCAGCCTCTCTCTCCCTCCCTCTCACACACACACACGCACACACACACACACACAGTCTCCTCAAACATCCGTAGACCATCACTATGACTAAATAAATAAGAATGTATGTGTAAATTAATCTTAACTCAATGGGTATTGACACACACTATATGCATATATAAATGTGTGTATTGTCACAGTTGCATGTCATGTAAACCATAGCATCATTATTCTATCTTCCCCATCCAGCCACACACACACAGAGTATGGGCACACACACACACCATTTGTCATCATTTCTGGGGTTATGTGCCATTTCTCAGTCCAACTCAAGGGGGAAATTTGACTGTTATTGCGCTATCTGTCAATGCTCTGACCTCACTCACATAAGCACTATGACAGATACACGGGATGGGGGTGCCGCAGACTTTTTAGGATACTAAAACAGTTTGACTGCAAATGATTTCTTTCTGCGTGTAGTAGGGATTATCATTCTTCTATTAATCTTTTTCATTGTACACGTGTGAATGGTTTTCTGTATCATCTGCCAAACTATCCTTACCAGTAAAGCTGGTAACAGTAAAGCTGTTGTTCTAAGTTTCCAAAATGACAGTTTGAGGACAGATCTTGCAAACAGAAAACAACAAGTTGATAGAACTGTTCTGAAACAGTCTGCATACCCTAGTATCTGCACTGACTCTTAAATCATGAAAATATTGACCACAAACCACTTTTATAGTTTTTCTTTCTTTCTTTCTTTGGGTGGCAGAGGAATAGTACAATGCTGAAATAATTTAGTAGACGACAATTTAATATAAGGTTTATCCCAGAGCTGCTCCAATAAATTACCAAAGTTAACATAGCACAAACGGTAGGAAAACCCGTGTTAGGTAGATTATTTCCTAGTTGTAACAATGTTTCTTGGTGGTAAGTTTTATACTGTTGAAATTCCTCATGTGGGATGCCAGTTATTACCGGGTTGTTTTTTTTTACAGTGGATTTACTGTAATTTGATTTTAATTAGTATAATACTGTATTTTGGATTACAGTATCATCACAGTAATTTAACAGTGCATCTCCCGTAATGTATTTAAGAGTATTGTACTGTATTATGAATTGCAGTCTATGTCACTGTTAAGTTTAAGAGACCCCAAACAAACCGAAAAATGTCTTTGTAAATTTGACACATCACAGAAAAGTCTTGTTAACAAGCCAGGACAATGAATGAATGGATTAAAAAAAGTATGTGAAATCAAGCCCCAAAATGGTCAAGAATTGAGACATTTTTTTAGCTTCCAAATGCTGTGGGCATGTCACAAAATGTTTTCAAAATCCCGCCTCCCCAGAACTTTCAGCTGTCTATCAAAAACGTTTTTCTCTCTCTCACAACTCTAAGCGGGGAGAGGAGAATTCCTAGCGATCCACATTAGACTGGCCCTCACGGGCTGCTGAGAAGCAGCCTCTCATAATGACAAATAAGCTGCGCCACCAGGACAATTTTTCCTCCTTTGAAATTAAGCGGGTCAACGCACTTCTGTGGCTGCCCAGAAGCGGCTACAACCACGTGACAAGCACCGGTCCATCTGGATGATTTTTATTTCCCTCCTCCTCCTCGCCCCGAAATGTGCGGTCGCCAACTGCTCCCACTCCAACTCCAGCGCCTTCTCAAACCGCTGTCGGGCTGGCAATGGGCCACGGCGGATCCCGTCCCGTTTGCCGTTGCCTCGCAACGCAACGCGTGTGGTGCCATACGGCAAGACACTGTAGCCCAAATAACACAAAACATTTCAATTTTTTTCAAGTTGTGGGCATAGCTTGATGGCCAGCTGTCCGAGCAGGCGTTAATGACAGCTCCAGTTGATTGCATGCTACTAGCTAACATTAGTTAACCTTACCCAACACAAAACCAAGCAAGCCCGCAACGGTGGCCGATTAAAACAAATGTTGTTTATATAGGCCTACTGTGTTGCTGAAATGTTGTTTTCCTCTCCACTACTCTTTGTTGCCATTGAAAATAGGGATGTGTGCGTGGGTGGGTGTGCGTGCCCCTCTGACAAAACCCTTAGCCCCAGCCCGCCCACCCCAGTTAAATGGTTTAGAACCATCAGTGCCCCTAATGCTGTAAACAATTTCCAATAAGGAGTTGGGGAGGTTAATATGTTTTAGAAAAAAAAACACTAAACTTAAAAAAATAGAAAGAAATGGAGGAAGGAAACCATGAAATAAAAAGCAAGCAAACCTAATTTTACTAATGTTCACTGTTATTTGTGCCAATTAATTATTGAGTGTGAAATTGCAGTGGGTTTGCTAGAAATTTTATTATTTTAGCAATTCATGCAAATCTTGTTTTAATGAACAGCTTTAGGGGCTTACTTTTTTTAAAAGAAATAAGCGATGTTACAAACATGAAAAAAGGCAATTTTAGGAAGGCATCTGCATCAACTTAGGTGGTGACAATATCCATCCATTTTCTTTCACCGCTCATCCTCATTAGGGTCGCGGGCTGCTGGAGCCTATCTCAACTATCTTCGGGCGGGAGGCGGGGTACACCCTGAACCGGTCGCCAGCCCATCACAGGGCAGATAGAAACAAAGAACCATTCGCACTCGCATTCACACCTACGGGCAATTTAGAGTCTTCAATACACCTACTACGCATATTTTTGGGATGTGGGAGGAAAGCGGAGTGCCCGGAGAAAACCCTCCCAAGCACGGGGAGAACATGCAAACTCCACACAGGCGGGGCCGGGATTTGAACCCTGGTCCCCAGAACTGTGAGGCAGATGTGCTAACCAGTCTCTCACCGTGCCGGTGGTGACAATATACAGTAGAAATATGTAGGACAAAACTATAATCAATAAAGAACAATAACCATTGACTGCAAATTTCTTGTTCTAAAAGGAAAATGTTGCTTTTTTTCAGTTTGCAGGTACGTTAATGAAGGACTCTGGCATTTTTCTGTCAAAATAAGAATTATAATACACGTGACATCCACTTGTTTCACCCTGGTTGAAGTCACTCAGTTTTGGGTGGCCGAGCAGGGGGGCAGTTCTGTCAAATGCAAATGAACCACTGCTCTTTCTGTCCCTCTATTCTGTAAACCAGGGCTACTAGTAGCACAGAGAATAAAGATAAAAGCCTAACCATTCAAATAACTATTATATTTTCTCTCATGAAGGCAGCGCTTTATCACCAAGTTGAAACAAATTACAGTTGTCAATTGTATGTTTTGAATCCGTCTGCAGCAGACACATCGCTCAACACAAATGCCACGCCCAGCCTCCATCAACAATTTAACCAAAGTTTCAAGTATGTGCCAGTTAACAGATTAACATTTCAAACTGCTCGCTCACAGACACATTTTTAGAAAGGGGCAGCTAAGAAAATGTTTCCTTGTTTAATTTCCGACGAGATGGGTGGGAGAGCACTCTGGAGACCCAGCAATTTGTATCTAGCCCTTTGCACAATGATCATTGCACCCGACTATTGCAATATTAGTCATTCGAACTGCTCTTAGTGCTAGAGGACTCTGCATCTTTTTGCACAATTGTCAAAAAAATAAATTAATTAAATTAAATTTAATTTAATTTTTTTTTTTAAATGTACTGGCATTACCAGATAACTAGCAAACCTATATTTGCTCAGTGACTGTTTTTTTGTCAATGTCTTTATGTCTCAAAAGTGTTCTCTGTCAATTGACTGTCTGTTGTCGTACTGGAGCGGCTCCAATTACCGGAGACAAATTCCTTGTGTGTTTTTTGGACATACTTGGCAAATAAAGATGATTCTGATTCTAAGCAGTTAAAAATTAAATCACCTATAGTCAGTCCCCATTAGGTTTGTTCACTCATCATCAGGTAATACGCTTTGACTTGGCTGTCAATGCCAAATACTTTAGCTTGCGTACGCAGTTGTCACTTTGTTAAATGAAATTAATTGAGGGGTGAATCAAGAAAGGAAGTTTTATGATATCTCCATCTTATAAAAGGTGGACCTAAATTTCCAATAAAAAGTATTTGAATCCTTTGGATTACCTGCATTTCTCACAGATTGAAAAATGGTCATTCATTGTGGACAGACTATTAATTTTTGTTTTACTGTTTTTTTTAGCACATTTGCAGAAGTGTTTACAATCAAAGGTATATTTGTTGTTTGTTTTTGTTATTTTCGAAAGGAAACCAGACCTATTTTGAAAAATTTGCAATGTTAATGCAAGTACATTTTTTGTTATAATCATATCATATGTCATGTTAAAGTCATTTACAGCAGTGGTTCTGCTGTCACTCTGGGACTCACATTTTCCTATTGTTGCCAAGTCGTGGCCCACTTTTATAGAAGTTAATAAGAAGAATAAAGAAAATTGAAATTGAAAAAGAAAATTTTAATAAAGTCCAAGAGAGATGTATGTTAAATATTTCTCCATACTCTGTTTACAACTGAGTTCCGCTCAAGTTTGATTGTGTTAAGTATATCAGAAACCCTCACTAACACGGTAAAGTCATAATTAAAGTAAATATAGTATTTTTATCAAACAAAACCATGAATATAAAAGAATCAAATGAAAAACATTGGGTCGTATGTTGGTACCATGAACCAAGGACTTTTGGATCCCAACTTTCTCAGAATCACTGATCTACAGTACTTCATGACTATTGTTCAACCAGCTTGTAATAATTGCAAATACTTTGTAATATACATCCATATATAACATGCAAAATATGACATGGAAATGCATTTTCAACTCTGTTAATCTGCCCATTTTTATGACAACACGTGCAACTCACAATTGAATGGCTCCATCTCTCTCTCTCTATTCTTCACTCTCTCAGCATACATTGAGGACCTAGCTCGTAGTGTGCTGCAGAGCAGACGTTTGATCATTGTTTTGACACCAGAGTTTGTGGCCAAGAGAGGTTGGAGCATCTTTCAGATCGAAACACGCCTCCACTCCATGCTGGTAACTGGAGAAATCAAGGTAAACCAACATTACATCAATTTTTGACTTCTAATGGTATCATTGTATTTTATAGTGGAACCTCCAAGCTACACACTCCGACCCGGAACACTAATCGAACTCGAAAAGTTAGTTTCATAGATTTAAGGAACATTTTAATTCAGTTTGTACATTCAATTACAACAATAGAAACAATAATGCAGAAAGCACAAGAGACACTGGAACTCATGGGAAAACACGCGACAGCCTTGGCCCATGTAGCTCCACAACAAGGAGTTGGGTCAAAAGAGTTCAAAAATAAGTAATACAAGCTTATCTTTACAAGCTCTATTTAGACATTTTATTACTGGTCATCTTATTCGAGTGTTCTACTTGTGTGTCTTTATATATGCTTAGGTAATCATGATAGAATGTGCAGATCTGAAAAGTGTGATCAACTATCAAGATGTAGAAGCACTTAAACATACAATCAAGGTATTCAGAGAATGGTGAACACAGTGGATGATTTGTCATACAAAACTATGAGAGAGTAAACTATCTCCTTACCTCCCCTCAGGTTTTATCCATCATCAAATGGAGGGGTCCAAAGAGTAATGAATTGTCATCGAAGTTTTGGAAACAGGTGGTCTATGAGATGCCTGCTAAACGAAGAGAGACTTTGTCTAGACGTCAGGTAAAATAATCTCTGCAACCAACAATTGTCAAAGATATTTTAGCAACAACAATGTGTTTTAACCAGTGTAGGGAAAGTTCATTTTCCACACGGATTAGTTCAATGATCAGTTCACTGTTCCAAAAATCAACTAGTTCAAAGTTCTTCTTTTTTTTTTTTTTATTCTCAATATGTTGCTGCTATTTACCCTCAAAATACTGGCAGTTCCCCTGTGTTGCCAGCCATTCAGTCCACATTAGTAGCCAGCTCCAGCTTTTACCCTTCAGTCTCAAAAACAGGAGGAAAAACTTAAATGGTCTTTTTTTTAAATGAGAAATTCAAACAAAAACAGGACTATACTCCTTAATGTGCAAACACAAACACAGTCTGAGGTAGAAACATAGATATTACTGTAGCTATGTCCCTCTAACTGCCTAACACACTCACTAAACTCCCTCCATTATGTGTGTATTCTCGAGGGATTTGTATATGCATCTACAGTAAGCCCCGCGGAGAATTACAAAGGGGAAACACTGCCTATTATGCCGTGGAATTTGGCGGTGGAGTTTGGCCATTACCTAGCGCTCGTTAGATACCTGTAAAGTTTTTGCTCACAACTCAAGATAAAAAAATGGCCAAGCGACGGCTCATAAAAACTCAGAGGTCTTAAGTTGAGGAACTACTGAGTTAAACTGCCAGTATCGTTGTTCTCTTTGAAGGAATGGAACATTGCCTAATGTGCATATTTTATGACAAACCATTGTCATTGCAATGTCTATAAACCATGAGCATCTTAGATTATGCTTGTCCTCTTTAGCTGAAAGCATGTACAAGTTGTACAAAAAAAAGTGACACTTACATGTTCCCCAAAAGGCTCACGATGCTATAAAATTCATGACATTATGAAAATTCCCATAAATTTTGGCTCCATCAACACTGGTACCCTACAAAACACCCTCAAACTTTAGGACCATGTGACTTTGGGGGGGGGGGGGGGGGGGGGGGGGGGACTTGTTCATTCATCCATGTAAAGTCTGCTTTAACAATGTAAGTCCAAGAAGAAGGGCCTTTTCAGTTTATGGGCCAATAAGCACCCATAACTGAACCTTTCATAAGAATACTGAACATTCATCTTGCTCAGTGACTCATTGTAGACTGAACAGCAATAAGGTGGATTTGACCGATCGCCTCGTCTCAATATTTTCATACTCTACATTTTTGGAATCAAACACTAACCCAGTCCTGCCCAACGAGTGTCCGGACTACCCGATTTGAAATCCTAAGGCCCACCAAAACCTTAAATCAAAACTCTGATGCTAGGATCAATCATTTTCCAAACAATGTTCCATAAATGTGTGCAAAACAGTGAGTGGCTTTGTTCACTACATTCAAATAGCTAGCAAGCAATCTAATATACTGTAGGTAACAAGTCTTTCATCGGGGCACCGATTTGACTGTATGACACACAGTGTATCAAAATGCTAACTTTTGATTTGGAGAGTCTGGAATGTAGTCGAGTGGATGACCGAGTCACACAAACATCTCCTTGCCGGTCGACTTTCATGTTGTGAAATTCACAATCACCGGCTCACTCCTCATTATCCTTCCAAATGTTAACATAACCTATTAATTTGTCATACATTGTCTTACATGTAAAAGAGTCACTCAACTTACATGGCTTTTTCATCCATCTATCTATTAAAACATTTCCGTCGTAACAGGTGATGGACTCGGGTGAGCAGGGCCTCTTTGGAGACCTACAGACATCCGTTTCCACCATTGCCATGACAACCACCTCAGCATCCCTGGTGCCTCCAAGTGAGAATCGGCATGGACATCATCAGGTCAGCTGTTAACGTGAAACCACAACCAAATTTAAGCTATCATCTTTGCTTATGTCTCTTCAAACTATCTTTTGTCATTGGTTTTAAGAAATCTTTGTCTGTACTTTTCCTTTATTTAAATATGTCTCCTTCTGCAAAATGACTTCTGACCATTTATAAGTTGTTTGATAACCTTGAATGCAGGGCCCGACAAAACCACCTTGTCATGATGTGAATTGAATTGCCATTTTGAGTCATACTGCATGACAAAAGTTACAAGAACATTCAGATTTTTCTTCTGTAGGTTTCCTTGGCAACAGAGATCCCTGACTACAACCAGATGACCTTGCCTGTCGGAGGGGGTCACATGGCTACAACAGCCCAAATGAGGCATTTCTGCCGTAGCTACGAGTTTCACCTTCCCCCGCAGCCTCCTGCTCTGTCGCCTCCTCTCCCACCTCCATCTACCATGCAGTTCTCCACTCTGGGCCCTGGGGGGCGCCACGTCTACTGCAACATCCCCATGACACTTCTGAATGGACAGGTGGGGAAAAGGCACTTCCACTGCTCTGTCAGTTGGTAGTTAACTTCTAGCAGTCATATCCTATTTATTAACCCTTAATGCTTTTGTTTGTGTACATGTCCCCAGATTTCAAACCTATTTCAACTAAAACCCCTCTTTTCTCCCTAGGGGTTCAGGGCAGTTGACTGGGGAAGAAGAGGTCTGTTTGGATAAAACAAATGTAGAAAGAAAATTTCATCCACCTTTATATGTTTGTGTACTTTTGATGGACTTGAGTGTAGATGTTTTCTATGTAATGTTGTTACATACAGTTTGGTTCAAATGCATTTGGAAAAGGACAAGGAGTATTTATGATTTCGCCTTTATGCACCACCAAAATGGATTTAAAAGAAGGCAATCAAAATGTGATTGAAATGTAGACATTAAGCTTTAGTGTAGGTTTCCACAAACATATTTTCAATAATTTATTTCTTCACCAAGCAAAATAGCTTTGCTGTCATCCATGAACACATTTCATTGCATACTTTTAAAAGTAACAACTCAATATTTGAAGTTGAAGGAACAGAATATTCGTTTAATTTTCAAGTGAGTGAGGAGATCTTACTGTGAAAGAAACTAGAAAATTGTGGTTCTATTTAAATCTTCAGTTCACTTCCGACCCCCCCTCTCGATTGGATGGGGTGGGGTCCTAAGCTCCCGCGGTGAAGGCATTGCAATTACAGGACACTTTCGACGGTTATTGTGCATGCAAAAGTCTGCAGACACACACCCCTGGGACTTATATTCGCTGGGTGGGGGGCCACTCACACATTTTGACAAATAACATGACTATGCAAGTTTCTTGGCTGTCCCCTCACTTACACTCTGATCCTATAGATGTTTATAATTTACATAACCACTCCCAGCACACTTCAGTTGTACAGCCGGATCCACGTCCCCTGTTTTGCATGCTTCCCCTTCTGTCCCTGTCCTGTCCTATATTGTTGTCCTGTCCTTCCTTCACAGGGTGTAGCACAACTGCCCCATACAACACTCGATTCTAATGTGTCATTGTACTAGGTATGTAATGATTTACTTTCCTCATCTTGTTTACAGCTAGTGTCTTGTCTTTTATTGTCTCCTTTTCCTATCGTATTTAGTTACCTTTTCACTCTCTCTCCTTTTTGTTGTTTCTGTTCCTCCCCTTTAAAAACTTTGTTCTGTTCGACTGAATGACTGTAATTCTCAATAAATGTCCATCAGAATAAAAAGAAACCACAGTGGCAGCTTAAAAAGTCCATTGTGACACAATAAAACTGTTCCAGCATAAAAGGGATACAAATCTTCCTTTCCGCTTGACCTAACAACCAAACAGGACAAAAATAATAATAATAACAAATAAAAAGAACCAAAGTGTGACAAGTGGATATTAAGTATCATGTAATTATTTGTCCTTTGTTTATTTTGATGGCAGAATATCAGAGGGAAAAAAATACCTGTTTCCTTGAAATGGCAAATAAATGCCATTTATAAAACATCTTGAATCAAAACGGAAAGTTTAAACTTCAATCTGTTTTATTTCAAATCCATTGTGGTGATGTTTCAAGGCAAATATATTCTAAACTGTAGGTGACAGGATACACCCTTTGCATTGGATTCATGATGTGACACAGCACCAATTTTCTTCTTTAAGGATGCACAGTAGATTACGCCAAAGTTATATTTTGAAGGTGATGACTGCTTATCACCATGTTATGTTGTGTGTCTCCCAGGTTTCCCAGAGCAGCACACTTGGAAAGAAGCCCGATCTTCACCTGAACAGCACCTTTGTCCCACTCACCAGCAGAGAACTAAGCTCTGATATCTGGTAGAAACATTGCTCTGCTGATACTGGATTAAAGACTACTGGTTTACAAAGAAATTCTAACTGACTTGGGACAACAGTTTTTGGTCCTTGTACAGACGCTGGTTGGGGTTTCTGAATCCCACGTTGCAAACAAAAACTGCTTAAATACTCAAAAACGCGTGGACTGGACAATATTTGGACTGCTTATAGACCATTACAGATCATTAAACTGATTGTAGATTTGTACTGAACCTCCCACTGAATTATAGACTGATATAAAATGGTGAGTAGGATTTAAAAGGACATTTGTGCTTGCAATACAAGTAGATATGCCACTGAAGATATGCAGCCTGATAAGAAGCATAGACATGTTGGATTTATTGATGTTTTGAACTGGAAATGTTTTTGAGAAAGGTCCACAATATTTAAGCACTACAGTATTTTGTTATCCACTAGCCATGGGGTTGTATTAGGGCCACACTGAAAAAAAAAAAAAAAAAAGAAGAAGAAGTTACAAGACTCAAGTCATAGGCAGTAATATTGTTAATTCAATGAGGAAAAATATCACACACTAATGCGTATTCTTGTCATTCTACTACTAAATTGGAATTAACTATATTATGTCCCTATTAGCATCACATTTTCATATTTTGATTTTATTCTCATCATTTTCTTTTCTTTTTTTCAGTGTAGACCTAATACAGTACTAGTGTTGGACATTGGAAAAAATGTTGGTCTAGACATTGGATGTTTTATTTTTATTATTATTATTTTTTTAATACCTTTGCAACTTGGAATGTTTGGTTGTCCTTAGAAAATGCTCAGGTCATAAAATGATCTCAAACAATAATCTTGGGACACTATTCCATCCTAACAATAGGTAAATATGTTATGTTGGCTATCAGACACTAAGATTGTGGACTTCCACAAAAGATTTCCATTGATAAAATTAAGACAAAAAGGATGACAACAACTGTAAAGCCAGTCCACATGATGCACATGTATGTAAATTACATCCAGATTACATAATTGTTGAGGAAAGATGTTAGCAAAGGAAATGAGAATCTACTTCAGTGTTCAGCTGGTTGAACTGGTGAAAAGATGAACTGGAAAAACCTTTACCCCGAATCAACAGGCCTAAAATGCGTGGCTTTTTCTATTTGCATGATCACTCATTTAAATATTTAAAAATAAAATTTAAAAAAAAACAATAGGTAGACTAAATGATGCAATCATTTGTCGCAGCCTCTTTTAACATGGGGGAGGTCATTATTTGATAGGGTAACAGATAGAAAAAAAGGAGTGGTTCTCCTAAATGTTCCAATTTTGTATTTATTTTGTTTGGCTTTGTTGACAGTTTTATCCCTCTTTAACTTTGGGGAGAGTTTTACCTGACTTAGTTTTAAATGTTGGTCTGTTACAATAATCTGTACAGCTTCAATAATGTACACATTTATCTATCCAGGAATGATTTCTTCCCTACAGTTTCTGTTTTGTGTCATTTCGTTCCTCTTTCAAGATGGGCTACCAACAGTCGACAGGGAGCACCAGTGTTGTTCTTTGTAAGCTTTAACAAATAAGAAAGATAATTATTCTTACCATAATATTTAAGCAAAGATAACTTGTTTTGATTGATTATGCAAAAGTCATTGTCTTTACAGTAAAAGAACCAATGAATTCTGGATATTTGAGATGATTTGATACAATAATTATCATTGAGTTTTTGTGTCCAATTGCAATATAAAGTTTAGTGGTGGTTTTGTATGGGGTGCCGTTTGTAAAGCTGCTCACGCCAAAAATAACAGCAACATTTTGTCACATTTAGCTTCAAAACGTGTTTAAAAAACAAACATTTTCGAGTCACTTTTCTGCACATTTAGAACAATATTTTTCTACTTTAGTTAAATCCAAATATTAAATGTTACACCTAAATCTCAAATCTAAATATATATATTTAAATGTTAAATAGATATCTAAATATGAATCTTAAATAAAAATGTTAAATATATATAAATCTTAAATGTACATTTAAATACAAATCTTAAAACTAAATGTTAAATCTTTATATGAATGTTAAATCTATATCTTAATATAAATCTTAAAATTAAATATAAATATGAAAACCAAATGTTAAATATATATCCATCCATCCATTTTCTGAGCCGCTTCTCCTCACAAGGGTCGCGGGAGTGCTGGAGCCTATCCCAGCTATCATCGGGCAGGAGGCGGGGTACACCCTGAACTGGTTGGTTAAATATATATTTAAATATAATTATTAAATATAAATGTTAAATCTAAATGTTTCAGGTTGAACAAAATATTTAGCTAATATGCAAATCCACACATCCAGGAAAGGGAAGTGCCAAAACAAAAGCTGTGTGTTTGTAGTGTCAAAAGAATTCATACCATTTTTTTAAAACACTGTTTGAAGCTAAATGTGACAAAATGTTGCTGTTATTTTAAGTGTGAGCCGCTTTACAAATGACACCCCATAGTTTTATGATTTACGCTAATTATTTTGTATATTCTTTGGATATATTGGTTGAAATAATTTAAACAAAAATAAAAGTCATATGAGTTGTTTTATATATATTGGCTGACTCCTACTATTGTAATGCTTTTTCTAGCTCTCTGCATGCTGCTTACCATCAAGTCACCCTCTTCAATCCTTTTCTATTTCATAGCTTCTGCTCCCCTTCCTGTCTTCTTCTTTCATACTGAGTCATCATTTGAAAGACCCAACAAAAGTGTTCCTGGCTGCAGTGGTGCCAGGTACAAGAGCTGGATGACTGCCTCCTCACATTTAATTTTATACTTTGCAAATTCCTTATTCTAATTACAGCTTGTCAGGAAATATAATTCGTGTCGAATGGCTTTTCTTCCATATATGTAAGCGCAGGATCATTGCATGGCAAGACCTGAATGCACACAGAAAATTCAGCACATCATACAGTGGAGAAAATGCAATAGGGGAAGACAATGACTATGTTTCAAATATTTTCCAGTCAATTGGAACGGAGAAGTTACATTTGGAGTCATTCTTTTTAGTAAATCGACAGACGAGAGTCAAGGAAAATACGCAGATTTTTCAACTTTACCATATGGTGCCTTTGAGACTTTCCCATTTCACCCCAAAATGTTGAGATTTTCCATTGAACTTCATATTTATTGTATCAAGTAAATGTTATGATGTTGGGAATGCATATAGGTCAAGCTCCCAAATTATTATTATTATTATTTGCAAGCAGACAATGTACATGTAAACAGCAAAATATGTGAGCTGGTGACATGGTGGACAATGACAGAGGGGACATTTTGGCTCATGTTAATATTTTATGAGCACGTGGTGGGCCTTGTCTCCACATGATTTCGTTAGCAACCTGATTGTGTATTGTTTAACAAATATAAGATAATTTTATTTTCTGAAAGGTTTTTAGATCAGTTGATATCCGAGTATGACAGAGTGGCCATCTTAAGCTTCACAGCATCCAGCTACACACATAATATGATGAACATATCGAAATGTAAGTGTAAATGTGTATTCAGCAATCATCCATTGTTCCAGCTTTCATTGAAGAAGGGCAAAATGCTGGGAGTCATATCACTGAAAAAACATCAGAGGGTTTCTTAAAGGGGCAGCTACCCCATACTAGCAATATGACAACAATTTCAGGGACACATGCAAAATGTTCAATATGATGAAAAAAAAAGGATTCGTTTTTTTTTTTTTTTTTTTTTTAATCAAATAACTTATTGTGGGCAGTAAAACCATGCATAAAAATGTTAATGTTCGTGTTATTTAACCAATTGGTAAACACACTAGTAAACAGAGTCTGTAGGACATGCTAAAATCATGTACATCCAATGATATTTAAAAAATGGTAACTTTTCACTGGTATGTGTGCAAACGTTTGGTTACTTATAAGACCTCAGAGTTTCATTATTCTGATACATTTTCCTGATGACTGAACTTAGTGATTTTGATGGGACACCAAAAGCACTTTACGGTGATATTGATTCAACAACGTCCTCTAGTGGTGAATGCAAAATGAACTACCAGTTTTGTTGAGTCAAACGACAAGTTCGTAATTCTGAGCGATCATGGAGAAAATCCTGAAGTCATGTTTGATGTATTTTCATATTTAGCTTTACTTAATAAGACTTAACACCTTGGCTATATATTTTTTTTCCTAGTTATTAACTAAAATCCAGAAACGCAGAGGTCTCATATCACTCAAGGCCCTTTCACTCGAGTCATATACATGAGATCCCAAAGATAATGTTCCTTACTAAGATCTCTGTATTTATATCTCTAATAAAAGTGTGTACTCTTTGTTCTGAATGTGTTTTCATAAATATAACGTGACAATGGGGGTTAAACTGAGCCGAGCAGCCCATCTCTGCAAGATATAGTCTGGATATGATGAATTTGTCTGTGTGTGTGTGTGTGTGTGTGTGTGTGTGTGCGTGCGCGCGTGTGTAAAACAAAAAAACAAAAAAAAGTTCTAAAATATCAGGGACGTTTCCATTTAACATTGTTTTATTTTGTGGTCTTGCAGTGTTGTACATTTGATACTAAAATCTCATCCAATCAGATGATGAAAAAGAATGATAAAAACAAAACTTTGCAGTGATTTGAAAAAAATTATATATTTTACTATTTAAATTTATATATTTTACTTTTTTAAAAATGTATATATTTTACTGTGTGTCATGAGTACACAAAACTGTTTAATTGTCTTTTCGTGTACTCCAGCTGCCTTGGTTTTAGGCTTTTAATTGGTGCCCTAAGACAACCAAACTCTTTGAAAGTACAGCACTAAAATGATGCAGTGCAGTTCTCTATCAGACTTGGAAAAATGAAAAATAAAACAATAATAAGTAAGCACCAGTGTAAAGGCTAAATGGTGATGTCGTCTCATTAGATTATGCCGGTGTGCCTATGTTGAGAGAGTGTATAATTTATGAATGTTAGAAGATTGATTAGCCCTGGGAGGCACGTAGCTTAGCATTTGGCACGCCCTGGTTGGCTCATTACATGAGGATATAATGCTGATTTAGAAATGTAATGTTCATTTCACGGCTTAGGAGCTTGTGAAGTTCATTTCTGAAATTCTCTGAGTAGTGCAGAATGGAAATATGGCCTGGGTATTTCCATTTTGTCGCACTGTAGCTTAATTTTCTTAGTGTCAGTGCAGCATCCCCAAGCTCATCCTGTGTCAAAACGCATCAGTTTGTTTTTTAGGAAGTGGCAAGGCCGTGCATTAGCTACCCGTCTCCTCTGTGGGGACTTACCTGATTTAATCCACGTCTTAATACCACTACCACATCATAATTATACAAACCATCAATACTAGAGCCCGCGACCCTGGTGAGGAGAAGCGGCTCAGAAAATGGATGGATGGATGGATGGATCAATACTATACAAAAACAAAATAACATCACTGCACCGCTTACATCATCTGGAGCAGTTGAGAATCAAGATGAATTTCATAACATGACAGAAACAAATAAAATACATCATACTCACCAGAGAGGCTGATTATTAAATGTATTAATGACTTTGTTTGTTGAAATTGGTTTTGCTCCAGTTTCTCACTCCAGTTTCCTCCCACATTCCAAAAACATATCCATCTATTTTCCGTACCGCTTATCCTCACGCGGGTCGAGGGCCTGCTGGAGTCTATACCAGCTATCTTCGGGCGAGAGGCGGGGTACACCCTGAACTGGTCGCCAGCCAATCACATATAAACAAACAACCATTCACACTCACATTCACACCTACGGACAATTTAGAGTCTTCAATCAACCTCCCACACGTTTTTGGGATGTGGGAGGAAACCGGAGTACCCGGAGAGAACCCACGCAGGCATGGGGAGAACATGCAAACTCCACACAGGTGGATTTGAACCCCTGTCCTCAGAGCTGTGAGGCAGATGCGCTAACCAGTCTTCCACCGTGCCGCCCCAAAAAAACATATATGTTAGGTTAAATGTTAACTATAAATTGTCCGTATGTGTGAGTGTGAATGGCTGTTTGTTTATATATGCCCTGTGATTGGCTGGCAACGATTTCAGGGTGCCCAAAGTCAGCTGAGAGAGGCTCTATATGAGCAGACCTGAGACCCTAGTGAGGATCGGTGGGATGGATGGTTGGATGAATGGATGGATGGATAACAATTGCTTTAATGGCGACAGACTGGGTCATGCTAAGCACATTTCCCCGTGTGTTGGGTTGTTCCTCAGATTTCGAAGGCTTCCTCCCACTTTTCAAAAGCATCCATGTCAGGTTAATTAAAGACTAATTGTCCAAAGGTGTGAATGTGATTGATTGTTTGTTGCCTCTTGCTTGGTCCCTACCCCCCATGAATAGTGGGCGAACACTACTGACCTGCTAGCTTGAGTAAACTCATTATTATTAATAAGTGTGCAGTGTTGCAATCGAGAGGTGGGAGAATCTCCTGTTTTCATACCATTGTTGTATACAGTAGATTAATGTTTTTTGGGCATTCTTCAACTTTCCCAGTCTTTTGTTGCCCCTGTCCCAACCTTTTTAAACTTGTTTCAGGCATCAAATTGAAAATGAGAGAGTATTTTCAAAGACCAATAATGTTCATCAGTTTGGGCATGAAATATCTTGTCTTTGTAGTCTATTCAATTGAATACACAGCAGGTTGAAAACGATTTGCAAATCATTCTTCTATATTCTGTTTTTATTTTGTCCCAATTTCATTGGAATTGGGGTTTGCAAAGGATCAGCTATTCAACTTTGTTGCTGTTTTTTATTTGGACAGAATATAATGTTCTTTGACAAGTAAGTAAAGTATCTCTGAGTTCGTCATCAACCAGGTTGTATATTAAGGTGAAGTGGTGATATGAGTAGACAGACTGAGACTGAGACATCTTTGGAATATGGCAATTACAATACAGTTGGTATTTTATTCTTAATTAAAACAATTCAAACTGTAGCTAGAAGACGGGCGCTTTTAATACACCTAAAAACATCAGTGTTTCAAGTAATAGACACAATCCAGTATGCACACACAATGTTATCTACTGATTACCAAGCTTCTCCATTTGTGCACTTGGGAGTCAAATCTCAACAGTACGTAATATCAAAGCAGCTCTGGTGCATTGCTTTCCACAATCATACTTATTGTTTGCTTACTGATTAGATGATAATGCATGGGTTTCTGTCCAAAACCACACAGTCATATGAGTTATATTCCTCGGAATCTGCTTGTCCGGTAAATAGTGAGATTCAGTTTTTCATTTGTTTTAGTTTGGTTTTATCGTGTCCCACCAGTAAAGAAGAAGAAGGGGAAAAAAAGACAAAATCAACGTAATGGCAACTTGGAAAAAGCAACAGATAGTTACTTACTGGAATGCTGTTTAACTGTTTTGAAGAATGTTGTGTTGTTTAGATTGATTTACCGCAAATTTTGCATGTACTGCGCGCATGCATGTGTGTGTCGGCAGCTGACCCTAGTTTGAACAGGGCCACTGTGTGAGACCACAGAGAGAGCATTCTTCACACACACACACACACACACACACACACACACACACACACACACACGCGCGCGCGCGCACACACACCACGCACGCACGCACGCGCACACACGCGCGCACACACGCGCACACACAGAGGATGCAAGACTTGCCATCTTTTGGCCATTATCCTGTATTCGTCCTAACACACAATACAAACTGCACCACATAAATATGTTATTATTTTACCATGCTGACTATGACTCATCGCCATAGACTATATTTTTGCATCAACCATGATGTCGCTATTGTATTTTATCTATATATTATATACAGTGAAAATTAAATAAAATTCATTCATGATCTCAAAAGCCTGTAACTTATTACTCTAATTTGTGTTTGCACAGTTTCAGAGCTGTCCTTCTGTGTTTAACATTGCATTTTTTTTAATCCATAGCAATATTATTGGAGGGAAAGATATCAAGGTTTTTCCCTGAGTCGGGATTTGTTGACTGTGAGGTTAAGTTCAGTGTTTCTTGGCGCTCTATGACAAGAAGGAAGTAGAAAACTGTTGCTTTGGGACCAACACGTCAAGGTAGAAGTCGTATAAGTAACTTGACATCAGGCAGGCGGATTTCACAATGAAGGTCTAAGAAGAAAGGCGTCAGTGAGGGACTAAAGAGTGAGACATTTGAAAGATGAACGTCATTGAAATCAAATATGCATGACGGTGTTCCAAAATCTGAGAGACACGTGACACAAGTACTCGAAAATGTGATAATCACTGCCAAAGTGACAGTGCGCCCTGCGCTTGTATTTTATCGTGAAAGGTGCATCCGGAAGTGGTGTGACTGACCTGCTAACTTGATGCTGGTAGCAAAACTTGAGAATGGACTCAAGAGACCCAAGTCCGTTAGTTTGACGAAGAGAGAGAGAGAGCGACGTCGTCCATGACTTGACCACAGACATCAACGCCTTGACAACATTATTGGCAGCAATGTCGAGAGAAAACACCACTCGAAGTTTGGACAGCATAGACCTTGCTGCGTTGAGGGTAAACTATGACATAATTTCTCCACATGTAAATAAGCATTTATGCAAACACTAAAAGTGAAGTTGTGGGTGCCGTGGAAATGTTCACCGCAGTGTTAATGTTATCGCTGTGATTGTCAACATTCTTTGAGTAGCCTACTGTATACAGTCACGTTGTATCTCATGTTTGTCAATTGTTATATATGTGTCAACTTGTTGAATACTCAAAGCTGTCACTATACGTCTGGCGTGACTAGTTTACAGTATTTACACGCAGCATTTTTCCTGGGAAACTTTGGAAAGTCTGAGGGCTTGACATACAAACACGCCACACGAAGGCATTTTTGTGTGCTTGTACATCGACAGAAACGAAATTGTTTTAACCTGTTGTCATAGTTGAAAATGTATTTTGTTATGCCTGCCTTTAAAAAAAAAAAAAAAAAAACAGCCATGTTGATTTGAAACGAAGAAAACCTCAGTGGCCAAGTGTAGAGCATGTAAGTGATAATGTCATCCAGATTTGCAATTCCACTTCCTCAGTCACCCTCGGGAACAACTGCATTGTGCAATATGAGCCACAACTATGGACAGTATACAGTTTGTTCTACCACAACTGCTTTTTTAGGATGCCACTTTTTAATAGACTTTACACCGATTTTATCGGGCTGATCGTTATCGGCCGATATTTAGCATTTTATGATGATCGGCTTTAATATCATAATTCGCCGATCCGATCAATAACGTCATTGACGTCTGACACAGACAACACGTAATGCCCGGATCAGACTACAAGACAAATTTGCTCTTTCACGATTGTGCTATGTCAGACTACTGCAATAAAATCTTGCATTCCGATACCCCCGCATCCCGTTTTTTACGATCATTGGCCTTTATCTTGTCAACTAAAATGCGACCGGTTACACTCGTTACCGTGCCGAAGACAAGAAGAGTGGTGTGCGCCAACTTTGTATAATAAGGAAAATGGGGGAAAACGTGTGTTGGTGGTCACCGGTACTCAGGACAGGAGAGGACATTCGTTTAAGGCTTGCTTAGAGGAACAAAGATTATTTATGGTAAATATATTTTTTTGAGCAATTAAGTACACAAGTATATACAGTAAATGAACAGGTCATTTAAAACACATTCCTCAATCTTGTGATGGGATCGTGATCGGTTAGCGTTTTTTTAAACTCGCTGATCGGTGATCGGCCCCAAAAATCCTGATCGTGTAAAGCCTACTTTTTAATGTGCATACTGTTTTACTTGATATTTGCCACAGTATATTGATGAAATCCACTTATCTGTTCTTTTTCTTAACCCAATATTTTGTAGGACCCTGCAGGTATATTTGAGCTGGTGGAGGTGGTTGGCAATGGAACATATGGTCAAGTGTACAAGGTGAGTTCCATATTACTCCATATTACTCCAGTGAGTTGAAAGGTCACATTAATGCTCTTCTGCAACAGGACCGACAACTATGTACATTTAATATTAAAAAATATTTTAAAACAAGTTTTTCATTGTGACTGAACTTCAGTCAAGTACAGTATACATTCTGGAAAAAAATTAATAAAATGTTTCCATAGAAAAGAATGGGAATTGAATTAATCCATTCCAGGGACAAACCGATTTTTATCAAAATTAAATGGATACTCCCCCATGATGGGTGACGAATGGGATGTACTTTTAATTCTTCTTCTTTTATATTATTATTAATATGATTGCCAACTTGTTGACTTAGCCATAGTATATTGAGCAGCCAGGAAATATATGGATGTCATATGCACGATGGCTCTTCAAACAACAGATTTTTGTGTGATTTTAGTGCTGTATACTTACCCCAAATTTTGGTTTAGCTCAGATTTTTAAAAAATAGGATTATTCAATTTCCACACAATGTTGTGGAGAAGAGGGGCATGGGCCAGGCTAATAAAGGTGGTGAATGAATATAGGGCTGCAGCTGTTGAATATTATAACAATCGATCAGTTTACCGATTATCAGATTATTTAATCAAACCATCAGATAAAAATGGATTTTCACTATTAAATAACAATAGTAATACAAAGTACAATAATAGCAATACAAAATATGCATGTGAGGTGCAGGTATTATTTTTGTCCGCTTTGGGTCGCCATCCTCACCGTCTACACTGTAGCATCTGCGACTTTAAATTTGTCTGACTTGAAATGGCGGGGCCTGGCCTGGTGAGTGAGGTGTGCATAAGCAAATTAGAGTGTCGTTGCTTGTTGGTAGCTAATGTTATGTAATGTCTGCGCGTTGATTCCCTGGACGTCAGTTGTGGCCTTTGCAGCTTGTGTATAAATTAGTTTATTATGTTTATTTTGGGCGGCACGGTGGGGACTGGTTAGCGCGTCAGCCTCACAGCGCTGAGGACCCGGGTTCATTCCCCGGCCCCGCCTGTGTGGAGTTTGCATGTTCTCCCCGTCCCTGTGTGGGTTTTCTCCGGGCACTCCGGTTTCCTCCCACATCCCAAAAACATGCATTAATTGAAGACTCTAAATTGCCCGTAGGTGTGACTGTGCGTGCGAATGGTTGTTTGTTTGTATGTGCCCTGCGATTGGCTGGCAACCAGTTCAGGGTGTACCCCGCCTCCTGCCTGATGATAGCTGGGATAGGCTCCAGCACGCCCGCGACCCTAGTGAGGAGAAGCGGCTCAGAAAATGGATGGATGGATGGATGTTTATATTGTTACCGTTTGTTCAAAAAAGTGATTGACTGTGCCTGATGGCTGTATCCATCTGTGACCACTTGTGGGGGCATTACAATATGTTGTAACTAGCGGTGGTAGGCTATATTAAATTAGGTAACATTGATACCTAGTGTTGGCGATGGGTAGACGTCCTGATATAGTACAGGGTGTTATTTTAGTTCTGCTTTGCAATAGACACATTGCACTTTATCTTCCTTTGTAAGATGTCAAACTTCAAACATTCTCCGTCTTTTACATACTGACAATGTGTTAACACAATAACCATTTCACTTCAAGCAAAACTTATTTTAGCTACAAGGAAAGAGACATAGAAAATACACAAAGACCGACAGACGCCAGCATCATTGGTATTTTAAAAGTCCTGGGTTTGGTTCACTTCCTTTTTGCAGTATCTGTTTGTGCATGCATGTATTAGTGTGGTGGCTTGTGGTCACAGACATATTTAGCTCAGTGCTGTTGGTTGGGGGTGTAAATCACATCATTTATTTCAACTACATGACCTACATCAGGGATCTACTATTAAAAATTGGTGGGGTCGGGTTGTAATAGATTTCTCAGGGAAAAAGTCCGGACCTCAAAGTTTTTAAATATGCGAAGGTGACCTGTCAAACAATTTCAAAATGTAACATTTCCCTCTAATTTTCACATTTGTAGTTTTGCAATTATGGGAATGGGAAAAAATTCCACCTACAAAGCTTCAACAAAATGTCTGTGTGTGTGTGTGTGTGTGTTTGTGTGTGTGTGTGTGTGTGTGTGTGTATATACTACGATTGACTGGCGACCAGTTCAGGGTGTACCCCGCCTCTCACTCGAAGATAGCTGGGATAGGCTCCAGCACACCCGCGACCCGAGTGGGGATAAGCGGTACAGAAAATGGATGGATGGTTATTATGTATGTATGAATGTATGTGTGTGCATATATGTGTGTGTGTGTGTATATATATATATATATATATATATATATATATACACACATATGTATAGTATGTACGTATAGGTCTATGCCAAGATATTCTGTGGCCATATTTTGTGCTTTCGTGTTATTTAATTGCAGTTGTTATTCCTCAATTTCTTATTTCGGTCATCTGAAAGGTACTTTAGTGTACCTTTGTTTAAAACTATGGCATACATGTTTTCATAAGTTATTTTTTAACAATAGAGTTTCTTTATTGTTCTTAAATCATATAAAAGTGGATCGTGACTTAACGACAATGCGGGTCCCAAGGAGCCAACAGTTGAGAACCACTGAGCCTGAGTAGGCTAATGACTTGAGAGGGATTTTGGTTTAGCTGTATTGCTTTACAGTTGGTATGAATTGACATTGATGTTGAGAGTTAAAGAATGATTATGTCCATGAATCCTTACATGTGTGAGTGTGGTGTGAATTTGAGTGACTTTAAGAATGAGATTGATTGTGACTCAAGAGTGCCACTTCATTTCCTGAAAAAGGAAATGTGGCAAGAAAAGCAGTGAGGTTTGTGTATATGCACACACGGGTTTATCTTACACAAGGGTAGAAAAGTACATATTTTATCTTATGACACAAATTCATTGATTTCTTAATCTGTAAAAACAGGATGTGGAAGCATGGCCCCAGGATTCGGTGACTCAGAAACAAAATCTTGTTACCCTTGCCCAAAGATATGTGAAATACTTTGTTTCTGCTTCCCATCATATGAATGGAAGCATTTGCGTGTATAAAATGCCAGCACACTCCTATTAATTAGCATGCAGGTTTATATCTAAAGTGATAGACTGTTCTGGTATGTCCAATTGAGAAGACACTGCTTATGTTGAAGTATTTGCTGGAATGTTCTATAATACTAAATGTGATGCCTTGTTGTGTTGTATTCACGCTTTAGTTGTACCAGATGCCCCTGGCACAGTGTAACCGTATTTAAACATCGTGGTGTCATCTCATTTCTCTGTAGTGTAAAACTAAATCAATCAGTCACACAAACTATGGTTGTCGGCACTGTTATAATGGGATAATTAAACACTTTCACTGTAGTTTTGTATTTTTGATTCACGGCAATTTTTTTTTTCAAGCGCTTATCTTTGTTTTTTTAATAGACATAATCAAAATACAGAGATTGGTGATGTGTGCCTATCCAAACAGACTCACATTCATAGGGTATCACTGGGCATATCCGCCCTGCCTGTTTACGCTGTAGTCACTCTGACAGATATCTGATCCCTGTCGGATATTCATGCATTTAGATGAAGCCTGATTCTGATATGTGGATATTAGAGCCAATGGAAATTAATTTATTTATTTAGTTTTGTCTTCACACTTGAATAACGCATATCTGCATATACAGTGTAATTCTGCCCCTTGGGAGCAAATAATCACAGTTGTGTCACTTGAACCATGCAGTGCCAAAAAGTCACCCTTTTTTGTCATGATTTTCTTTGAAAATGTTTTGCTTTTATTTTTTATTTTTTGCTATCCAAGGGTTTGTCCTTAAAAACAGACCTTTTGGAAAACAGATGAGGGCAGCATTTTACAGTGATGTCATTTAAAATGTGCATCATTGATCTCATCACATATTTAAGCTTCATTTATCAATAGAGCATGTCTAAAGACATTATCACCTTTTATGTACTGATTTCATCTCAGACGTGAGTGCAAATTATAAAACAAACAGGCCATTTTGCTACTTAGTGCCTTTGCTGATAACCCTAATACTTTCAGTGCTGTCATGGTCAATACCTGACTTGCCTTGAATACATTAATGACTGGACTACCTTTAAATACATGATACAAGCATAACATTTGGTACATGTACCCTTGAAATCCCATGCTTTTGAAAAATACCTATGCAAAATTCCAAGGTGGCGCCCCAAAATATGTCCGCCTAAAAATGTTGTTTTCCCCTTTATAACTCCAAATGCTTTGATTTTTGCATGTTTTTACCTATTATGGCTCTTGAGATACAGCTTATAGGTATTTTTACAACCTTGGGAGAGCAAATAAAATTGTACAATTGATTGTTGTTAGTAGACTTTACACCGATTTTATCGGGCTGATTGGTATCGGCCGATATTTCGCATTTTATGATGATCGGCTGATCGGCTTTAATGTCATAATTCACCGTTCCAATCAATGACGTCATTGATCGGCTCCACAAAAGACATTTACTCCGCGTCGCCATCGGGCACAGTATATTTGAATCCAAAAGTTAGTTTATTTTTAGCCTAGTCGAGCGTCTTTTGACCTAGTATTGGAAATATCTGACGGTCAATAAAGTTATTAAAAAAACAAACACGCAAAAAACGTCAGCGGTGTGGAACAGACAACACGTCTGAGACAGACAACACGTAATGCAGACTACAAGACAAATTTGCTCTTCCACGATTGCACTATGTCAGACTACTGCAATAAAATCTTGTATTCCGATACCACCGCATCCCGTTTTTTACGATCACTGGGCTTTATCTTGTCAACTCAAATGCGACTGGATACACTCGTTACCGTGCCGACGACAACCAGAGTGGAGCGCGCCGACTTTGTATTATAAGGACAAAATGGGGGAAAACGTGTGTTGGTGGTCACCAGTGCTCAGGACAGGAGAGGACGTTCGTTTAAGGCTTGCTTGAGGTATGTTACCATACTTTGAATACGATATGGCTCGCAAGCAGGCAACAAAACGTTATGTAGCCTAGAAAGCTACTGGTACCACGAACAGTTGGACGTAAACATGCCGCCGTTCTGTCGAATCATGCTCTAAAGTTTCGGTGTGGGTGAAGTAATTTAATTAAAAATAAAGTAATTTAATTACAGTAAGTTAGCACCCATTATTTCTGTCATGTAATGTTGGTTTGACCTGACTGATTAGAATACACTGATCTGACTAGAGCAGTGATTTCCAACATTTATGGTGCCAAGGAACATATTTTACAATTAAAAACATCTCAAGGAACACCAACAAACAAAAAGTGGATACATTAATTACTGTATGTACTTCCTGTAGCTAATAGAAGACCATTTATCATTTGTTCTGTCTGTCACTATGCCTCACTGGCATAAATAGATGAACAAAGATACATTATTTTTTGTAAATATAATTGTTTTGAACAATTAAGTACACAAGTATGTACAGTAAATGAACAGGTCATTTAAATAGACACATTCCTCCATCTTGTGATCGGATCCGTGATCGGTTATCGTTTTTTTCAACTCGCTGATCGGTCCCAAAAATCCTGATGGTGTAAAGCCTAGTTGTTTGGTAGGGATGGGCCGGTATCAGATTTTAATGGTTGGACAAACCAAAATATCGAGGTATCAGAGTATTGCAATGACAGCTCCAAAACGTCTCTGTGTCTTATGTGTATTTATTTTAATCTAAATGTAAACTATTTGGTACATGAAGAAATTTGTACCATCTTAAGTTAAAATATTTTTTAAAAAATCTATAAACTCTACCTTTTAAGTTTTTATAGTGCCTGTCAGAAGACCCAAGGACACTTCTTACCTCTTACCGGATTTCCTGTCTAAAACACTGACCTCGTTGCCCTGTGACCTTATTATTCAGTTTCTTTTTCATTTCTGTTTTAACACATTCACACAAGGCATGCACCCCACCCCCTGGAAGATGCATTATGTTCAACAGTAATAATCACATGGTAGAACTATTGGACAAATAGGAGAAAGATCCTTTTTCAAAAGTGTGATCGTCTTCTTAGATCAATGTTGCTTAACAGAAATACTGTAAACGGAATTCTATTTCAGGGTATTATTGATGAGCTGCTTGTTTTGACTTTAATTGAGAGCGTACTTGTACATGCATGTTATTTTTAACAAGCATAAAAAGCACAAAACACAGGACAAATTCTAACCAATCTAACATTGTATCACCTTAAGGTAGATTGTGCCTGTTCATCTCACTCATCGTCGAGTCATCATTTTGTAGTCTCAACGCATGCCTGAAAATGCACATACAGACACAGGGCGTTTCCCTGTTTGTAAAAGGAACTTCCCTTCCGTGCAAGTCACTTATGTTCTGTGGGAGAAAGAGAGAGACTGTGTGCGTGTGTGTGTGTGTGCATGCGTGTGCATGTGTGTGACTCCACCACTGTTGCACCCCTTTGCTGGTTTGAGGTAAAATTGAAAACATAACTATGATCTCCAAAAATTGTTTGGCCATCTGTTTTTTACACTGATCACTAATGATTGACACTCACATAGATATGCGTGTGAAGCAAGAACATGTGCGTTTAGAATTTTCTTTCAGTCAAGGGTCACTCGTACTAAGTCCTCCTCATCATGCTGCCGCCACAGCTGATGTGTTTGACATCATTGTGAAACACCATGGACGTACAAAGCCAGGCTGTCCTATAATGCAATCCTTGAACATGAATCATTTACACTTCCTTAAATCTTTGAAGTTTCAAAAGCTCAACTTCCTCTCTTTTGCGGTCGAACCGTAAAAGGAGGCTGTAGGGGACATCTTCCAACTAAGTTCTGTCTCGGATTGTAAGGGTCACAAAAGAAATAAAGACTAAACGGAGTCATGGGAAAGAGCAAGGCTGGATAAAGGAAGGAAGACAGAGGTGAAAGGTAGAAAGTCTGAGCACAGGGGAGGAAGGACGCGGTAGAGAGAGCGATGAAAACTAAAGAAGAGGAAAACGGCTAATGACCCGAGTGTGTTGCTGACAGGGTGTCACAATGTTACTTGTTTAACATGTTTCACACTGACGTCCAACACTCATAGGCAGTAACCAACTCTCTCAATACTTTTTCTTAAAGGAGACATTTTATTTCAGACATTATTATTTTTTACAATGTAAAACACTTACGTTCCCAGGTGTCTTTATAAAAGGTCTGACATTATTCTTTCAAAATACCCAAAGAATCAAGAATCACAGTGCACTTAATGTCCACTTGGCACATTCTGGTTTAAATCACTGAGTTTTGAGGGATCAGTTCTGTGTCAGGCAAATGGAGAGTATGGATTTCATTACTACGATGACCAGGAGCAGAGCTCGGGTTTAGCAATGTAAGCGTTGCTATCTTTACAACGGTGTTGCTATATTTAGTGAATATTCCAGCCCCTCTCCCGGCTGTTTTTCAAAAATAGCGACTAGCAACAAATCAAGTGACTTTTTGTGGACTAAAAACTCTAAAACTAAAACTCCCTCCAGAGCAGGAGGTGTTCTCCCTGCTACCTCCAGGCTTGCGGAAGTGACTGGGCTTCAAGTGTATTTGTCAAATTTGAATTTTTTTTAAGTAGAGTAAATGCCACTATTTTAATAAATGCTGTAGATACCATTTAATTATAAATTGGCAACTGTTCCAGCGTGGCAACATTTGTCAAGGGTCATGTGTGACCCTAATGAAATAAACGGTACAGAAAATGGACGGAGGCACTACCTTTTTGATGCTGTTTCGTAGTGAGACTTAAATCAAACACCAACACCGATCAAATGGTACAATAATGAGTTGAGCTAGAAACACACGGCGCATCTGACATTTGTATGTGTTGTGGTAGAAGGGATGCATCCAGTCTCTCTCGAGGTTTGCTTGCAATCAACAATGACTTCTTGTTATTATGAGACATGCATACCACCCAATTGTACATGCATGAGAATGGAGTTACTGTACACGAGAAAAGAATAGCTGTATTTCATTTCACAATTATATAACCTGCTGTTTGTTATTTAGAATCCAGAAAAAGAAAAGATTGAGGCAGACGTGTACAGTTTCACACAGAAAGGAGCAAAGGTTGAAGTGGGAAGGGTTTATCACTTTTGTCCATTTGCTGTCTGTGTTATAAATTTCTCTACTGTATGTAATTAAAATATGTATGAATATATTATTGTAACCTTTTCACTGAAACAATATTTATAGGGTACTCTGATACGATGTGTGTGCGTTTGTGCCAGGGACAGCATTTGTGTTTCGCTATGTTTTTGTGTATGTCCGATTCCTCTAGCATTTCCACAAATGTAGAACATAAGTCTGTGTGAAATGTATTGGACCGTGTCAGAAAGGGCTTGCGCTTTGCACTCATTAATTCTGGCTGAGAACTGTGTGTGTGTGTGTGTGTCAATTATACATGCTGTTAATAAGAAGAACATTTCATATTTATAACTTGTGGTGGCAACACTGTTCACAGACTCCATTGAGACAGGAGAGATAGGAAGGCCATTTCCTTATTTATCACAGTCATGCTCATATGCCAGAATTCTGTGCAATTATGGATATAATGTCAAGGATAGAATGAATAAGGGTTAGTCGGCCTGACAGTAGCTTTCACTTAAATTTTATAAATACATGGTGTTCCGTTAGAGGAATATCAACTATCTGTCATAGTGTTTCTCAAACGGCTACCAGTTCAGCACATTGTCACTAAACTACCATTGAGCCTGTGTAAAATTATCCTGTGCTATATTTCACATATACAGTACATGCAATTGTCATATACATTTTATGAATAAGTTATGCAGAAATGTAAGGAATTCTAAAGGGTTCACATAATGCACCCCGCCTTATGTTGTGTTCTAAATTGTCACCAGTTAAGAATTGACTGTCTAGAACGCAAATTGATAAAAGTTGAGATCACTTTTCTTCACAATACAATAATTTGTAGTAATTTGTAAAAGGCTTTGTATCCATATTTGTATTCCAGCATATTTCTTTGTGAATCTCTTTCTTATGCTTGTGTATTTATTAAAGTGACTCCAGTGGTATTTGTCATGCCGTCTGCTCTATTTCAAGCATTCTCACTTGCTTTCGGCCTTGTCTCAGTTTCAAGTCTTTGAAGTCTTGTCTAGTTACTATTGGCTATTATCGTGTCAGCTTCCTGACACATGACAACGCTTTAAATTTTTCCTTCTTCACCTGACTGCATTTTACACCTCGGTCTTTGTCTCTGTCACACTCTCTAATCCTCATGGCCCTCTTTTGTCCTATCTTATTATAATTCTCACAGGGGAATTAAAATGTGAAGACATAACTGTAACCAAACGAAAATTCCATTTATTTGATGAAAAGATGCGTTATAACTTTTCTTCGTGTGACTAAAGGAGTTGTCACATACCATTTCTTTGCTGACTCAAATAAAAAACACTCATCGCAAGCTAGGGTGACTGCTCTGCTCTCGATCAGAGATCAGCTTAAATTGCCTCTTACCTCTCATTACAATTTCATCTTCTCTGAATATTGTGTCTCGATCCTGTCAAGGTTCTTTGTCTTATTTTTGCAGGGATAATTTTTCCAAGTCAAAACAGGGACTTGCATTTTTTTCTGCAGTTTTACCAACCCTGCTTTAAATATGAGATGGAATTGGAGACCCCCTCCTTGAGCCGTCACCTTATTGTGGTGGAGGGGTTTGTGTGTCCCAATGATCCTAAGGAGCTAGGTTGTCCGTGGCTTTATGCCCCTGGCAGGGTCCCCCATGGCAAACAGGTCCTAGGTGAGGGACCAGACAAAGCACGGCTCAAAGACCCCTTATGATGACGACAAAAAATTGACTCAGGTTTCCCTTGCCTGGACGTGGGTCACCGGGGCCCCCCTCTGGAGCCAGGCCTGGAGGTGGGGCTCGAAGGCGAGTGCCTCGTGGTCAGGCCTGCACCCATGAGGCCCGGCCGGGCACGGCCCGATAGGGTAACGTGTCCCCCCCTTCCCATGGGCTCACCACCTGTGGGAGGGGCCATGGGGGTTGGGTGCAGTGCGAGCTGGGCGGTGGCCGAAGGCGGTGGCCGAAGGCGGGGACCTTGGCAATCCGATCACCGGCTACAGAAGCTGGCTCTAGGGACGTGGAATGTCAGGAATGTGTGAGGTCAAGAAGTTCCGACGAGATATAGTTTGAATCGCCTCCATGCACAGCTTTGGCTCTGGTACCAGTCCTCTCGAAAGGGGTTGGACTCTCTTCCACTCTGGAGTTGCCCACGGTGAGAGGTGCCGAGCAGGTGTGGGTATACTTATTGCTCCCCGGCTCGGCGCCTGTACGTTGGGTTTCACCCCAGTGGACGAGAGGGTAGCCTACCTCCGCCTACGGGTGGGGGGACGGGTCCTGACTGTTGTTTGTGCCTATGCACCAAACAGCAGTTCAGAGTACACAACCTTTTTGGAGTCCTTGGAGGGGGTGCTGGAGAGCGCTCGCGCTGGGGACTCCATCGTTCTGCTGGGGTACTTCAATGCTCACGTGTGCAATAACAGTGAGACTTGGAAGGGCGTGATTGGGAGGAACGGCCCCCCCGATCAGAACCCGAGCGGTGTTCTGTTATTGGACTTCTGTGCTCATCACAGATTGTCCATAACGAACACCATGTTCAAGCATAAGGGTGTACACACGTGCACTTGGCACCAGGACACCCGATGTCGCAGTTCGATGATCGACTTTGTGATCGTGTCATCGGACTTGCGGCCTGCATGTCTTGGACACTCGGGTGAAGAGAGGGGCGGAGCTGTCAACTGATCACCACCTGGGGGTGAGTTGGCTCCGATGGTGGCGGAAGATGCCGGTACGACGTGGCAGGCCCAACCGTATTGTGAGGGTCTGCTGGGAACGTCTGTCGGAGTCCCCTGTCAGAAGGAGTTTCAATTCCTACCTCCAACAGAACTTTGCTCATGTTCCGGGTGAGGAGGTGTGTTCCAACTACAGGGGAATCACACTCCTCAGCCTCCCTGGTAAGGTCTATTCAGGGGTGCTGGAGAGGAGGGTCATGCCAAGGTTGGAGCAACCTGGCTTTTGAAGGGATTGGGAAATTATTCTGGTTTCATTCACATTCATATCTGACTAATCATTAATACACTTTTCAGGAGAGTTATGCTTCCCCTGTGGAGTTGTTGTCGAGACAACATCCCCAATTACGCCAATCATATATTGCAACTTCTACAATGGGAGATGTTGCCAGCTAAACAGACTTTTGCCTCGTGGTGCTCTCATTGATCGGTCACCGATCATGAGCGGCCGTTTTCCGTAGAAAAGGCATGATGGGCGCTCGTTTATCAATGTGTTTCATTGCCGATCCCAAAAAAGAATCACCCTCGCCTTGTATTTTGCAGCCTGCAGCCTGCAGAGAATGTGAGCTGTGTGGTGCCGTGCTGGGCAATTCAATCAAAATTTAGTGTGCTTTGAGCTGTTTATTGACACCCCAGTTTGAGTTTACTGTAAAACACAAAAATAACAATTACCCTCATTTTATATTTAAATACAAGAAGACATCATTTTAGAAATCGCCATCCGAATGCTAACAGTCAATGGAAAACCCTATTGACGGGCTAGCTAATATTAGCAATTGACACAGGAGGGATTTACTGTACCTTCAAATAACAAATTTTCACACAGAAATGCCATAGTAACACTTACAGACGGGTAATAAAACAAGTCATGGACATATTTTTTTTTTGTAATCTTTGAAAAACAAGTTCATTAAAGTTATGCCCTTTTGTTATGTATCTTCTTATACTTTTTTTTTTTTTTTTGCTTACATTAAAGGAGTAGCTCCATGCAAGCACCACACCACACTGACCCTATAAAAGGCCAAGGCACACACAACAGGAACAGCAGATAACAGTCATTGACTGTATAAAAAGACACAAGCTTTTTTTTTTTTCCTCACTGTGACATAAAATCAGACTAAAGTTTTCATGTTTTAGATCAAGTAGGATTACCAAAATTATTTATATTTTCTAAATGCCAGAATAATGAGAGGATTTTTTTTCAACAAATATAATAGACAATACAGTCATGGCTAAAATCATTGTCACATTTTTTTAACCATAACTATTTTTGTTTATTGTTTTTTATTTATATGATATAAATATA
This sequence comes from Phycodurus eques, assembly GCF_024500275.1. NCBI lineage: Eukaryota > Metazoa > Chordata > Actinopteri > Syngnathiformes > Syngnathidae > Phycodurus > Phycodurus eques. The sequence continues at coordinate 20,362,909 of NC_084533.1, forward strand.
TTATATTACTTGTTAGGTAATTTATTTTCTGATTGTTCTTTTAAGTTCTGTACATTTAAAGTTGAGTTTTGGTAGCTAAATAAATACTGAGTTTAGGAAAATAATAATAATAATTATATTTATTAATCGTGATTTAAATATCAGTCAAAATAATCGTGATTATTGTTTTTCCACAATCGCCCAGCCCTAGTTTAGCATCCCCTCCCCATTTCACACTGCCCAGGCATGTAGCAGCTGCAAAGCAAACCCCAGCACTCGCCCTAAATAAATAAAATAATTTACAGCTAATCCATATGATCGGTATCGGCAGTGATCGGCAGATCTCACTCATAGATGATCGGGTTCAGAATCGGCAGCATAAAACTCTGTTCGGAGCACCCCTACTATTCCCCATAGTTGATGATTTTGTTCATAATACATTGTATTACTTAAAATATGCTCATGCTAAAGTCATTCTTCATGTTTCCTAACAGGGTCGTCATGTCAAAACAGGCCAAATGGCAGCTATCAAAGTCATGGAAGTCACAGAGGTAAAGTCACATTTCGTGTTTATCCATTTTAATATAAAAAAGTAGACAGCAAATAATCTCGGCAAATAGATTTTTCCATATGCAAGTATTTAATGGGTGGCACAGTGAATGAGTGGTTTGCACAGGTTGGCGTTTTAAATCCGGGCTCTGACCTTCCTGCGTGTTTTCCCTCTGCTTGTGTGGCCTTTCTGTTGGTACTTTGGTTTCCTCCCACATTTAAAAACATGCATATTCAGTTCATTGAAAGTTCTAAATCATTGAAAACTCAAGTAATCTGTCATAGTAACTTCTTCCTACTACTGTTCAACACATACAATGGTATCTAATCTAATGCTTTGGTTTTGTTTCTTGTTTACTTTTATTTTGTATTGTTTTATTTTAATTTATAACAACCATCACATCTGGTTGTTATAAATATAATATAATATAAACTTAGCACATCTGCCTCACACTTCTGGGGACCGGGGTTCAAATCCCGGCCCCACCTGTGTGGAGTTTGCATGTTCTCCCCGTGCCTGGGTGGGTTTTCTCCGGGCACTCCGGTTTCTTCCCACATCCCAAAAAAATGCGTAGTAGTTTGATTGAGGACTCTAAATTGCCCGTATGTGTGAATGTGAGTGCGTATGGTTGTTTGTTTCTACATGCCCTGCGATTGGCTGGCAACCGGTTCGGGTGTACCCCGCCTCCCGCCCAAATATAGCTGGGATATCCTCCAGCAGCCCGCGACCCTAGCGAGGATAAGCAGTAAAGAAAATGGATGGATGGATGGACAACCGGTCTTATGTTGAATCGTTCGTGTACTGTATGTTCAATAAAGTGAAAAGAAAAACAGTAACGACGGCAGTAACTGAGCGTGCCTTCTTGTGCTGTGTGACGACATACTGTATTCTCACACCACTACACAAACTGATTTATTGTACGCCGTTCGCAACCTCAAAATGTCAGTACCGTTGTACACCAAGCACCCCATGTATTTTTTTTTACTACAGTGGAACCTTGATTTAACGGACCAATAGGGGGAGTAGCTGTTCGTTAAATTTTTCGTGGTGTAAAATGCCAGTACAGTGCAAAATTACTGTTTGGACTTTTTCCGTGGCCTAAAAATACCCCAAGATTTTTGTAAATAAATATAGAAAAAGCTTTAAAATGTTTGAAATTTTTTAAAGTTTATCCAAACTTAGCTCGCTGGTGGATGGGAAGGGTGATTTTAAGTTAACTAGACACTAATTTATGTCAGTTAAATTCGACGTCCGTTAAATCAGGGTCCGTTAAATTGAGGTTCCACTGTACTTGCCTGCTTCCCACCTTTGTGTCCCGACCCACTAGTTGAGAATCACTGGGTTAAGAGATTGTTAGAGGGTGGTGTTCATCATCATCTCTCTTACCTATATTTTTCCAAAATGTCTTGATCTTCCTTATCATTTTCCATCTCATTGGAGCATATATAATACTTTGGCCTTTGTGCCATCCAAAGCGTCAATAATAAGCAAGGATAAAGAAAAATATTTGTGTGGCAACATTTGTGTTTTAAATTCAGAGCCCTCAATTATATCTGAATCTGTGATGTACTTAATATGAATTTTTTTTTTTTTAGGATTTCATACTGATGGAGTACATAGTTTGGGTGTGAATTCTATAAATCTCTGAATTGCAGTCATTATTCAACCTAGCCCTAACCTAGGCTTATACGGGAGCTCCGTGCACGTGTAGTGGATCAGACGTATTTCATTAATAAATATGTGAACAGCAGACATCAAACCCTCTGAATAATTATACAAAGCAATTAATCGAAGTTAATTATTATTATTATTATTATTATTATTGCGGCGCGGTGGACGACTGGTTAGCGCGTCTGCCTCACAGTTCTGAGGACCGGGGTTCAATCCCCGGCCCCGCCTGTGTGGAGTTTGCATGTTCTCCCCGTGCCTGCGTGGGTTTTCTCCGGGCACTCCGGTTTCCTCCCACATCCCAAAAACATGCATGGTAGGTTAATTGACGACTCTAAATTGCCCTGAGGTGTGAATGTGAGTGCGACTGGTTGTTTGTTTGTATGTGCCCTGCGATTGGCTGGCAAGCGGTTCAGGCTGTACCCCGCCTCCTGCACGATGATAGCTGGGATAGGCTCCAGCACGCCCGCGACCCTAATGGGGAGAAGCGGCTCAGAAAATGGATGGATGGCTGGATTAATATTATTATCATCATTATATTTTTAAATCATCGCACTGGCCGGCACATAAGTCTCCCGCGGTTATCACCAGCTTATATTGATTCAATCACACAACGTTATTTAATCAGGTTGCCTGTTGTCACATCAGTCGAGAGGAGTGAGACTGTTTCAGTCACACACGGATCGCTGCCTCCTCTTCCGCATATAAATACGTCTCCATGCAACACTATTTTAAAGGGAATGAAAGAGCCAGCTTCGACTGGACAGGATTGAAGTTGGCTGTGAACATGCCCAGACCAGTGCAGACATTCCATTGTTAATTGCGCTGGGGCTACACTGGTCCAGGGAGTTACGCTAAGGGCAGTGTTGTATTTGTGCTAGTCACAAAAATAGAACCCTTAGTCTTGTTCATAGGCTAAAACAAAGTCTAAAATAAGCCACATTAAACAACAATAGGCATAGCGGACACTGTCAAACCTCTACATTTTTTTCTGTTATTGTTTTGTGTGAAGCACAGCCATATCTGAGTCCAAAAGACATGGCTGTACTCATCAGCATACCTTTGTCTCAACACACACTCAAAAACAAACACACACACACTGCAGACTCAAGCAGGATGCATTGTGTTTGAGATAGGGGTGAAAGTTTAACTTGTACCTTGTCTTTTTCACTCCACTGTTCCTGGGGAGATTTTAAAGGATGTCAGTGCCTGATACAAGCACCCAGTTGTTTCCTGCTTTCTAGTTAACATCCACATCCAGCTTCTTCACCTCTTTTCCCCACCCATCCCTCTTTCTTCCTCAGTCAAGCTTGAATGTTGGACTGATCATTGGGATTTAGTGAATAAAAACAATGACCTCTGTGCCGCCTTTCTGACCAACTGAATAATCTTGACTGTGAGCCGTTGAGTCAGTGTTTGAGAACTGTGTGACCCTTGTATACAGCTCAGATTGAATTTCAGTCATATAACATATGGACAACATTTATAAACAAAGCAGCAAAGCAAGTTTTTAAGTTTGCATGGGTGTATTTTCTGAACCTGTACTATTAAAGATACACTTTATGAACTAAAGTATTAAGATTGTCTCTGGGTCAGACCCATTACTCCCATTGACTCTTTAATCATCATATAAAGACATGTTCTAAAATGTTGTGCTTTAAACTTTTATGGGAAAGGTTTTCTCTTAAACGGTGACCCAGGTCCATAAAGGCATGTTTGTATGTCTTTGGATGAGTTTCGTGCGGAAGAATTTGTCTTCCCTGACTTCAAGCATGTTTGGTATTATGAGATTGTAGCGATTGTAAACCATTATGTTCTTCTGGAAGAATGGACAGAAGAACATAGACACACTTTTATTTAATTAATATATTTGTGGAACACATCACAAGTTGTTTTTTAAAAGAAACTCTACATTTATAAAGCCCGAATGGATCTTGATTTTATTTGTCGCAACTGTTCATACTTGCTGTATAACAAAAATAACCTTGACCCTTTGAAGTCCTTTTGTTTTGAACCAGATTACAAATTTATCAGATAAAATTTGCCTGCCATTCCTCAAATTTCTTTACTTGAGATAAAAGTAGGCCATATGCCAGTGTCAAATCCTTAGAAACAAATTAGGATCTTTACATTGTGTTTACAAATGTTAAGATCCCAAATTTTAGTGCTCTGTTTATTTTTATAGGAGGAAGAAGAGGAAATAAAACTGGAGATCAACATGTTAAAGAGTTACTCCCACCATAGAAACATCGCTACTTATTATGGAGCTTTTGTTAAGAAAAGTCCTGCTGGACAGGACCACCAGCTCTGGGTTTGTTCCTTTACAATGTTGTAGATATTCTTATTTATAAATGACTCAATTTTACCAGTTGCGTCTGTATTCTAATACTTAATTTTTCCCACGTGTGATGGCAGCTGGTGATGGAGTACTGTGGAGCCGGCTCGGTGACAGACTTGGTAAAAAAAACAAAGGGTAACTGTCTGAAAGAGGACTGGATTGCTTACATCTGCCGAGAGGTGCTCAGGGTAAAGTTACACAAACAGACAAGAGCTACAAACACGTAACTTTACATGTGATTGGCATCCAAATCTTTAGAGGTTTGTTGTGGGTCTGATTTTAATATAATGTACATTGTGACTGCTCAGTGAGACCAATCTTCACGTCAGATTGAGTTATTCACTACTGTATAAGATGTACTGTATGTTGTCTAGACCCATCACATCTAACTGGACATGTCCTATAATTCACTATAAAGATCAAAGTCAGCTGGGGTAAACTCCGGCTTCCCCGTCACCCTGAACTGTGTTGAAAAGATGGATGGATGGACTACAATTATATGTTACATTGTCTTTCTGGACATTTATACTTCTATGTTGTCAAACAAAATGGTTGCTCATATTACACAAACATTCTATATGATAATTTTCTCATAGACAAGAAGATTCTGGTTTATGCATCATAAAACAATTACTACGGTAATCTATCCCAATGACCTCAAATCATATTAGCCTGTTTGGAATTGTCAAATATCAACGGATGTGATTTTTTTTTTTTTTTTAGCACGGCCTTCCCCGAGCATTTTAAGGCCACTTATCCCTTTCAGCATTGCAGAAACAGACTTTGTGAGCCACCAATCAATTTCATCTGTTTTCAGACAGCCGTTGCACTTTTAATCTCATTGCAATGCTCGTGTGCCTCAGTAAATGAGGTGTACATCACTGTTTTACTTACACTTTCTCTTCCACATAAACTAATCACCACGTCTACTTCTGCTTGTCGAGTTGTTACAGTAAAGGGATATTTAAAGTCCTGATGAAACGTTACTCTTTACATTTGTATGTGGAATAAAAAAACAAATCATAGTTGGGACTGTTGCGGAAGCATCACAGAGCGACTGAATTGACACTGATGCTTCTTGATGTCCAGGGAACAACAACCCTCTCATTTTTTCCAACTGTGACGTCAACAGTTTGAGGGATTTATTTATTGTTTTTTTCAATGTTATGGTTATCATCATAAGAGATCACGAGGGCCTGAGAACCACTTTCTCAATAAAACTAGGAGGATTCTGAGGAGTTATATGCATGAAGGAGAAAGAGCTCTGGAATGTTGCCAGTGATATATATATATATATATATATATATATATATATATATATATATATATATATATATATATATATATATATATAATTTTTTTTTTCTGCTGTCGTCAGCTGTGTTGTCTTCTTATTGTTTTAACATAATAAGACAAAAAAAATACACAGCATTGCACGGTGAAGTCATTGTCAGATTTAGGACTCGTTTCCTCTATTTATTTAACACCCTTTGAAGAAGTGAGAGTATGCGTACTTACACACACGTGCGCGCACTTGAAAATTGTGCCATTCATTAGTATCCTGTTCTACTGCACTCCACCACTTAAACTAATAGTCGCTGGTATTTGTTCCTGAAGGGGAAAAGCATCTCAACAAGCTTGAAATACTGTTACCCTATTCAGTGAGTGTTTATGACCTCATTTGTCATCTGACTGTGTGCATCTGTGTTTTTTGTGCATGTTTGTCCTCCAGGGTCTTTCCCATCTCCATTCCCATCATGTGATTCACAGGGACATTAAGGGACAGAATGTTTTGCTTACAGAGAATGCTGAAGTAAAACTTGGTATGACACATAGACACATGCATTGTGGAATCTTGAGCACATGCAGCGCGCTTCAGGCACAACAATACACAGCCGTACATTTGTGCAATGATCACATAGTACCTTATTGTGTGTTGTGTAATGTGTGTTTTAGTGGATTTTGGGGTTTCCGCACAGTTGGACAAGACGATTGGTCGAAGAAACACCTTCATCGGTACTCCCTATTGGATGGCTCCAGAGGTTATTGCCTGTGATGAAAATCCAGAAGCCACATATGATTACAGGGTATGAAAAAGCATGTTTCTGAACAATACAAAACAAAATATCTCCAATTTAAAAAAACAGAATTATTGTAAACCATTTAAAATAACCTCTCTCTCTCTCTCTCTCTCTCTCTCTCTCTCTCTCTCTCTCTCTCTCTCTCTCTATATATATATATATATATATATATATATATATAATACAAGAAACAGAATGTTTATACCTCAGCATATAGATTTTTCCATATGCATGTAATGAGGCGGCATGGTGAGCGAGTGGTTTTCACATTTGCTTCACAAGTCTGAGGTTGGGGGTTCGAATCCGGGCTCCAGCCTAACTGTGTGGAGGTTTGCATGTTCTCCCCGTACTTGCATGGGTTTTTTCCGGTTACTCTGGTTTCTTCCCACATTACACAAACATGCTTCTTAGATTAATTGAAGACTTTAATTTATCCTCAGTTGTGAAGCTGAGTGTGAATGGTTGGCTGTCTGTATATGTGCCATGTGATTGGCTAGGCAACCAGTTCGAATTTACCCTGCTTCTCGACCAGTCAGCTGAAATTGTGAGGATGAGTGGTATAAAAAAATGGATGGATGGTACTGTATCAACTATAGTGATCTAGTGGTTAACAAGACTGCCTCACAATCAAAGGCTCTGAGTTAAAATCTCTGCTGAGTCTGATCTTTACGTATGGAGTTTGCATATCAAATACTGTAGACTGGCTTCATCACACATTCCAGAAACATAAGTAAGGCTAATTGAAGAATCTAAATTGTCCAGTTGTCATGAACAGAATAGAGGATAGGACCCAAAAATGCACAACTCCAAAACAAATGGACAGTTTCAAAAAGAGAGAGGTTTAATCAACGAGCATAGGTCAGTACACAGGCAGGCAATCCAAAAAAGGCAACAGTATCCAAAAACGTGAGGCAAAAAGGCGAAGTCGATAATCGGAACAGGGTCTAGTCTTACTGTGGGTCTGTGACATGGAAAAAAGGAATGCTGGAACGCGACGACAAGGTACAATGAACTGGCAACTAGAAAGAATGAGACACGAGGTTAAATGCAAGGGGTAATTAGGGTGAACGAGGCACAGGTGGGGAAGATGCTCTCAGGAGCAGGTGTGTATGAGACAGGGGGAAGACAACAATCGGAACACACACCCATGACACCAGTGGTATAAATGTGAATGTCTTTTTGTCTTCATTGTGCCCTGTGATTGGCTGGAGTCCAGATAGTACCCCTCCTCTCGTTTTATGTCAGCCGGGATAGGCTCAGGGTAATCCATAGAAAATGGATGGATGTCAAAGATTGTCCTTAAATTAAAAATGCATGATTAACATGAAGTAATTAAAATGTTAATAATTAAAAATATTTTTATTTTGGGTTTTGTACTTCTTTATAAGTCTGTTTACGTACAATAGTGTGAAGCTGCACAATTAATCAAATTTTAATTGAGTCAGCAAAAACGGCAAAAGTAAATTGAGAGGGAAATCACAACTGTCGAGTTCTTTGCAGTTTGTGACCGTGTATAAGTGACCAATCAGGCAGAACAATGGACACTTACCCTTCCTTGACAATTCACTATATTGACGATGGGGATTTCCAAATGAAGCCAGTGCTCACAGCCTAATGCTTTTGCGTTTTATGAATTGACTGGATTTGCTTCCATTAAGTTTCAGTTTGTGATTGCACTTTGTAATAGCACATTTATCCAGTTAGTCCTTGCTAAAGTAAAATTTTTTGGGTACATTTATTTTTAAAATTATTATCATTTATTGTTATTTAAAGATTCACTTTGAACTCAAAACTGTTACATATTTGTTAAAACGTAATGCAATAAAAATAAAGATTTTTTTTCCCTAACATGAAGAATAATTGTCATTAATAATCGTGATTACAAAACTGATCGAAATAATCGTGATTATTATTTTGGCCATATCACGCAGCCCTACAGTCGTTGTAATGTGGTGAGTTCATCCTAAAGTTTGCGTGTGCACCCAACTTAAACTTTTTTCCTTTCTTTCTTGTCAGAGTGACCTCTGGTCTTTAGGCATCACTGCTTTAGAAATGGCAGAAGGAGCCCCACGTAAGACACTTACTGCATTATTACTTTTTTACAAGGTATTTCCCCAATTGAATGACATTTTTTTTCTCTCTCCCCCCTGAATTGCCCCTGAATGTGTGTGAAGCTTTGTGTGACATGCATCCAATGAGAGCTCTGTTTCTGATTCCACGCAACCCTCCGCCAAGACTTAAGTCCAAAAAATGGTGAGCTTGGACGCGCACACGCATGCACTCACACAGGCACGCGTGAACACAATTCACATTTGGGCAAATTTTAAAAATTTGAGAAAACATCATTTATACTACAATAAGCATGAGTTTCATCTGCAACACAGTATCGAAAAGGATTACACTGGTTTTTTTTTTTAGCAGATTTAGGACAATTTTGATGTGCCGATTGTTTTTGCTTACATGTACAGGTATTTTTGCTTTAGAGGTTCAAGGTTCCTGCCCTGAATTTTAAACAGTAATGATGTAACATTCAATTTACAGGTACTTACTTCTATCAATGTGCACTATTCAATTTACACTCAGCAAAGTTTGTAATATTTAATTAATAAACTGTTAACAACTTGGCATAGTATCCTGACCTGAACAAGATAAACTGATGTATTTTCGGATTCAGCGATGCAAAATTGTATAAAATCAGTTGAAAAAACAGAGACAACTTACAAAAGATTTGTGTAAAAATTGTAAGCCAGTGTTAGAAGTGTACATTTGTAACTTGCTTCCCTCTCTTACGCCATCTCCTTCACTCCTTTGCATAATTAATATATGCCTCAAATTGAACTGGTGGATGAACCATGCTTTTTTTCATTCACTATTAATCTCATAAGAAACACAAGTTCGTAGGAAAACCTTCCGTAGCTCGAACAGTCTGGGCTACCCAGTTCTCTCCCTTCTCTGCAGCTCCAGGCGTACCAATGTTTTTTAAGGGATCTTTCTCGGAAAGATTTTAGACAATGCACATCTCAAATGTTGCCAGCTTTAATTGACACATTGGAAACATTGCTTGAGCAAAAGACTATCAATCAAGGACTATCAATTGAACATTTTTAGAGGGATTTTTTTTTTTTGTAGGTGCTCATACTAATTACAGGTGAGTTTGAAATTCTCAGTTCTGCAATTTATGTATGAATTAATGATTTAAAACATTTATTGTTGTGAGTTGTGTTTGTATTTCAGCTAAGTATTTGAAAGTATTTTCATTCTCATGAATCCTTTTTAGTTACATTTATAATATTTCTAATTATTCAATTACTTTATCTTGGAAATAATTCTTGCAAATAAATATGGACCAATTGTGACTATATTTTAATATGATGTGTGCTCATATTGTGGAAAAAAGAGAAAAAAGTTTCTTCAATGCTATCATAGACTGAATTGCAAGATACAGCCAAATATCATGTTTTTTGTCACATTCTTACATATATCATTCATTTTTTCATCTCTTCACAGGTCCAAGCGCTTTCTGTCATTTATTGATAGCTGTCTAGTTAAGAACCATCTGCACCGGCCCACAACGGACGTCCTGCTGAGGCATGCCTTCATCCGAGATTTGACTAATGAGAGACAAGTTCGCATCATGCTCAAAGATCACCTCGACAGAACCAGAAAGAAAAAGGAGAAAGGTAATTGGGTGTTGTTTGTCAACAGACCCTGTGGAAAACCAACATTAACAATGTTATTATACTTACAGTAAAGGGGGCATACAGTGCATTTGCAAAGTATTCCTAGTGCTTCACTTTTTCCACATTTTGTTTTGTTACAGCCTTGTTTCAAAATTGAATTAATTAATTTTAAAAATTCTACACACAGCACCCCTTAATGACAACATGAAACATGTTTACATGCATGTAAACTTTATAATACATATTGCTGCTATATTTTTAGTTTTTTATTTAAATATAAACACAGGAAAAGCAAGATAAGGGGATATGTTGATAGAAAAATAATTAATTAATGTTTTTGTTTGTTGTAATGGAGATATGTTGCCTTTTTGTGAACAGAGCACATGCAGGGGCCAAAAATAATACATTTAAAGAACTACCTATGATCATGTTTTTTACTTAATGAGTTGATATTCAAGGGGTGTAAGACCCTTGTCTTGTCCAGCAAATGTCAGATGTACAGGCATCCATTTTCATCTGCGAACCTATTAGACAGAAGCGCAAGAAAGAGAGTATAAATAAGGGACAACCGTGAGAGAGTTGCTGAGTGTGGAAGAAAGTAGGGAACAGAAAATCCATGTGGTTCTAATCTTCTGTTAGCTTATAAAAACGGTAATGACTAAAATGTGAGTGTTCATAAATGAAATACTAGTCATATGAGTGTGTGGGGGGGAGGGGGGGGGGGGGGAAACACATACTGTAGCGCTTTATTGATTAAAAAAAAAGGTCAATTAAAATGATGCAGTATGGGGGTCTGGGTTTTTGCAAAGGGTCCCTTTTTTTTAGCCCCATAATTGTCTTTTGTGTCAACAAAACCTGGCATTAAACCGTGTAGTGTCTCAGCAAACTGATTTTTGGCTCGGATACCAATGGCATGAGCCCAAACGACATCACCATCAGAGAGAGAAATTTCTCTGTCCATTGCGCATGGAGAACGGATTATCTGGCTTCTTTTAGTATGCGCAAACACCAGTATTCTGCAACCCTTCCACAAGTCCATGGTAACATATGGTGTGCCAGTTAAATGTTCACATTATAACAAGATGCTTCCAGACCATATGTTAACCAAATGTTATTCTACGCTCCCGTGGCCCATCTTCCTCCCCAATCGACAATATGCTTCCTGGAGCCACAGAGGAAGAGTTGCATGCACATATCAGTGGGACTCGGAATAAAATTGTATTTACAGGTTAAATGCGGACATGGCCCTACAGATGAATACAAATAATGTTTTGATATAAGGAAGTCCACTAGAAGGAAGAATTTCAGCAAAGACTTGAGAATTCTATTGTAAGTTCACAGGAGCAAACAATTAGTATTGCGTAATGTTTAATTATGACAAAGCACAGCTCTAGAGATTTACTGTATGTACTTCTTAACCCCTCCAGGCAACAGCCATTACCAAACATCATGTGTCCAACACTGTAAGCCTACTTTAATAGACAAACTTCAGTGTTAAAACACAGGCAGGCAGCTAAGAGGGTTGGGACACAAGTGGTTTCGGGTGTCTGGTACTATTCCATTTGATACTATAATTCACTATACAAAATTCAGATTTCCTAATTCAGAGCATTCTTTTTTGGGGTTTATACTGTAAATAATTAACAATATTAACACGTAATTCTCTTGCTCGTCCTGCGGTGCTTCTCAGAGGGTCCAGAGTATGAATACAGTGGAAGTGAAGAGGAAGAAGACGAGGTCACAGACGAGGAAGGAGAACCCAGGTAAGTACGACTACAAGAAAAGTAAGCACAGCTGCAAGGATGAAATCACAGGACACATTACTTTAAAATTACTTGATGTATTCATTTATCTGTACTTGGCAATTATCCAATAGTTGTTATTATGTATCAGTAGCAGGCGGTGTATTTGGTATCTGGGATTTCTTTAAAGTTACATACATCATTCACCACTACTGATTCTGAAGGCCCTGGGCAGAGTACATTGACACAGCAGTATATAGAGGCTGAAATCTTATTGGACAAAAAAAAGCTAACATGCACTTACACATACCAGAAGCCGTGCAATGAGCAGAAATGCTACAAAATGAAGAGAAAAGACTGTTGGGAACAAATTAATACAATTTCATGGGGGGGGGGGAATATGATTTACGGTGTAAATGTAAGTCAGTGCTTCTGATTGTGTTTAGGCCAGCAGAAAATATCTTGCTGGCCCTTAACGTTCACCACTGGTAGGTATTCCTCCTTAATTAGTCTCTAATCAAGAGTGCAGTACATTGTTGATGAAACTGAAGACCAGTGGATGGCTTAAGTAACTACTAATTTTATAATTGGAAATGCTTAAAAATGTGCATTGACATTTTGGTTTACATTGTTTTATCATCAACCTAAATATGATATGATTATAATAATAATTGGGAAATTAATCAGTCTTTAATTAATATTGCTCTAATACAGTATAGCACACATAGTAATTAGAATGTCTGTGTATTTCGCTATCTCCATTGCTTCATCTAGCTCCATAGTGAATGTTCCTGGCGAATGGACCTTAAGGCGGGAGTTTCTGCGTTTACAGACAGAGGATCGAGAAGAGAGCCAACATAGGGGCCACAGAGTTGGTGGGGATCAGCAGAGACAACAGGTAAGTTGATTTTTTTTGATACACCATTATCACACAATGACATACTATTATAAATACAACCGTGTGACACAATTACTACGGTAATTGTTCACTTTTGTTTTCACCATTTCCCAAACAAACTTATTCACTTTCATTGGTGCAACGTACCGAGATGCATGGATTTCTATCAATATCAAATACTGTATCAATATTGTAATCTCAGTTTCCTGTTTCTGTGTCATGATATTCATTTGCCTGCAAGCTTTAGTCTCAATATGATGTTGTAATATCTTGACGTGATGTTCCATTGCAGCAAGGACTCAAACATGAGACTATTAGTACCGGTAATTTTAAATGGGGTCCAAGCCCTGCACCGAATAGTGAAAATCCACAAATAATTGACACCTCCCCAAAATGAGGTTGTAATTGCTTATAGATGCCACAAAATGGTTCATCATCATGAACCAATTTTACTTAAACAACTGCATTCAGTAGTTCAATTATTCAACACAAATAAATTGCCTACACTGTCACACATGAGGCTTATTGATAGTGCAGTGGTACCTTGACCTACGAATGACCCGACTTTTATTTTATTTTTTAGATATGAGCCGTCACTCGGCCAATTGTTTTTGTCTTTGTTTTTTGACTTACGAGCGCTAAATGGTGGCAAGGGACTTTGGTGTAAGCATCAGATAGTGAACAATTCTTTAAAAAAGATGCCAAATGCTTGCTTCAAGCTGTATATTGCCATTCCCAGTTGAGGTTTACACATACAACAAAGAGATTTACATATTGTGTATTTATTTAAACCACAGCTGCTAGCCTAACGTAATTAGCATTGATGTTGCGGTAGTTATAGCCCTTTAAACAAGAGATACTGTATTTGAATATAAACACAGCAAGAGATGCAGACGGACGATATACTGTAACAATACTCAATATTCTTATATTCTTTATCCTCTGCAAAAATGACTAATATTACTGCGGCTTACTGAGTCATGTAGTTGTGAAACTCATCATTTATTGTGAATATCAGTATTATACTGTCACCTGGTGACCAAGGCATGCGCAACACAAGGAGAACAATGTAAAGGAGAATTGAAGCATGAAATCATGATGCACGTGTGTTTTCATGAAGGAGGATAGGTTCCCCTGAATAATCTGCAAATAGGTCAATTTACGAAGGCCAAACCACAAATATGTGGGGGTTCACTGTAGTCGAGTCTGCTGCAAATTAGATTAAGCCACGTTTTAGCCAAGCAGCACAGTTCATGATGTCACGATATGAGTCAGAACGCTAAACTCATATCTTGTTTGCATTTCTACTGCAGGGTTGGGAGTAGGTGGAATGGTGACAGCTGCATCTGCAAATCTTAAACCAAAGTATTTTTAAATGACTTATGACATATTCCATTCTTACATTCTATTGTATCACAGAAGTGACAGTTTTCTGCTGACGAATCAATTGTGTTCATTTCCACAAGTGAACACAACATAATACTGCATCCAGTTTTCCAATTAAAGGGTTTCAAAATGAGTGTTCATGTGATTTTCCTCACTGAAAAATATGGTATAACATCTGAGGGACACAAAAGGGGATCAATGTTTTTAGAAAAAAAACAAAATCTGTCATTCAAGTTCACATTTGTGCCTTGGCATTGCAGCAAATAGCTGAGCAAGAACAATACAAGCAGCAGTTACTGGCTGATCGACAGAGGAGGATCCAACAACAACATGAGAAACGACAAATGTTAGAAGATGTAAGTGCGATTTGTTTGAGTTATTTGTAACTAAACAAAATAAGAAACTTGGATTTAATTGGAATGTTTCCAACAATAGAGGCGACAGCTGTCAGACGCTGCCTTTCACTGGGCACAACTACAAGAGCTTATACTTGGGGAGGAATCTGATAACCATGACAACAGAATCCTAAAGAATGACAGATATCAGAGAAATGACAGGAAACAGGTAAAGATCACATTTTAATTATTTGTCTTCAAGTTGTTTGAGAACTTGTCAAACATTGCAACAAAATGTTGACCTTTTGTACGGACTGGTTAAAAATGCTTTTGAAAGACCACTGCCATGCCCTTGTTCATATTTCATACATACACCGTTTTTTCCCGTGTCTTGTTAACAACCCTATCAAGTCGAGTTATGTAGTATCAAGTTATGTTATATTATATTACTACCATTTCTACAAAAAGAAGCACCATAATATCAAATATGGACTGTCAAAGATGAAGATGACTGCCGGTGACAAAAACCTAATGGCATATCAATTCAAAAGGCAATATATGGTTTTGTTTTCTTTTGTTTTAATATGAGCTGTTTAAAAAATTTTATATAATTTTTCTGCATTTTTCTTCCACTTCCATGATTACATAACTGCAATATTTTTGAATGCAATCTAATAGTTCTGTAATTAAACATCAAACAGCGCTGGGTTGTTATGTGGCAGATGCAGTAGACAGTTAACAGTTGAATATCATGTTTCCATGCAAATTTGTCGGAAATGGAAGTGAAACCAAAAATAGGAAATAGTGCACCTGTTGCAAGCACATGTTTCTGGAACATTCCATCCATCCATCCATCCATTTTATGAGCCGCTTATCCTCACAAGGGTCGCGGGAGTCCTGGAGCCCATCCCAGCTGTCTTCGGGCACCCTGAACTGGCTGCCACCCAATCGCAGGGCACATAGAAACAAACAACCATCCGCACTCACATTCACATCTACGGGTAATTTAGAGTCTTCAATTAACCTACCATGCATGTTTTTGGGTTGTGGGAGGAAACCGGAGTGCCCGGAGAAAACCCACGGAGGCACGGGGAGGAGCCGCTGGAACATTTCAATTCAAGTAATTTCAAATATAGACAACTCTTTTGTACCTGCCTTATCATTTCAGGCAAAACCTGTAGTCAATCAGGGTTGCAAGCGTGTTAAGCGACTACTATTGTATATTGGTGACATAAACCACTGCTAGTCGTTCATTGGGTCAAGTAGATTTGTCATCAGTGTAATATTTAAATTCATGGCAACAAATAACAAGAACACACATGCTATTATTGGTCTACCTTGTTGCTTTTCCTCAGCTCTGAGCGATGCAGTATTATACATAACAGGCTCCACTTTGCTGAAGCGTTTTTTTTGTGTTGCCCTCAGTCTCCTCGAACAAATTTCTTTTCCTTACTGTAGCCAAAAGTCAGATGCTGAAAAGTAAATACTTGGAGACCCTCATTCTCCTCCACTGTTGCTATTTGTTAGCATCTAATTTTAACTGATGCATTCAGTGCAGTATGTTTTTCACAGTTTCCAGCAGTGCTATTTTGTAGTAAAAAAAAACAACCACCCAAAACCAAGGCAAGTAGTGTGACATTTATTTACTTTATGATCCAGTTAAGCTTTGTTTTAGAGTCATCATCTCTCTTTGTGACGTATCAGGTCCTTGGTCAAAACCTCAACCAACACCTAGATACACAGATACACTATTTGGGCATGTAAAAAATTTTCCATAGAAATTTAAAAAGAGGTCATTGTAAAATATTTAGTATCGTGCGTTAGCTAAGAGCTTCCCACCATCTTGTAATCTCTGAATATTTTAGATCCCACCTCGCAGAAGTCATCTTTCGACCTCAGAGTATCACAATTATTTTGTGTGTGTGATGTGTGGGTTTTAGTACATGCACTCTTGTGCCTGTGTGTACTCTATGTAGAGAGCGGGTGATTCTGGTGCTTAAATTACAGGTAAATTAATGGTGGCTGAATCACATTTCTACAACGTCCACTACGTGTACATAAAGTGTGTCTTATGTGTGTTTATGTCTTTAACAGGACCATGCAGACAGACAATGGAATGCTGATGTGTCCGTAAGGCCCCTAGACTCAGAGCAGGTACCTAATTTTCAACGTTCTGCTTTTTCACAATTCATTCTCCATTTTGATATATGTGCACTCAGAATAAGTCAGTGAGAGTCTGTAACCTGCCTTTGTGTCTGCAAATCGTTGACCAGTAAAGAGCAAGTTTGAGTTCTTTGTTTATTGTAGTTGTAGTTGTGACAGTGAAAAATGTGGCTCAATTCCCATTTGGATGTTACAAGACTATCATTTTATGCTTTGAAGAATGATCTGGAGCGACCTAGAGATGCAATTGTTACATGCATGTGAGTGTCTACCCCAAAGTAAGAGGACAGAATTCAGAGTCAGTGAGATAGTACGCGAGGGAAAAAAGGCATAATGCAAAGTGCCACGCACAGCGCTTAGTAAAAGGAAATGTAGAAAGAAAGATAGAATGTAGTTCAGCCGTCTAATTGATTGGAGACCCTTGGTTAGTACAGACCGTGTTTATCATTTTGGCGTGAAGTGAAGGGAAAAGTATTAGTTCTCAAGGACTCCCGTTAGGATTAAGACAGAAGACGATGTCGTGCACTGTGCAGTAGCTGGGGTGTTAGATCCTGACAAGCTTTAAAGCTAATGTTTATCACAGCAGGCCCTCCGTTTTTGTTATAAAGCCTCTCTCTCGACTGTTCGCTGCATGTCTTCTCTTCCTTTCCTTGTTTTCTCACTGTTGCCCTCCCTCTGGTATTCACAGCATGCACCTTGCTTCTTTTTCTACTTTTACTTTTGTCCTGTCTCTCCGTATTCCTTCTAAAATGTTCGGATTATTTTCAAAAGGTTGTCTGCAGCATGCCTCCTTGTGCGATCACTATAGTCTTTCAGGAGTGGTTGATTCAGCTAAAAACATAGATGCAAAGTCCCTGGTACACCCAGATGTAACTTTTTTGTGAAAATCTCAGAGCAAGCAATGTTCCTTATTGTTAACCAAATAATGATTGAGAGGCATACAGTAGACTACAGTCATTAGTGTCATTTTTTTTTTTTTTGGGGGGGTCAGGTTACTGCATGTAGGTACTTCCACACTGTTTAACATCAATGATTTTAAGCCATTTTTGAAAAATAAGCTTTCATCAATTTGTTAGTGAACACACAATGATCATCATTTTCAGGATGAACAGACAATAGATTGAAAAGTGGTAGAATTCTTGATTTTTTTTTAAATACAGAATTTTACTTTACTAGACTAATTGGTTTGTACTCTTTTTTTTGCAGCAATATATAACATAAAATTAATTTGTTAGAAAACATATTTTCATATGTGCACATTAAGACCAATGCCCCATGTTTGTGGTTTTCTGTAAGTGTAAAATTGCATTCTTCAAACATTTACTGTGATCGAAAAACAAAAAAAACAAAAAATTTTCATCTTTCATACTGCCTTTAGAGTCCTAAACTATATATTAATTAACCCAGGGTGTCTTCTTGTATTTCACAAAAATGCCAAAATGACTTATCTTTTGTTGTGTTGGATCGGTGACATTAGCTTCTGTATATGTTTCGTCACCAGTTCCAGATGCTGTATGTTCTGTTTTATTTTGTATGGATGTTGTACATTCAAGCAAGTTTTTTCTCATACTTTATATTTAGAATACTAGTAGAGAGAGTAGATTCAGTGTTTGCAAAACATTGATGTGTTTGAGATGATGAACAGAAATTAAAATGTACTTACACACATGGGCTAAATTGTTTCTTTCTTTAACAGGAAGGTACCAGCAATTTTGCCCATGTCCTGTGTAAAGGCTCGGAAACAAAATATATTAGCAGTCGTAGAAGTCAAGATTTCAGAGTCGCTATGGATGCCTTAACACCGTTGACTGGCTCACTCACATCTTCCCTACCTTTAATCCTCCTCGCTTCGCACCCCTCCTACACCTGTTAAAGATCAGTTGCAACTTCCAGTGAACTACATGGTGTCCCAGGTCCAGAATCAGTCATTCTTTTCCCTTTTAGGAGTGAAGTTTACATTGTGTCTGTGTGTGTGTGTGTTTGTGTGTGTGTGTGTGTGTGTGTGCGTGTGTGTGTGTGTTTAAGTCGATGAAGTGATAAATATAATAAATAAACTGGATGTAGCTGCTTTATTACATCACACTGATTTGTTTTGACTCACTTCTGCATTTTTTGACACAAGGGAATGTGCAGTGGAAAGTGTTTGCAAAGCGCTTAGTTGTAAAAGGTGTTTTCTAAAAGAATTAGTGATCAGAATCAGAATCCTCTTTATTCGCCAAGTATGTCAAAAACACACAAGGAAATTGTATCTGGTAGTTGGAGCCGCTCTAGAACGACACACAATTGACAGAGAATACTTTAAAGGCATAAAGACATTGAGGGGAAAAAAAAAAAAAAACAGTCACTGAGCAGTAAAAGGTTGCTAGTAATGTCGGTACAATTGTTTTTTTGGGGTTTTTTTTTTCTTTTGACAATTGTGCAAAAAGACTGCTCTAAGTTGGAAATGACTAATAGAATAATCGTCCGGTGCAATAACCGTTGTGCAAAGGGCGCCGAGACTTCAAGAAATGTAAGCAGTTTAAAGTGACTACTGAGTGAGTGCGATAATCTGGTACAATGTCGATTGTGCCAATGTTGCAGATGCTACTCAGTTGATTGTGCAAATGTTGCAGATGCTACTCAGGCACATGAGTGACCAGTATCGGTCAAAAAGGGATATACAAATAGTGCAGTGTGGCGAGATTACTACAGTGAGTGCATGAATAATGTATAATTGGCCCAACAGAAATGTGACCAACTCAAGCCAGAAAATTGGCAGCGTGTTGCAATGGAATTGTAAGTTAACTGTTTAAGAAGTTAACGGCAAAAGGGAACAAGCTGACGGCAAAAGGGAAGAAGCTGTTGGAATGTCGGCTTGTTTTAGTTTGCATTGTTCGGTAGCGCCTACCTGAGGGAATAAAGCTGGAAGAGGTGGTGACCAGGATGTGTAGGGTCCAAGAGGATTTTACATGCACTTGTCTTAGTTCTGGCAGCGTGCAAATCCTCAAGGGTCAAGGGTGTGTAGGGGGTACCGAGCAATCTTTTCAGCAGTTTTGATTGTCCGTTGCAGTCGGAGTTTGTCCTTTTTTGTAGCAGGACCAAACTAGACAGTGATGGAAGAACGCAGGACTCATTCGATGACTGCTGTGTAGAACTGCCTCAACAACTCTTTTGGCTGGTCGTGCTTACTCAGATGCCGCAGGAAGTACATCCGCTGCTGGGCCTATCTGAGGATGGAGTTGATGTTGATCTCCCACTTCAGGTCCTGAGAGACTGAAATTCCCAGGAACTTGAAGGTCTCGACGGTTGACACAGGGCAGTTGGACAGTGTGAGGGGAAGCTGTGGCGAAGGATGCCTCCTGAAGTCCACAATCATCTCTACAGTCCTGAGTTTGTTCAGCTCCAGGTTGTGTCGGCCGCAACACAGCTCCAGCCGCTCCACTTCCTGTTGATGCGCAGACTCGTCACCGTCTTTGATGAGGCTGATGACTGGTGTTGTCTGCAAACTTCAGGAGTTTGACAGCCGGGTACGTTGATGTGCAGTCGTTCGTGTAGAGAGAGAAGAGCACAATCTGGGGGCGCCCCGGTGCTGGTGGTGCGTGTAGATGAGGTGGTGTCCCCCAGCCTCACCTGCTGTGTCCTGCCCATCAGGAAGCTGTAAATCCACTGGCAGATGGCAGGTGAGACGCTGAGCTGGAGAAGCTTGGAGGAGAGGAGTTCGGGGATGATGGTGTTGAACGCAGAGCTGAAGTCCTCAAACAGGATCCTCGTGTAGCTCCCACGCCGTCGAGGTGTTCTAGGATGAAGTGTAGTCCGATGTTGACTGCGTCTTCCGCAGACATGTTTGCTCGGCAGGCAAACTCAAGGGTGTCCAGCAGGGGACCTGTGACGCTCTTGAGGTGGTCCAGCACGAGGCGCTCAAAGGACTTCATGACCACAGATGTCAGGGTGACAGGCCTGTAGTCATTCAGACCCGAGATTTCAGGTTTCTTGTGGACTGGTATGATGGTGGAGCGTTTTAAACAGGATGGTACCTCGCACAGTTCTAGAAACCTATTGAAGATCTGTGTGAAGACTGGAGCGAGCTGGTCCGCTCAGACTTTGAGGCAGGATGGGGACACAAGGTCTGGGCCCAGCACTTTGTTAATCTTTTGTTGTCTGAAGATACGTCTCACATCCTGTTCGTGGATGGTCAACGCAGAAGTCAGAGGTGTGATGGTGGTCGTTAGGTGCGGCTGGGTGGGTGTGTGTTTGTGAATGTGTCCTTTTCAAATCTGCAGTAGATTGTTCTCAGCTTGGGGAGTTGGTCGCTTGTAATTGGTTAGCGATTGTAATGCATGCCAGACTGATTTAGAGTCATTAACGGTAAACTTTACTACATGGTTTCTCTTTGCAATGTTAATTTCTTTCGTCAGCTGGTTTTTAGCGCGATTATACAGATATGCATCCTCTTTAGCCTGGTGAAGTTGCTTAGGTTTGTCAGTGAACCACGGCTTGTTGTTATTGAATGTGCGAAATGACTTTGTTGGTACAGACACCTCTTCACAGAAACTGATACAGGATGTGACATTGTCCGTATATTCATCAGGCTGCCAGCTGAATTTTCAAAGACACTCCAGTCTGTGCAGTCTAGACAGCTTTGAAGTTCTATCTTTGCTTCGTTGGTCCACTTTTTCACTGTTTTCACCGTAGGTTTCGCGCATTTAAGTTCTTGCCTGTATGTTGGAATTAAATGAATTAAGCAGTGATCAGACGAGCCCAGAGCTGCACGGGGGATAGCATGGTATGCATTATTTAGTTTAGTATAGCAGTGGTCTAAAATGTTATTTTCCTTGGTAGGACAGTCAATGTGCGACTTGTATTTAGGGAGTTTGTGATTGAGTTTAGCTTTGTTAAAGTCCCCGAGAATAATAAGGGGTGAGTCTGGGTGGGGTTTTTTTTTCAATTTCGTTTACTTGTTCAGCGAGCGTTAGCAGTGCGGCATTCGTGTTAGCTTGGTGTGGAATGTAAACACTGGCGAGAATGAAAGATGCGAGTAGAATGGCTTACAGTTCAAAAACAGCGACTCTGTAGTGTGTGCTGAGCTCCATGATGTCCGTACACCATTTTTCGTTGATAGAGAAGCATATCCCGCCGCCTTTTTTTGTTTTCCCCGAGAACTCCATGGTGCGGTCTGCCCGGTGAAGTTGGAAGCCGGCTCATCCATTTTGTTGGGTAGGGAGCGTAGATTCGCGAGGTGCATCGACGGGAACGCCAATCTGTATCCTCTCTTGCAGAGCTTACTTGGTGGTGAATAAGATGTCCATTTTAGTTGTCACATTGAAAGCGTCAGTATAGTTAGACCTCGGTAAACAATATGGAATGTTGACTAATTTATGTAAACTACAATGTACAGGTCCGTGACCCTAGTGAGGATAAGCGGTACAGAGAATGGATGGATGGAACAATGTACAAGTCAACTATACGACAACCCACAAACCAGCACCTGAGTGTGATGATTGTTTACATTGTTTTTTCGGTGTCATTAGTGACTAGTTTTAGAAACAATGAAAGTAGAACACGATTAGAACTAAAACAAAATAGATTATTTACATTTGTTTTATTTTAACTTACAATTTTCGATAGTGCTCAGGTAGAGCCAATGTGGTGATTGGGCTGAATATGCCTAAATGCTGGATTAAGGTTGGCATTGTTTGACCTGTCCCCTGTGCCCGTAACCCATGCCACTCCAATGTGTTATAGCTATTATTAAATTCAATCAAATTTAATATCCAGATAAACACTGTTGTCGTGTATTTGCTTTCATGGAATTTGTTGAACTTAAAATCTTATTACAAGCTACATTAAAAAGTTTTGAACAGCTTATTTCCTTTCATAGGGTACACAAATTCTGCTTCATTTAGTCGCTTCTTTGCATTGTCTGTTTCTATGTGTGCTTTCCATGTTTGCTGCATAGAGAGCTGTGGCTCCAAATCAGCTGCTTCAGCTTAAGGCCAAGCACTTGCAGCCTCATCTCCAGTCACCAGCCAAGCCCCAGCCTCAGCAGCCCTCAGTCAGGCAGGAGATCCCACCGCACCCTGCCTAAAGACCAAACGCAGCTCCTGTCCCTGCAGCATGACCACAGACAGAGAGAGAGGGAGAGGGAACAGGAGAGGCAAAGAGAAAAGCCAGAGGCAGCTTTCCAAAAGCTAATGGCTAACAGCGGGAACATGGGCGCTCCTGGCGCTACTGCCGCTGCTTCCTTGTCCAGCTGCCCCGCAAACTGCCAGCGCTCAGCGGTAAAGCCATGCCTTCCTTGGCTATCAAACACCTTTTATCATCGTCATTCCCCCCGCGTTGTGTTAAACAGGCTGGCTGTCCTTGGTGTTGTCTAGTCTTTTCACAAATCACTGAACTTCTCTTTTGATGCTCCTGCTTCCTCCTACTCCCCACCACCCACAACCTTACCCCTCATGCTTGTAAAGAAAATAAGTAAAATGTTTTGGTAAAATATGGTTAGGGTGACTCCTGGTTAGACAACAGAAAGGACTTCCATTGTTGCAGGCAGCCTTGAAACTATCATCATTTTCTGCTGTTCAATTAGTGTAGTGGGAATTGCCTAAGCGGCTTTTGCCATAAAATTGCACATTTAATTCACGGTATAATTTCACACAAAATGGTGGTTAAATGTTGTTAAATGTTTAGGCTAATGGAGAGGTATAACTTTTAGGTCTCGTGGTTTTCCTCCTTTTTGGTTTTGCCACAGTTCACTCAAATTCCTATTTCCGGTACTTAAAATGTATGTACTCTACTGCCCTGAATATTAAACATAGTAAGGCATCCTGATTAGACCCACTTCACACTTACAAGCACAATCTGCTTCATGTTTTAGATGGACTACCAGGACTCAGATTTAGCCAGGATGCTTTTAGCTACGGGCCTGCCCAGCGAGATGCACTCAAGGCTAGGCTCTGGTAGCAGTTCTAGTCCTTGTACCCCAGCCATGCAGAGAGCTCACACTAACCAGGTATTTCACAATTCTGTCATGAAAATGAACTGTAGTAAATTCATACCGGTCAAATTCTGATTAAAATTGGATAACATTTCCAGGGTAAAAATGTTGCTGCGTAAATCCTTTGTTAACTGTGCAGGCAATGTAAAAGTAATACTGTCATCCAAGTGAGAAAACGTTAACCTCTGTTATTTGAAGATGTACAAACTATATAAGTGTTAGCTTAATGGCAAAGCTGTAGGGCAAAAATGAATAATATTGCAGCTGGACTAAAGTATTAACACATTATTATTATGATATTATCAGAATCATCTTTATTTGCCAAGTATGTCAAAAACACACAAGGAATTTGTCTCCGGTAGTTGGAGCCGCTCTAGTACGACATCAGACAGCCACTGTGACAAAATATACAAAGACAGACGCAAATGATTGCAATATTATTGCTGCTTTGGATGTGCGTCTGTTTAGTTCAAGTAACTGTCAGTGTTTATTCTTCTCTTGTTGTGTCTTGCTTATACTTTTTTTGGACGGACTGTTGCATAAAGGCTAAACAAAGGGAAAAACCCTTTCGGAGACTTAATCCTTTGATGCTTGCTAAAACGAGTTCTCGTGATGTGCTGAAGTGTCAAGTGACATCATGCATGACTGTGTTTTGAAAAAAATTGATATTTTGCAAACACTTTCTTTTCCCAGGAAGTTTTAGTCAAAAAACTCCAAAGTGTACAAGCATGAGGCATTCAACTTAGAGGTTCCTCAGTACAGTACTTTCAATGCAAACGTTAACATCAGTGTGTGTCTGTATTTTTGTTTGTTTGTTTCACAGAATGCCAATTTGCGCTCAAGTCGACTTGCCCCTCACAGTAGCTCTATGTCAGATATGGCAATATCAATTTTGTCCCCTTTCACGCCTGTGTCACCCTCTGATGATGTGTTCTGGGACTTGGAAACACCACCCAAGGTAGGGTTTGCCTTTTTTTTTTTGTTGTTTTTTTAACTGCCCAGCCAGAAAGCATACACAAGCTATTGCTGACCATAATAAAAGCCCTACATCGTTTATTGTGTTTTCTTGTGAATTTGATCGTGTGGCAAGCTGCCATCAAAAGGAGGAAGTGGTTGCTCCAAGGA
The DNA here is from genome assembly GCF_024500275.1 of Phycodurus eques. NCBI lineage: Eukaryota > Metazoa > Chordata > Actinopteri > Syngnathiformes > Syngnathidae > Phycodurus > Phycodurus eques. Next base: position 20,387,824 of record NC_084533.1, read on the forward strand.
TGTAAAGTCCTTCACATGGTATTATATTTTTGTGTGTGCTCAGAAGCCCGTGTTCACCAGCAGGACGCTTGCATGAGTGAGTGTGCGTATTTTGCATCAAGTATGTATGATCTGGGCAGAAGGAGACAGTTTATGTTTTACCACACTGTTCTAAAGAAAGAAATCTGTCTTACATACACACAGCCCACTTTCTCTCCCCACTGTTCTGGTGTCTAATATACCTGCTGTCCTGCTAGGTCAAAACAAGATATCCCATTAGGTGTATTTACTAACAGAACAGCATATGGATTTAATAGGACAACTAATAACTACAACAGCGACAGGAAAGGCAATAGAGCTGTCTATTTGCTATGTTGAAATAGCAGGAGGCCATATGGAGTCAGCGGAGCAGTTAATAACTCAATCTCTCCTGTGATTGCGATGCGGCTTTGAAAAGGCACTAACAGTGCCACATAACCTGACACCAGTGCGTGTGTGTGCGCGCGCATGTGTGTGTTATACAGGATATGGACAACTTGCATTCAGCTCACTTCCTTTCCTGTTAGTTGTATCTTCCTCTATGTGACTAGGCCTTGTGACCAAGGAGATTTCAAACCAGACAGTAGTTTTGACAAAAACATAATGTTAAAAAGTAGTAGTTTTGACAAAAACATAATGTTAAAAAATATGTATGTGTAAAATTGAGACATTGCGTTATTCATATTATCCATACTAAATCTGCACAAACACGTAATATCACTTGGTACATTTCTCTTCCGCCCTCCGACTTGTAAATGCAAAGCAGTTCGTGCCTGTCGATGCACATAAACGAGCCTGCTGATCAGCAGTTTTTGAGTAGTGAATCGCTCAGGGTGGGATTTGGATGTTTAAACAGCACTGATAACTTTAATTTGAGTTTGACTTTGCTCAAATGTTTTACAGTTATGGTGTACGGTAAATATGGCTCATTGGGAGCACTAACATCACTTCACTGCTTGTTTGGATGTGTAACATAATGTGTATCGACCTAAGCTATAAAGTAGAGTTAATTGTGGGCACAGTGCCTTGTCTAATCAGGCTTCTAGTGATAATATTAATATAATATTCAGCCAATCAACCAATTAATTACTAAAAAAATATTTTATTCACAAATGTAGGTGACACGATAATGTAAATCCTCAGATGGCCAGATCAAATAACCGAGCGGTAACCCTGTACTTTGCCCACCCTTGAATTAGACTGGTCTGAGCAACAGCGTGCCAATCATAATTTAATAAAACATAAAATAGGAGTTTCGATAAATTATACCTCCATCAATCATTACCTGTGGAACTATTTTCATTACACCATTACAGCTAACACTCACATAACATAAAATATAGAGAAGGCCAAATTAAGTTGATCTCTTAAAGGTTTTAGTGCATTTTATTTTCATTCTGAAGTTTCACCCGAAAGCCCAATATCCCTAACTTTGAGAGCAGTGTGTTAGAGTCAGAGTTTACATAGAGGTAATCAATTTCATATGCCAGAATAGTTTTACTTAGGAAGTGTCACGTGCTTCTCGACAAGACCCTTGCTCTACGAACTGCACTTGTAAAGTATAGTATTCTGCATGTGTGTAACTACAATTCTACCTCTAAAAATGTGTGTTATTTTCAGTTTGTTCAAATAATTTATGTATTTTCGGGGTCCTCTGTACGGTATACTGTATGTAATAAAATATAAATGGTATTTTCTAGGTCCCGGAACGTACTACCTCTAAGTTCTACTGCAGAGAACTAGTGAAGGGACACAACACGGCAGCTTCCAGGTAGTAACAGGATGTTTCTATATTTCTGCACTACTGCCTCAGATTCAAATGGTGGACTCAAAGTGGGTGGCACGGTGGGCGACTGTTTAGCACATCTGCCTCACAATTCTGAGGACAGGGGTTCAAATCCTGGCCCCGCCTGTGTGGAGTTTGTATGTTCTCCCCGTGCCTGCGTGGGTTTTCTCCGGGCACTCCGGTTTCCTCCCACATCCCAAAAACATGCATGATTGATTGGAAACTCTGAATTGCCCTTATGTGTGAATGTGAGCGCGAATAGTATGATCAGTCAATAGTATGCCAGCCAATCGCAGGGCACATACAAACAAACAACCATTCGCACTCACATTCACAACTACGGGAAATTTAGAGATGTCAATTAACCTACCATGAATATTTTTGGGATGTGGGAGGAAATCGGAGTGCCCGGAGAAAACCCACGCAGGCACGGGGAGAACATGCAAACTCCACACAGGCGGGGCTGGGGATCGAACCCCGGTCCTCAGAACATGTTACTTAAATTACTATGTAAGTACAATGATTTCATTTTCATATATTTAAGTGCTGTGTTAATATTCAAACTGTGCATAATGTTACAGCGGCTTCCAATAATGTTAAATGTAACTATGATATTGTTGGTGGTGATTGGTGTAAAAGGTTTGAAAACCACTTAAATAAGCAACTGCATCCTAAATAAGGGCTTACAGCTTTAAAAAAAAAAAAAAAAAAGGAGGGGGGGGGCAAAATTTGGCTACTCTTTCAGCTATATCACCTTCGTTTTGTTTCCTCAATGGTGTCTTTAGGAAATGTTAAAGGTCCCCTTCCATCGGGTTCCATTTTTTTTCTACTGTTTTATGCATACCATAAGTCAAGATGAGTCTGTGACATGGTTTAATTTTGACATGTATGCGGTTTGTTGATTAAATTCAAAAGGTAATAAACGGCATAAGGCTTGCAAAACAAGTGGATTTGAAATCGCTGACAGTGTGACGTAGTTTTTTAACAATTAACATTCAAGTAGCTGCCCTTCTTGCAGACGTTGTGATCTTGGACCAATCAGAGCAATGTTGTTTTCCATCTTTAAATTGGGGAAGATGAGCGATCCAATCAGAGCAAAGCTCATTTACATGTCGCACAATAATGAGAACTCCGACCATCTTGAATGCCAAGCGGAGAAGACCTACGAGAATAGTTTGAAAAAGGACATTTTCCAACCCTAAATATCTTGCAAACCAGATAAAAGAATATCATAGATTATAAAAAACATTTTTTTTTAAATCATGGACCTGGAATGAGGCTTCAGAGAATGCTGGTGTTTTATTTTACTTGTCATTAAGAAGTAAATATACTATGGAATAATTACCAGTATGTCTATTTCTGTCACCTGTAACCAGTATTGAAGAAGTTATCAAAGCAAGACTGGAATAACTAACTACAGTAATTAATTGCTGTTAATTTGCATTTTGCACTCTATTTGTCTGTTTGTTTCTCTCCCCATCTAGTGGCAGTCCTATGCTAATGACAGATAAAGGTTTAAGGTCTGTGTCTCTTGGGGTTTCTATCGGCACTAATCGTCCAGGTCAGTTTCTCTCTCAGGTTTCTTTTTGAAATTTATGAATGGTAAAACAACATTTAAAAAAAAAAAAAAAAAAAGATTGTCATTGTTAAAATGAATGATTCTGTCCTCTATTGTGGCATCTCTTTATGTTCATGACCAGAATAAGAATGCTACTTGGGTCTCACTGAAAAGAAAAAGAAATAGTAAAATTATGAGGAAAATGTTATAATGTTACAAGAAAAATCCCAGTGCATAAGTAAATGCAATGTTCTAAGCAGCCTTGTTATCTCTTTAGAGATGTGCTATACAGTATATTAATTGGGTAATATCATTAAATATTTATTTAAAACACTTCTCAGATTAATGATGATGCAAGCGATTTGTGTGCAGCTCTTGATAAAAACCACCATGACCAACAATAATGAGACTCAATATACAGTACAAACACGTGTGGTAAGCGTGAGCAAATATTATTCTTTGTATAATCGTAATGATAGCCAATACAGTTCTTGCCAATACAGTTCTTTCTCTAGAAAGGCAGTGAGGCTGAATTACCATTTTTAGATTATTGTGGTTTACATCTGCATAACTGTAGAACAGCACAGTGTTAAACTGAAACAATTTAGCAAGAGTTGCCTAGTGTTTTATTCAACTGAGAGCTGGAAGTAAACTTTGATCATCTCAGTTTAGCTTCAGGCCCCTATTTGAAGCAGCATACAGTTTTCAGGGACTTAGTGGTTTCTGTATTTTATTTATTCATTATGGAAATATAAATATTTATTTCGGAAATCTGCTGTTGGGAGAAAGACTATTTGTAGTAGTAATAAATCATTGATGGTTGGTAGAACCACATCCAAGCCAGCCTAATGCCCATCCAAGAATGAATTTTGCACTCGTAAAATGTTTCTCGTAGAGCTACAGATTTGGATTGTCTTCCTACCATAACTGCAAGTAATTTGAGTTTTTGTACAGTAGATCACTTCAAGCTGGAGAGTCCACGTGTGCAGCAGCGTCTTCAGCAGCACAAACGGCAGCAGAACGACATCACTGGCAGACATTTACAAGTAAATCATTCTTGAATCGTGTCATAAGTCATGTTAAAACTGTAAACGATCACATTGTCTTTTGTTTAAACGGGGCATCTATCTCTAAGGTAGAAATAAAAAGAGATGATCATAAAAATTGGTCTGGAAACATTAAAGCTTGGTAGATAAAGTAAATTCAAATAAAATAATGCCAAGCATATTTATCATCACAAACACATGTACTTACAGATGCATTCAAAAAAACAATGTCCATGTCACTTTCTGCTTCTCTGGTGTTGTGGTTTTTTTATCTACTGACACATCTTACTTCATCAATGTTTCAATGTTTAATTGCTTTATATTTTATTATTGTTTATTTATTTATTATATGTTGTTTTTAATCACTCAATGATGCAGGGTGTCAAGACTGTTCTGAGCCCATTCAACAAGGCCACAGAATACTCCTCCTCCAGCGATGAGTTTGGGAGTAGTGATGAAGACGAGAGGAACAGGTGAGCTTATGCACATATCTGTAAGTCATAACTACAGAGAGATTGTTTTAATGTCGTAAATTAAATGGATTAACTAACATTTATGAATAGACAAGTTATTTACAAAATATGATGACAGTCCTAGTGAAAGTGAACTAATATACTGTAAGTAAAAAAAAAAAAGTATTGCTGACAATTGCTAAAAACAGTACAGTTGCGATCCATAATTAGTGGTAGTACAAAGGTGAGGGGTTCTTTTTTTTATGTCCTCACAAAGTGGCTTGAAGATACAGTACGCAATTTAATGACCATCCCATGTTCATGACCAAACTAAATGCATGACAGAGAATAACATTTCCTCATTGGTCATTTCGAAACACAGTGATGACAAAAAATGAAATGTTCAATAGTTTTCAACATTTCTTAGAGATGCCACAGGCACAATAAACAATATTGCTACATTTTCTTTGAAAAATGATCTAAAACTTTCTAAAACTACGTACTGTAATTTCCATTGGAACTTTTGGGCTGCATACATATTAGGCTATACACAATCAGGACTTTTGGGGCCGATCACCGATCAGTAAGTTTAAAAAAAAAAACGATCACAAGATGGAGCAATGTCTCTATTTACATGACTTGTTCATTTATTGTATATACTTGTGTACTGTATACTGTATCCATCCATCCATTTGACAAGGCTAAAAATAAACTGACAAGGCTAAAAATAAACTAGCTTTTGGATTTATACGCGACAAAGACGCGGAGTTAAATGTCTTGTGCGGAGCCGATCGATGACGTCATTGATTGGATCGGCGACTTATGACATGAAAGCCGATCAGCCGATCAGCATAAAATGCTAATTATCGGCCGATACCGATAACGCCGATCAGATCGGCGTAAAGTCTACTACATATTGTCAGACCAAGGCTAAAGGCTAATGTAAAGCCTCTTATGCCTTTGCTGTCTGATTGTACCAACTCAGGTTCTGCCATTACAGACTTGTGAGTGTTTGCTATTTGGTTGTACAGTATGACCAATGTAAAGTCTTTTCATTTGCTTTGATACATGTTTGCAATAGAAATATTGGAGGTCTTGTTCTGGATCAGTGATATTTGTTAGTTTTCTGCCTCAGGATGAGTTAGTAATAGCTTACTATTCCCATTTGCCATTGCTTTTTAAATCTCGAAAATGTATTTGACACTCATAAATGCATTACTTACAATCAAGTTGTGTTCTAATTGCTTGATACCTTACTATCTTTCTAGTTGTGGCCTCCCTAATGGAAAGGGAGAGAAATACTTCAAACAAATACCAGATGGCATTGTGCTGCAGCCTCATCACAATCTTAACCAGGTCCACACACACAGACACGCACACATGTGCACACACACACGCACAGTCACATACGATAGTATCACTAGTTTAGTTGTTTCTACTGTGAGACGTTATATTATTCTGAAGAGTTAGTATTTTCTCTACAGATTTCTCAGATGTCATCAGATGATACCTACATGCTGCCAGACCTTCTGCAGAAAACATCTTCATCAAGTCCTTCTCGCAACGCACTAAACCAGCAGCAGCGAACACGAGAACAGAGTTACACGCAATCTCCCATGGCACCGCAATCCCCCACACGCCGGGAGCTAAATGTGAGTGCTGTTTATACCTGGTGTGACATTTAACATCACATTTTTATTATTCTTATTCTTAATGACACCAATATGTGTCACAAAACCAAAACAGAAGCCCACACGAATATACCTCCTAATATATCTCCTTCAACCCGGGTTCAATCCCTGGCCCTGCCTGTGTGGAGTTTGCATGTTCTCCCCGTGCCTACGTGGGTTTTCTCCGGGCACTCCGGTTTCCTCCCACATCCCAAAAACATGCATTAATTGGAGACTCTAAATTGCCCGTAGGTATGATTGTGAGTGCGAATTGTTGTTTATTTCGATGTGCCTTGCGATTGGCTGGCAACCAGTTCAGGGTGTACCCCGCCTCCTGCCCGATGACAGCTGGGATAGGCTCCAGCACGTCCGCGACCCTAGTGAGGAGAAGCGGCTCAGAAAATGGATGGATGGATATCTCCTTCACTCTGGATTATGTTGTAACCTTTTTTTTTTTTGCCATAAATGTATTGTAAAATCTATTATGTTGTGCAAGTACATTAAAATCAAAATGAATTGTTTCTTCTCTGGCCGATGCAAGGTAATAATAGTACAGTATTTTGAAAGTCAAATTTTAAATTGCTTCCATACAAATAGTTGCGTCTCTGATGAAAGTGCAAAGTGCAACCTCCACGATGGAAAAACAAATCTTTATGGGCGCTCGCTCGCTTTATGGGTGGGTAGGGAGAATGAGGTCAAATCAGCCAGTGGTGGCATCGCGCAAGCACAATTCATTTCCAGTGTTGATGTAGAGGGAGTGTCACAGTCGACAAAAGTCTCAAATAACAACTCAGAAAGTCACTACATTTTTAGCTAGTGACTTTTTAAAAAAAAAAAAAAAAAGAAAAACAGTTGTTGTAGCGGTCAGAAAAGCCGCCAGCGAAAAATTCGCCAAGATTTTTTTTTTTAACACTGAGTAGTGTCGGAACACCGTGGCTCCATCCCTTGTACCGTACTCTGCATTTGCATTAGACAGACAGTGATTTCAACCATAGTGTGACAGGTCTAAGTAAAGTGTGCTTTTTATCCTTTGTGTATTTTAACAGACAATCCAGAGAGACGTTTTAAAGACTTCTAAGAAATGTTTTCAATGTAAAAAAACATAAAAATTGCATTTCTCATCTATCTATCTATCTATCTATCTATCTATCTATCTATCTATCTATCTATCTATCTATCTATCTATCTATCTATTTATCTACCTACCTACCTACCTACAGTAGCTACAGTAGTAGCTAGTACAAACATGGCCGTTTGACTGGTTGCATTAGTTACATATGACCTCTAGAGGAAGGTATTGAGACAGTTGTACTCAATGAAGTAATCTAGCACTACAGGAGCTTTGTACTCAAACTGATCAAGGGTATTGGTATAGTATAGTGTTTGTACAACCACACGGCAAGCTCCTTTTGAATGGCTACAATTTTCTTTTTCTTTTTTTTCCTCAGGCTTTCAGCAGTCCAGCTAGTAAAAACACCTCATCTACCTCTTCCACTTTCTTCTCCTTCATTGATCCAAGATTGACCCCAATATCTTCGCCACCACAGAGCCCAAGTGAGTACACGTCCCAAAAAATGTCCAAACTTTGGAGAAATGAGTTTGAGTTATAATAGCAGAAGGGTGAGTGTTATGAGAAAAAAAAATGGAATTGGTTGAAATGTCTTCAGCATGCAGTAAGGGTGACCCAGTCAAGCAAGAGAACCATAGGAAGGGTTCTGTAGTGAATGTGAACCCAACCAATATTCGACCACAGAGTGACAGTCCTGAGATTCGCAAATACAAGAAGAAATTCACCACAGAGGTGCTCTGTGCCGGACTGTGGGGTTAGTCGTTTTCTTTTGCTCCATATGATTATATTGTGGGTCAATATTATTATAAAGTGCCTTTGACGTCCTCATCAGAATCATTCAGTCGTCATGAAATGTAGCAGAATAATTAAACTCTGAGGTCTTATTATAGGTTGCCAAACATTTGCGCACATACCAGTGCAATAAGTCTTCAAATGTTTTGCTCTACTTGTCCACTCTGTTCATAGTAAAATATCAATTGTTATAAAACCTTTCACAATTTTGAAATATATTTGTTAAGCAATACACAGTCAGCTTGCTAACTGAATCACGTTGCTAAGGTCCACCGTGAGCTCATACAATGCTTACATTACCCAAAAATGTCCACTCTGTCATTGTCCACCCTGTCAGCAAGCGTACATATTTTGCTGTCTACGTGTACATTGTCTGCTTGCAAATAATTTCTTTAAAAAAAAAAAAAAAATGTGGGAATTTGACCAATATGCATTTGTAACAGCATGAAAATGTGAAGTTCAATGGAAATTTTGGGGGGTGAAATGAGGACGTCTCAAAGAAAGCGCATGGTGATATTGATCCATATACAGTACATGCTAGAGATGGTGGACATTTTCTTGTGTAGAATATGAGTTTTGCATTTTGTTGGATTTGATCTGCAGGAGTGAATCTGTTGGTGGGGACGGAAAATGGTCTTTGGCTGCTGGACCGAAGTGGTCAGGGGAAGGTCTACTCACTCATTAGCAGAAGACGGTTTCAGCAGATGGATGTGCTTGAAGGACTCAATGTGCTCATTACTATATCAGGTACACACAGGTTTGTCAGGTGTATGTTTAAATATTGCAGACTTTTGACTGCATTGGCCATTATCAGGTCATCATTAATGCGCTGTTGCAAGGTAAATAAGAAGTAACTGTTGAAGATGTGTTCTGTAAAGGCAACTAAAGTTAATTTGTGTATACGAAGGATTGATTTTGTCTTTGTTTCAAGGTAAAAAGAACAAGCTCCGCCTTTACTACCTTTCCTGGCTGAGAAATAAAATCCTTCGGAATGACCCGGAAGTGGAGAAAAGACAGGGTTGGACATCTGTTGGAGATCTGGAAGGTTGTGTCCACTATAAAGTGGGTAGGTAGATTAACATTTGTGACTTTTCTTGATACCGTAAAGCAAGGTAGAGGGGAAGCAGGGGTTTAGTTTATTTTTGCATTAATTTTCAAGGCATATACTATATTTGTGTCTCTTTGTACAGTGCGTTACGAGAAGATCAAGTTCCTTGTCATTGCTTTGAAGAATGCAGTGGAGGTTTACGCTTGGGCACCCAAACCCTACCATAAGTTCATGGCCTTTAAGGTTAGTCATGTTTTCATATATTTTATATTCTACTTCATGCTCCTGGGAAACAATTCACAGGTTGATTAGGTGTGAAACCGACAAAATTGAATCACTCTGTATTTTTTGGGTGTTTAATGTGTAGTGGTTCTCTTGCCTAACTTTGGTGCTGGCAATGTGGGTTTAGTTCTTTTTCAGTGACTGTGTGAATTGAGTTGTCTGTTTCTTTATGTGCCCTGTGATTGCCGGGCGACTAGTCCACAGTGTAGTCTGCCTTTTTGCCCGGTCAGCTCTCATCGCTACTCCCTCACGATGATCATCTCTGACATAGCTAAAAAATAATTCTTCAGATCCACCAAAACATAAATGTAGTTGGACTAAACACTGATTGAGGTCAATCCGCAACCAAACCCTCCCTCATTGACAGACATGCTGTATTCAGGCAGTGAGACTCTAGGGAGATTCTCATTAGAGCTGTGCCCCATTTCTTTACATCCACCATGGCCTGAGCTACTTTTGTTCCTTCCTCGGAAAAGGCCGACAATACTGTATACTGCGTTTGGCATGACTTCCTGTGCCCATCCATGTGGATCGTAATCATTAAATTTTATTTTCTTGTCAGTCTTTCAGGTCTTTACCACAAAAGCCACTGTCTGTTGATCTGACAGTGGAGGAAGGTCAAAGGTTAAAGGTCATCTATGGTTCCTCATCTGGTTTCCATGCTATTGATGTAGACTCTGGTACACCGTATGATCTCTACCTGCCCACACATGTAAGTGTCCTCTCTTTTTGTACAACTTTGTGTTCCATAGCATGTTTAAATGATTGCTTCCAGGATATTCACATTGCCACAACCATCATTTTGCATCCTGACACATGAAATAATAGAGTCAAATTAGTCTTTTTTTAGTTCCACAGTGGGAAAATCTGGTTTGTTCAGCGGCACATAAATAATATGAGAAAATACAAAAAATAAAAAATGTCAGGCAAAGAGAAGTGTACGTGGCAACTGTGCATGAATAATACATTTTATATTTGCAGATGTGAATGGCCAACTGGACTGTAGCCATGTTTTAAACTTTAAACTTAAAAATATGGGGAATTACTTTGCATGACATGGATCTGTTTTAGAGTCCCCTTTGACACTGTTTCTCACATTAACTGAAGAGGGTGGGAAGTTTAGGGCTTTCTGACATTATTGACAATGGTGGGAACAACAACTTGTGGTTCACAATTGATGGGTGTTGTTAAACATCGCTTGTCACATTGCTGGGACTGATCCTATTCTGAGGCACCAACATCAAGGAGGGTGGGAAGATTGAGGGCAAATCAGGGGACTCAGCATTCATAAAGCACATGATTGTTATTTTTGTTATTAATACTAAAACTATAACTTAAGAAAAAGTGTCCCAAATGATCCTAAAGCTCTGTCTTCTCACCACAGAGCCTATCAAACAGAGAAATAAGTGTAGCGACAACAAGGGCATGAAGTGTGTGCTTTGCGCCTCATCAGCTCTCTAATTCTCGATGTCTGTCACACTAAGTGTGTCCTAATCAGTCAGTATCGAGCCAGTGAGAACACGAGACATAATATAGCGTGAGAGGAAATTTGGGGTAAGAAGATTGAATTGATGAGATTACTTGGAAATCCAAGTATTTCCGAAATAAAAGTGTTTTTTTCTACATTAGCAATAAATTGCATATAGACTTTCTTATTGTGGCGTTTTACATGCAAATGGCTCTGTTCTGGTAGGGTATCTATTGACACAAGCCAACAAGTGATCAATTTCAGTTTGCTACAGAATGGTAAAGCATAATCGAGCTTGTCTTTACGCCACAGGGTGTGTAGGCTGCATGACGATCGCTATGTCAGTGACATAAATACTAGTATGACATTACTTTCTGATGATGTGGAAGGGGAGGGGTTCGCACTTTCTTATGAGGACAAATATCTCTGTCCCTAAATTTTGTAGGGGGGAGGGGGGGACTCATCAGGTCTCCCAACATCATTTGAGAAAAGGTCAAACTTTTTGGCCACAATTCTAAAAGGTATGTTGAGATGTCTGCTCTAACATATTTATTTTATTGAATTGTGCAGATTATAGGTTACATTATTATTGGGAAAAAAGTTTGTCAATAGTCACTATCTGGATTTTATTATGGACTCAAAATGGCAACAACAAAGAACTTTAATCTGAAATATATCCCTTTTTTGAGCAAAAATGAATCTTTCATTGAGCATTGTGCACTACGTCCGTTGGCAGTTGTATCATGGTCTTAACTAGATGCTGTACTCAGATAACACAATTAGGGCTGCCACAAATGACAACTTTTTAATGAACTTTGCAGCTTCCTGACGTGCTTATTATATATGGCAGTGCAAATTAAAATGAAGGCGATACTCTAGCCTTTAACATTCTTAGCTGTAAATGTTTAGTACACTTTAATATGGAACCAAAAACTATGCTCAATCATGTATAATCACAAGGGAACTTGGACTAACCTTCCATATGTAAAGATTTTGGTGGGCTTTTTTTTTTTTCAACCTTTCTGTATTAAGAGGACATGCTTTGATGTTGACAAAAAACAAAAAAAGTAAACCTTATGAAATTCAGTTGAGAAATAATCAAGTTCTGATTTATTTTCAATGTACGTGCATTGCTTTTGATGGGAACATGACCGCCATGTTGTCACCTCACTAAGATGGCTTGCTAAAGCGTAGCTGACATTACAGCAAGCGCATAACCTGTATGCCAAGGCTGATGAAATCTTCGTTAACCTTACGCCAATGTCAACGTTTACAGCTTTCAACAAGTAGCTAGCTCACTGCCATTGACGTTAATATTAGCAGCTCACTGGCCAAATAGCTCACCGAGATGACTGTTCCTCTTCGTCAGAAATGGAATCAGCCACAACGTACTTCCTTTTTAAAGTGCTCGTGTATCACTGTCATGCGATTATGACAATAACGTTCTATCTGGCAGGTTTTGCATTTATTCCTCTTAAGTGTTTTTGGTGAAATGCTCAAACCTTCAGGCGCGGGTTAGCCGTAGTTATTCCGGGTATTCCATGGGCCGACCTGAATGACCACCACACTGCACATATGTGTCACGGGCAGAAAGCAGACAACAGTCAACAGCAGGAGTATACTGGCACTTTTGAGATAAAAACAAAGTTTCAAAAAAAATAAATGACGACGTTGACTACTTTATTAATAGGAAACAATTTTGATCGTCGTCGTTGTTGTGACTAGTGGACTAATCTTGGTAGCTCTAAAGACAAGTGTCAAAACAGAACTGTAGACCTGTTTGAGGTCAAGCGTAATCAAACTGTAATTTCGCAAATGGATCGCCCACTTGCTTTTTTAATTTGAGGAATAACTGGCAATTTATCTTTGTGCTACTGTGTGGGCAGACGTCTGGTAGCTCACATTCTGACACATCTTGTGAAAACTTTTTTACATCATTAAATTATATTTCATGTGAACCAAATATATCCCAGCTAAAATTTGCATGGTATGGTTGATTTTTCAGCGATACGTTTTCTTACTATCTGATAAACGCTGCAAGTCTGTAAAACATGGCTATGCTGCATACTTCTCTCTCACTCTCTCACTCTCTATCTCTATCTCTCTCTAACACACATATATACACAAAACTCAATCACTTTGACCATGTGCTACTTTCAGTAATGAAGGTATAGGGGTGCGAGGGTGAGAGCGGTACAGTTGGATATTCGGAAGGAGAAATAAGCTCTAAAAATACACCCTTCCTGTCCTCCTTTTCCTGTATGTGTGTATATGTGCGTGTGTATATGTGGCTCTAGTATATTAAGCCAGTTTCCAACCTCATTCTCACCTTTTTCCTTTTTTCCTCTTGAACTCTCTTTCTCTATCTCTCTCTCACTCTCTTTTTCTCTCTCTTACACACACAAACACACACACAAGCACACGCACACATCCATACACAATGCATCACTCACCCACGCAATGTAGTAGACATTAACACAGACACACACACACACACACACACCGAATCATCTGTGGTGGTTCGTGTGAGCTCTGTAAGAATGCTGATGCCAAGGCGGAGGATTAAGATTGCGTTGCGTCTGTGGATGCCAGTTCTGATGCTGAGGATTGTGGTGGCTCATGCTCTGGTGATGTATATAGACTGTTTTCACTTGCTTGGTTACAGTAAGTGTACATCTTGCTGGGTTCCACTGATTGCACAAAGACCTTGCTGAAGTTGATTTTGACTGAATGGCTCCAAGTAGCGGCACGGTGTATGACTGGTTAGAGAGTCTGCCTCACAGTTCTCACCTGGGTTCAATCCCCGGCCCCGCCTGTGTGGAGTTTGTATGTTCTCCCCGTGCCTGCGTGGGTTTTCTCCAGGCACTCCGGTTTCCTCCCACATCCCAAAAACATGCATGGTCGGTTAATTGACGACTCTAAATTGCCCCTAGGTGTGAATGTGAGTGCGGATGGTTGTTTGTTTGTATGTGCCCTGCGATTGGGTGGCAATTAGTTCAGGGTGTACCCCGCCTCCTGCCCGATGATAGCTGGGATAGGCTCCAGCACTCCCGCGACCCTTGTGAGGATAAGCGGCTCAGAAAATGGATGGATGGATGAATGGATGGCTGGATGGATGGATGGATGGATGGATGGCTCCAAGTAATTTTAGAATAATGTATTTTTATTTTATTAATTTTTTTTAGTATTTCATTCTGACCAGGTTGCATCACTGACCTGTAGTACTTTTTATTTGCTCGATTTAGTCATGAATAGTGGTTAATAATTCCCTAATTGTTTTTGTTTTAGAGAGAAAGACGTTTTGTGTACATATACTGCCAAAGATCCTGTTTTTTATCTCTTATTGTCACTTAAAAGTAGTGACTATTATAATTGTTATATACTACCACATACTGGTAGTAGTAATACAACAATACTGTAGTACTGTATACTTGGAAGTCATTTATCTTTTACTATTTCGTTTCTCTGGAAACTGCTACCGTTAATGATTGTCATTATACTCCTTATCAATACAACTTATATTAGCTCATCTTATAAACAAATTTGTTGATTCCACCTTTATGCCAAAATTACCCATGTGAGAAAATTGTATCATAAAGTAGAATAGAACATAATGGGCCATTATTCGTCCCGGTTGGACTGCAGCAAAAGTAGACATGAAATAAATTGATTATCCAAAAATAATGTACAGTACATTACAGCAGCAGGCAGTGAGAGTGAGTTGAATGAGAACAGTCTATGTGACAACTGTACATACTGTAAATACTCAAGTAAATAATATATCTGCAAATGGGAATGGCAAACTGGACCGCAATAAATCATTTCCTTTGAGCAATTAATATCAGGAAATTATTCATATTCAATTGGAGCAATCGTTTGTCTTTTTAACTATATGCAAACTATATTCAAGTTCTTAATGTGTGTGTGTCTGTTTGTGTGTGGGTGTGTTTCACAGATCCAGGGTTCCATCCATCCGCACGCCATCATCATTTTGCCAAACAGTGCCGGAACAGAGGTTCTTGTTTGCTACGAAGACGAAGGAGTCTACATTGACACTTACGGCCGAATCACCAAGGATACGGTGTTGCAGTGGGGAGAGATGCCCGCATCTGTCGGTGAGTTTTTTGTTTTTAACTTCACAAGCATATCAACACAGAAGTTTCAAACTAAGCTCAAGGAGCATAGCGATATAGACTTTGTGTTGCGTATCTGTTATTGTTGTTTGTGGCTTCCATTTTGGCTAGTATGCCATCATATTGAACATGTTGCCGATATACAATCACCGCACAGCACAGCATTGGCTAACCCTGCACAAAAGAGATGGAGCCAACAGTTTAAAAAAAAAAAACTGACTGATCGATTTATACACGTGGTCACGAAGTTAGTGATTTATTTATAATTCATATTTGTGGTTTTAATTTTCAGTGGTGTATAGATTTGTGAGTTGTTTCTAGTACATAGCCCCTCTCGTGCACAGAACAGTCGTAACAAATTATCATTTATGTAATTTACAATTTTTTATACACAGTGGATCTCTGAGGTGGAGCACAATCTGTTCGGGGGTGTCACTTGACGTCCATTGTTTGTATTTTGACACAATTTTCTCCATAGGAAATAATGGAAAAAGTGCCACTATCATAAAACCTTGATTAAATGTACACACAAAGTTGTCATTTTTTTAATCACTGCAAATATATAAAAACAACAAAATCATTGTCAAAAACTGACAATGCAAATGACCATGTAGCTTATCGAGTCTTGCTGGTGTAATTTTGAGTCTGCATACTTTAAATAACGTCTATCTTGTAACCCGTCATTGAGGCTGGTCCTCCTTGAATACATTTTGCAAAAAGACAGCATGAAGCCAAAGAAAGAACAAAACACACACCCAGAATTAATCCTACTATAGTTACTGAGCTGAGATCTAGAATGATATGGGGGCATCTCCCGTTCAGATTGTTTTGTGTGACTTTACTGCCATATGTTTCCTGAAAATGTTGGATGTATTTCAAATAGTGTTTCTTCAACTTGAAAGGGCAGACTGTAGTCCTTCCAACGTTCAGGTTAACCTCCACTTTCCTCTGACATGTACTATACATTCACCCCCGCTCCATGTCTGCGCAGCTTACCTACAGTCCAATCAAGTGATGGGTTGGGGAGAGAAGGCCATTGAGCTCAGGTCTGCCAACACGGGAAACCTGGAGGGAGTTTTCATGCACAAAAGGGCCCAGAAACTCAAGTTCTTGTGTGAAAGGAATGACAAGGTATGTCGTCAATACACATTCCACCAACTTCCTCCAAGAGCCTTTTTGGAATTAAGTACTTGGTTATTGAGCAGGTAGCAGTTAAGTCTGTTGTTAAAACGACAATGTAAAGCTTGTTAATCATTGATCATTGTTATTATAATTGATATTGTCATGATATATTATGTTTTAATATTTTTCTTTTATAAATCATTTATTTTTCATTTTGAAAACTTCCTGAGCCATCTTCTCTCTTATTGTAGGTCTTCTTTGCATCAGTGCAGTCAGGAGGCAGCAGTCAGATTTACTTCATGACGTTGGGTCAGAACTCTCTGTTCAACTGGTAATGAACTGGACGCGTGGCGGAAAGGTCAGCTGCTTGTGCAGGCCTTCATCAGCTCGGATTTTCACGCTTGCGTACAGTTTGTCACATCGTGCATGGGACATTAGGCCAAGAAGAGCTTTCCGTGAAAATGTGTGACGAATAGCACACTGACATCATTTTGGAGCTGCTTTTGTCAATGTCTGTTGCTTCAGTCCAACAAATTCACTGGATCTTCTTTTTCCTCGCCTGTGCACACTGCAGTTGTTCTGTTCCGCTTTCAGCTCATCTTGTCTGGATTAGTCAGTTCCGTACTGGATCATCCTTTCTCTTCCACGTAGACGTTCCAAAGTTCTGCTGCTGTGATTCTTACAAACAGTATCCATGTAATGGAATGAACGGTGGGAAAATAGGAGCTTTATTATCCCTGTTTACTCTATGGAAATCATCTGAGCGCTTCACAAAAGTGTGTGTAGAAAAATTAGTCCCTGTACAGCGATTAGTAGGTTGCACATTTGATTCCTCATAAGGTTCTTTAATCACATTCCACATTGCTCGTCAACTGTCGGAATTGCTGGAGCTATTCGAACACCCACATGGAGATGCTTCAAGGGATACTGGCCAAATTAACGCATGTTTTGATTGGTTGCAATTCATTAGTATAGCAGGGGAAAAGCAACTAAAAGCTGAAAAATACACCTCTAAATCAATTTTTTGGACTTTTACGACAACACCTTCGATCGAACGGGCGCGTCCATATTGGCCGCGAATCGCGGAAGTGACGTCACGCATATGTCACCTTGCCGGTTTCCTTATTGACAACGCTCGTTTGATCAATGAAAAGGAATAAAAAAAACAGAACTGTATCGCAACATTTTGTAGAGGTTTGGACCAAAATAACTCTTGGCATGCACATAGGCGTAGTCTGCCATGAAAAGGATATTTATGCAGACCCCTAAGCAAGGATATGGAAATAGGTGCAGAGCACACAAGGAATAAGAGCAACTACTTTATTCCTGGTGTGTGCTGACAATCGCGAATGCAACTTCCAAGAGAAAAGAGACCAAAATGAAGACGAGGGTACAGTAGCTACAAGAAGGCCACATTCACAATTTCACTGCAGGGACAGTATTTATTTATTCAACATAGCAATTCCAGCCTCGAGTTGAAGTCAATCCAGCCACCACAATGATTGTTCATACTATGCATTTCGGTAACACGCCGCCAACGGGCTGCGAGGGCCAACTTCAAAATAAAAGACTGTCCTACCTACCCTTGTTGAATGAGCTGATGAAGCCTCCTCGGATGAGAGGCGAAACATCTTCTAAGACAACCAGAACAGCTCAGTTCAATGCAATGCCCCGAGGGGGCGCAGGGGACAACAACTTACAAAGCAGTGCTGTCTATGTATTATTTGTTGGACTTTCATTTTGAAGTTGGCTTCCGCAGCACGTTGGAGGCGTGGCACAGTGCTGTACAGTATGAACAATCGCTGTGGCGGCTGGCTTGACTGCGACCTTTTTCATCTGCACTACATCTTCCTCGGCCTAAGGAGGAGAATATCTCTCTGTAGGCCTATTTGGTCGTGTTGGTTCCAAACAATTCAGCTGAATCCTTGCAAAGGCATTATCAATACTACAGTAAAGTGTGCTATGTCGCCCACACGTGACGTCTCGATCCGGGTTATCTGGTCACATGTTCGATCAATATGGCAGTATGTACAGTTTTTCTTTTAAAATAGCTTTTAAAGTTACTAAAGGTGTGTGAAAATTCACCATATTTTAAAATAAATCACAACAAAAATAACTTTTCACAGGTGCAAAGAAAAAAAAATACTGTGAAAAAGATACAGTATCCCTTTAAGTGTTGTGGCTGCTGTTAAATGTTTACGATGAAAGGACCTCGGTGAGGTGTTTGGTAGCTCCACATTCTTCCTGAAAAGATTTTCCACACTTTACGGTGTTGAGTGTTCAGCCCATATGCACTTTGGAGGCAGGTTATGTCAACCCAGTTCCTTATTCATTTATTGTTTATTTCTGTCTGCTAACTGAATTTGTTTTGCACCATCCAACGCATTATATTGCTAAGTTATTTATCTAAAAATAGGGCTAAATTTCACCAGTGACTATTAAGGAAAATAAAGATCATTTAATTTCAACACAGTTAATTTACCGGTTCTTATTAGGTTAGTATTAAATAATTTTTTTATTTTATTTTTTTACTTTCTCAATATACTTAGCAGACATCACAATTATCTACTTAAAAATGTATGTAGTATGGCATTTGAAACACACACAATTCATCGATTGTGTAAAGCTACACAAATGCACTCCAACAGTATTTCCAGGCTTTGTATGTTTGTGTTGTACAGATTGACAGTCTATATGTTTTTGAATGTTTTCTGAAACAAATTGTATAATTGACTGAATGTCAAACGTTGTTTTGTTTGAAAGGCTTTGTATGAGGACTACTTTAAGATGATTTTGTTAAGTGACATTCAAAACCAATAGGAAATATACTCCTCTTTGACTTGTGATTTAATTCACGGAGCCTCAACTGGGATCCTGACCTGATATATCAAATATGAATGCAAATGATCTTAAATTTGTCAATTAAGTAATAGCCGTAGCACAGGACCAAAGTCGTGTCTTATTCTGCTCTCAGATTTGAAAGTTTGATTGAATTCACCTGAAAATATTAATTTTACCTTCTGGTGTTAATGAGAAAATTGTTAATTAATGTGTTTTCCGTTTTCCCTTTGTTTTAACATTCCTCTGTTGGCCTCCGAAAATTGCACCAAATATGTTTTTTTTTTTTCGTTGTTGTTTTTGTTGTTGTTGTTTTTATAATATGTAAAAAAATTATATTGCAGCTGGTTCTGTTAGATGATTTTTGATGATGATTTTTTTTTTTTTTTAAAGTATTGTTGCTATACTGATAAGAATAATAATTTCCATGGGGTAATTTCAGCTTAAATTGTAACATGGAAGTACACGGAATTCTAGTGATGAAGTAGAGTTCCTAGAAATCTTTTTCCTCAGATAGTCAAGCTGAACGGAAGATTTAAATATGCTAAATGGACAAACGATATACTGTATTCCAGGACACACCTTGTTATTAAAAATAATCAACAATTACCAATCAGATTGGGTTAAACCATTCCAACTGGATGTTGCTGTAATTCTTCATCTTATCAAGACATTTTAGACAACCATGTGCTTCCAAAATGTTAGATGATTTTGATATGAAAGATGTTGAGAGCCCTGACCTCAACCCCTTCAGACTTTTTTGATCAAGTAAATCAGAGCTATTAAATGAGTATCCGTACCCTGAGTGGAAGTTGTTGTCGCTGCAAAGAGAGGACCAACTTTTCATGGTTTAATGGTGCCAGATGTCCCAATACTTCTGTCTATATAGTATGTGTACACACAGCATAGAGATAACCATGTTGCCTCCAAAATAAATTAAATTGGAACTTCAGAAATGTATAGACAACTATTGTGATGATTGCCTATGGAAACCCGTTTTAGCATTTCAATATCTAATATTCAATATCTTTGATATCTTGCTTAAGGTCCATGTACGAATATGCTGCCCGTTTCCACCAGTATGACAGTTCAGTGAACTTGTAGAATGTCACATGTAGTACTGTTGGCACACAGTTCACAACAGTTTTGCGTCACGAGTAACATGTAGTCATCCTACTTGTATGGCAAAGGTATCCGATTTGTGTATACAGTCGTGGAAAAAAAAACATTACTAGTAAGACACAGTCGTTGTACTTTAGGGCTACGACAAAAATCAAATAACTTGGCTAAGTCGACTTCAAAAATAGGTCGACAGAATTTCTGCCTCGAAGCTCCGCCAGGACCAAAGAAGAAAAAAAAATTCCTCCCGGAACCGTTTTTGCGCCATCTAAACCAGTGTTTCACAGGGACATTTGTTGCAGACGGACTCAGTGTTGGGCCACTGATAAACTTTGCCAAAAATGACAGAGGAGCATCTGTGATTTTTAAGACACTGTTAGAGGTTTAAGGTACATATAACATGATGTATGAGTGAGGGGAATGGTAGTTAGCGTTTTGTTTTGTTTTGTTTTGTTTTTTACCTAAACTGGTAATCGCTAGTGCGCTAATGCTAATCACGAGTGGTAACCGTTTAGCAAAGGCTGATTTTGTTGTCTCACATTCTGTGTAGAGTTTATACCATACACTCAGTACCAACATATGCAGTTTAAGGAGAGAAGGGGCAGCAATTACTCGAGTACGCAACGAAATATCTATCGGATAATCGATTCTAAAAAGATTTGATCGTGACAGCCCTATTCTACCCGTATTAGTACAATGACGCAATGACCTTTAGCTGGATATCAAGTTTTATAGAATAAATGCTCAAACGGCTTTACGTAATTGGCGATTCTTTCTGGATTATTGGTAGTAAACGTGCCAGTGGTGCTTCATCTCATTCAAGCTGTATCACAAAATCGAGAACCTGGCGCATTTCCGCCTACACCTTCACTGATTGAGCCCACGCAGCATCTCCCAAGCCTCCACCATCAAATCTTTTCACTTTATCAACATGTCTCCTCTTGGTGCATTTCATTCCCCCTTCACTTTCCCTCCACTCCACTTTCATCTTCCTTATCATCTTTGTTCCCAAGTGTTGATCACTTTCTCTTCGCATTCCATCCACCCCCAGCTCTGCATCACAAAGCTTCTGGTAGTGTCACTGAATGCAGTCATGTCATATCAGGTGACATGTAAGGCTGCATACTCTCCTTGTGCTGCACTCATACAGGGAAGCATTAGTACTACAGTTTATGGATTGTTGCATGATTAGTTTTTCACCTAAAACCCATTAAAATTAAGACCATGGATTGATTTGACCAGTCTACAAAACAACTCATGTTTGCTTTCGGACCTACTTTTTCCACATTTGCAGTAAATTTTGACTGTCACATTTAATGCATAGTTGCACATTTACAAAATGACAGTCACAATCTAATGCCACCAAACCAAGTAAATAGTTAGAAACATTAGATTTAGCTTACTGAATAATCATATCGCTTCTTGCCAAAGATTCATGGGAGTGTGTATAGAATTAGCAGGGCAAAAATTATGGAAAGAGGAGTAGCTGGTGGCAGTGGAAGAAGGACCTTGAATGTTACATACAGATGCATTTTTACTTGATCCGAAATGTTTCATTAGAGTGTGTCAAACTGAGGAACTGACTGTTTTTTCTGTACTTTTTATATAGTATAATGATGATGTCATGTTAAGATGAAGGCAGTTCATAGCCAACAGCTCCCAGCTGTTGTCAAGACAATATGGACCTGATGATGTTTGTACTATAAACACAGAACAACTGTGTGCTTGTCATTGTATCTTAATTCTGAGACGCAATTGAGATTTGAATATTTTGTAGAAAGAATACATATTGACTATTTTGTAGAAAGAATACATATTTCCAAACCCTGTATCAATTCTAAAGATTTGTTACTTTGTTTTTGTCTTTTTTGCACTGGATCTATGTTTTATTGCTTGGTGGTAATGGCATGCTAACATATGTTTGTATGCAAAGTGGTGGAAGATGACAATAAATATTGAATTGAATTCACTCATGTTTTTGTGACTTCCAACATAATATTAATTCTGGTTTCTGACTTTTGACTTGTTCGTTATTGCTTGTCGGAAAGTTTCTGTGTTGATATGAAAGTGGATCCACTCCTTTCATCCATCCATCCATTTTCTGAGCCGCTTCTCCTCACTAGGGTCGCGGGCGTGCTGGAGCCTATCCCAGCTGTCATCAGGGCAGGAGGCGGGGTACACCCTGAACTGGTTGCCAGCCAATCACAGTGCACATACAAACAAACAACCATCTGCACTCACATTCACACCTACGGGCAATTTAGAGTCTCCAATTAATGCATGTTTTTGGGATGTGGGAGGAAACCGGAGTGCCCACACAGGCACGGGGAGAATATGCAAACTCCACACAGGCGGGGCCGGGGATTGAACCCGGGTCCTCAGAACAGTGTGGCTGACGCTCTAACCAGTCGGCCACCGTGCCCACTCCTTTCATAATTATTATTTTTTTTAATCGTTAAACCTATATCCAACCCCAATTCCAATGAAGTTGGGACTTTGTGTTAAACATAAATAAAAACAGAATACTATGATTTGAAAATCATGTTTGACCAATATTTAATTAAATACACTACAAAGAGGTGGGTGCCATGATTGGGTATAAAGGGAGCTTCCCTGAATAGCTCAGTCATTCACAAGCAAAGATTGGGCGAGGTTCATCTCTTTGTGAACAAGTGCGTGAGAAAATAGTTGAACAGTTTAAGGACAATGTCCCTCAACGTACAATTGCAAGGAATTTAGGGATTTCATCATCGACGGTCCATAATATCATCAAAGGTTTCAGAGAATCTGGAGAAATCACTGCATGTAAGCAGCAAGGCCGAAAACCAACATTGAATGCCTATGACCTTCGATCCCTCAGGCGGCACTGCATCAAAAACCGACATCAATGTGTAAAGGATATCACCACATGGGCTCAGGAACACTTCAGAAAACCAATGTCAGTAAATACAGTTCGGCGCTACATCCGTAAGTGCAACTTGAAACTCTACTATGCAAAGCAAAAGCCATTTATCAACAACACCCAGAAACACCGCCGGCTTCTCTGCACCTGAGCTCATCTAAGATGGACTGATGCAAAGTGGAAAACTGTTCTGTGGTCCGACGAGTCCAAATTTCAAATTTTTGTGGTAATTGTGGACGTCGTGTCTTCCGGGCCAAAGAGGAAAAGAACCATCCGGACTGTTACGGACGCAAAGTTCAGAAGCCAGCCTGTGATGGTATGGGACTGTGTTAGTGCCAATGGCATGGGTAACTGTGAAGGCGCCATTAATGCTGAAAGGTACATACAGGTTTTGGAGAAAAATATGCTGCCATCCAAGCAACGTCTTTTTCGTGGACACCCCTCCTTATTTCAGCAAGACAATGTCAAACCACATTCTGCACGTGTTACAACAGCGTGGCTTCGTAGTAAAAGAGTGCCGGTACTAGACTGGCCTGCCTGCAGTCCGGACGTGTCTCCCATTGAAAATGTGTGGCGCATTATGAAGCGTAAAATACGACAACGGAGACCCCGGAATGTTGAACAGCTGAAGCTGTACATCAAGCATCAATGGGAAAGAATTCCACCTACAAAGCTTGAACGATTAATGTCCTCAGTTCCCATACATTTATTGAATTTTGTTAAAAGAAAAGGTGATGTAACACAGTGGTAAACATGACCCTGTTCCTGACCCTCCAGACCTGTTCAATCAACAAATTACTTAAAGAAATTAACAGAACCTGTTTGAAAAAGTCGGTCAACAGATCTAAAAAATAAACTGCAACAAAATTCCATGATCCAAAGAAATGCAAGAACAGATAAGAAATAAAGTAATTGTAATCTGTCTGGAAAGGGTTACAACACCAGTTTCTAAAGCTGTGGGACTCCAGCACGGTGAAAGTCATTATCAACCAATGGAGAAAACATGGAACAGAGCTGAACCTTCCCAGCAGTGGCCAGCCTACAAAAATTACCCCAAGAGCACCGCAACGACTCATCCAGGAGGTCACAAAGTAACCCAGGGCAACTTCTGAAGAACTGCAGGAACTCCCTTGCCTCAGTTAAAGTCAGTCTTCATGACTCAACAATAAGGAAGACACTGGACAAAAATAGCAACCATGGCAGAGCTCCAAGGCAAAAAACACTGCTGACTACAAACAACATACAGTAAAGGCTCATCTTACTTTTGCAAAAAAACAAAAAACATCTGAATGATTCCCAATTAAAAATTGAAAGTACTAATTGAGTATGACCTTTGTTTCCATAATTTGAATTTATTAGAGATACTGCATTCCAAAAATTGCTCATGTCTGCTTGGAGGCGCTATTGACAGCCGCCATGAGCCTCATTTGGAACTCTCAGATGAATTTGTCCCTCTTTATGATGCCACGCTCTAAATTTGACCCTTCGGAAGCCCAAACCCTCCTACCGGCAGCAGTAGCCTCAGATTCCCCCCAAACCTCATCACAACCCACAATACACACCCTCACACAAATAAACACACCCCTGACCGTGTGTTTGTGTGCAAAAGTCAGCTGGCCTATTTGTGGAGGAGCTTTCGTCCTCCTAGCCATAACTGGCAGATCCACAATCATGCAGTAGCAGTTTACAGTTTGGATCACCAGCACTTCCTGTTGGATAAATGCGTGGGTTTTAATCCTTAGTGACGATAAGCAGCAGAATGTGTGTGGCACAGTGGTAATGAAATGGTTTGTTGATTCTGCAAGCCATAGTACTGTATGTCCACACACTTCTGTCACATGTAGAAGAAATGCATAACATAGTATTCAAGGCAAATGGGACATTGACTTCAGTTTGAATTGCTAAAAGCTTTTTACATGTTCAGGAAGCTGTAGATAATTGGATCATTGTAACCAGAAATACATTAGGTATGCTTTTCTATGTGTGTTTGTGTTTGTCTGCCTGTGCTGTGTAAAAGATCGATTTAGGAAGTTGAAGTGGGAAAGCGAGGCATCCAAATCAGATGCCCCAGCCACCTCATCTGGCTCCTCTCGATGTGGAGGAGCAGCGGCTCTACTCTGAGATCCTCCCGGATGACCGAGCTTCTCACCCTGCGGAGGAAATTCATTTCGGCCGCTTGTATCGGGGATCTTGTTCTTTCGGTGACGACCCACAGCTCGTGACCATAGGTGAGGGTAGGAACGTAGATCGACCGGTAAATTGAGAGCTTTGCCTTTCGGCTAAGCTCCTTCTTACCCACAACGGACCGATACAAAGTACTTGGCTGCGAAATGCTCCAGTGAGAGTTGGAAATTACAGCTTGATGAAGTAAAGGAAACCACATCATCTGCAAAAAGCTGACACGTAATACAGAGGCTACAAACTGAACCACCTCAACACCTCGGCTGTGTCTAGACATTCTGTCCGTAAAGGTTGTGAACAAAAGCAAAGGGCAATCTAAGCGGCGTCAAACCCTCACTGGAAACGAATCCGACTTACTGCCGGCAATGAGGACCAAACTCTGACACCGGTCGTACAGGGACCGAACAGCTCTTATCAAGGGGTTCGGTACCCCATACTCCCGGAGCAAAAATCCAACCAAGACTAACAAAGACACCTGTCGGGAGTGATTAGCTGAGTGAGAAAACTGGACGCACACTTGGATATTGTTTCACTTCCTGAGCTTCAATTCTTTATTTTCACTGAGCTACTGATTTCTCAGAACACTTGAAAGACATAATGGCAACATATAAATCTGTGGTGACATTTTATTCTAAGAGATTTATCTCAGGTCACAGAGACTAGGCTTTGCTCAGGAGGTCACAGTTTAATTTAGCTTGGGAACCTGACCCTCAGTGTTGTCTGCCAGTTGCCTCGCCAGGCTTACAGGACAGAGGCATACGCACTCTTTTTTTGGTGTGAAAGGCCTCATCAGCACGATGGGGGCTGATGTTTGGCCTCAAAAACAGGGAGGACTGCTTTGAATGGACGATACTGGCTCAGTCTCAGCTCCATATAGAAAATTGATATTTCATCTCTGGGGAGCAAAATTATGAAAATGATTCATTCTTCACCTGACACTCTGAGTATTATGTATATTGACCCTAGGTGAGAGTAATACATACACTATAATGACATACATTTACAAGTTGTCATTTGAAAAAAAACATTAATAAATCTAGCCATTGCTACCCATTTAATCAATTGTACACGCCCATTCGTCCAGCCATCCATTTTTTCTTTCACTTATCCGATTCAGGGTCACAGGTGAGTTAAAGCCTATTCCATCTGACCTAGGGTGAAATACAGACCACACCGTGGAGTGGTCGCCAGTTGATCTCAGGGCACATATAAAGACAAACGACTATTTACGCTCACATTCGCACCGCCACTGAGTGGGGATTGAACACACGCAGGCCAGTTAACCATTACACCATCAGTGACACCTAGTGTGCATGTGTGATGGTTGTGTATGTATGATCTGTGGATTTTTTTTTTTTTTTTCCCCACAAATATAAAGTAAAGCTCTAAAATTAAAGGCCCTATAGACATTGTTCCTTTATTTCAATTTGAGTGATTCTATTTGATATGGTTTGTTTGTAGTATGGGCCTTCCTCCCACATTCTAAAAACATGGCAACAAGATTCTAAATTGTCCATAGGTGTGAATGTACTGGTAGTGTGAATGGTTGTTTGTCCATATGTGCCCTGCGATTGACTGGTCGGTCCAGTATGTACTTTCATCCAAAATCAGCTGGGATAGGTTTCAGCTGATCCGTGACACGAAGGAGGACAAGCAGTTCAGAAAATGAATGCATACATCTTGCATGTATGATTGTCCATGATTGTGTATGATGGTTTCCACCCACATCCCAAAAACATGCATTAATTGGAGACTCTAAATTGCCCGTAGGTATGACTGTGAGTGCAAATGGTTGTTTGTTTGTATGTGCCCTACGATTGGCTGGCAACCAGTTCAGGGTGTACCCCACCTCCTGCCCGATGATAGTTGGGATAGGCTCCAGCACGCCCGCGACCCTAGTGAGGAGAAGAGGCTCAGAAAATGGATGGATGAATGGGTTGTATACAGTAGTACTGCAGCTCACTCCCCTAAGCGTTAGCACATACACCGAACATTCTTCTTCTTCTAAGTCTTTGATTGTTTCTTTGCAGAGCGTGAGAATCAAACATCGTTACTGCCTCCTGGAATGCCTGAAACATGGCCCAGTAAGTTGCGCGACACTGTGCGGATCGTATGTGATGTTAAAAAACAACACAAATGGTCAGAATGTGCAGATTGACTCGTGTAGCTGTATGTAGTACCTTTGTGCGTGTTCCTACGAAGTGTCCAGAGAGTGCAGAAGAAGACCAGCTCCATGTCTCTGACCGTCACGTCCTCATCCTCTGCATCGTCCACCAGGAAGCTCTCCTCCAGCTCATCTTCACCTTCCGCCATACTCGCTTCAAAACACTCCAGCCTGGTGCAGCAGCCTTGCGTCAGCCCTCAAAGGGTGATTGCAGCCAAATATAACTCAACTGAAAGCCATCTTTAAAAAAAAACACTCATGAGTACTTCGCTAAATATACTGTTTGCTGTTGTTTTCTAGACAGAAAGTCCAATCAACAAGGAACATTCTGGAGTTGCTCCAACATTTGTAAAGGTATAATAAACCTGGTGTCATTTTTATAGTGAGCACCAAAAATTTAGGAAGGCCCAGTTAAGGAAAACTACAGGACTGTCTCTCACTGTCTGGTGTGTTTTTGTTGTTGTTGTTGTTTTAAGTGCCTCTACTTTAGAGCTGTCACTTGGTCGATTTTTCACCTTTGTGTTGCGAGGCAAAATCAGAGTTAGGAATGAGCTTCAGATATGATGCTGCTCAAGTGAAGTGGGGAAAAAAAACAAAAGAGGAGAGCTTCAGTCACTGATGCAGCTTTCAGCTGTTTATTGAACAGGACAAACAGTCTAACAGCCAAATATAAAATCGGAACACGACGGTAGACGTCACATGCTCGGCCACACCCCTTGAAGGCACACATACAACGCTATCGTTGTTAGTTGTTGTTTGTATTATTTTATTATTAAAAGCATGTTTAATTTATTTTCTGTTGGGGGGGCTGGA
The DNA here is from genome assembly GCF_024500275.1 of Phycodurus eques. NCBI lineage: Eukaryota > Metazoa > Chordata > Actinopteri > Syngnathiformes > Syngnathidae > Phycodurus > Phycodurus eques. The sequence goes on from NC_084533.1 coordinate 20,416,285, forward strand.
ATGGATCAAGGGATTGTTAATTCATTTCAATGGGGAAAATGGATTTGATATTACGATCTTGGTCACAGAACAAATTTAACTTCTAACTCAAGGTACCGCTGTATTGAATCCCTGTTCTGGATTAAATATAAAACAGATATCAGCCATGGTGCAGAGTTGCCTCTGTCAGAACTATATTGTTTTTGCTCGTCTCTCTGTGACGGTCATCATCACATCCTCCAGTGCCTCCATGACGTGCGTGCGCTGAAGGGCCAGCTGGTGGTTCTGGAGTGTCGACTGAGGGGGACTCCTCCCCTGCAGGTGCTGTGGTGCAGAGGGGACCAGCAAATTCTGGACTCTGACGACTTCAGGATACTACCCAAAAGTCAGTGTGTGTGTTTGGTATTAATCATTGAACGTTCCAAGCAGCAAAGTCAATAATACAACATATTACTTCACTACAATGTTTCTGGCTGACTGTTGGAATGATTTATTATAACAATACAAATAAATTTATAAAGCTGAACAATGTAAGACTTTCCACTTATTCAAGATACTTCACTAAAAGAAATAACAGTATTTCCTTTTTATTTTGCCAGAAGCCACTTCTGCATCAGTCCCAGGTTAGTATAAAGTATGATATTAACCATTATATTTGTTGCCACCATTAAATGAGAAATGGTTTCATCCAACAATTTCTGATCAAAAGTGTTATGTTGTTATCCTTGTAAATATAGTGTGCAGTAAACAATGCTGTCATTGTTGGAAGTAACGAATTACACATAACGAGATTATGTAATTTGATTACAACATTTATGTAATCGTAATCCATTACAATACTGGGCGAAAATGTGTAGTCAGATTACAGTTGATTTTGGAAATTTCCATGATTACAATTTTAGTTACATTTGAAAAAGAGCTGCAAAAGCTCACTTTCTCCTTCTAAAGCTGGCGCTTGTGATTGGCTCTCTCTGGTCATGTGCCATTCTGCTGTAGTCTCAAACATGAAATATTTTTTCAAATAAGACCTCGAAGCGCCACCGTGTTGTGCAATCTACTGGTTTGTCTGATATTTTAAAAATGTTAGACTTATAGTTACATTTTGAACGCATACATGAACATTGACTTTTGAACAGTTTTATCTTTATAATTTTTTACCTTTTTATGGGACATTGACTTATCTGAGTTGTCATATGAAGCAATATTGTCTAAATTGTGCATACATGGTAAACAGGATATAGTTTTCCGTATGCTGTACACATACAATATATGTACATACAGTACAACATGTAAAATGCAACAGACACATTTCTATGATTTACATTTATACATTACATTATTTACATTTCAGCATCATTTGTAATCAGTTTGCATGAAGAATAAATATGTAGTTAATTCCAAAATAATGATCGATGGTTTTAACCCACTTTTTTTTTTAATAGGAAATGTCTAAATTTTTTCAAAATGAAGAAAAATAATTAAAATGTAATCAAATGTAACTAGTTATATTACTTTGAGAAAGTAATTTAAATATTACATTTTCAACAGGGGAACTTCTAATTATAACCAACTAAATTTCCAAAGTAGTTTTCCCAACACTGTGTCTTAGTAGTGGGGGGGGGGAAACACCTAGTAAGACAGTCGTTCTACTCGTGTGTTGAACTGAAGGAAAATCGAAAAGTGAAATTGAAGGAAAGTTGAAAGAAAATTAGTAAACTGCTTTCCGTTGGAAACATGTTTTGTGTGTTGTAGTCACTGTTTAATTTGAAAGGAGGTCGCTTTTGTGATGACAGGTGTTTTTCGTTTTGTTCGTTCTCTATTACGTAATGGGACAGACTGGAGTAAGCGATAGTATTCAACAAATGAGTCAAGGTGGAAGGCTGAGTTGAAAACACACATTTTGGAAGGGACTATGAGTCTTAAAGTGCAATGGCCAGGGGGAGACCACGAGGAGGCGATAGCGCTCAGACGTTGTGGGGTTAAAAAAAAGAAAAAAAAAGAAAACAGCAATCAAGTGGAGCTGTGCTGCTTGCGTGTTGTCGTCCTCGTCGAGGTTGCGAGCTCGTTGTCGCTTCTCTGCTGCCTTCTTCAAACTTTCAAGGAAAACGGTGCCGCGTGTCCTCTCAACTTTAAACACAAAGGTCGAAAGACAATTTGCAAGGTAAGAAATATCTTTTATCGATTTATTATTATTTTATTTATCTATTTACTGTTTTCATATCACTATTGCCTCTTATGAAGTGTACATGTGTCCCTAAATTAAAAAAAATAAAATAAAATGATGAATTGTTATGTTACCTGTTAATACTTTTCGGGAACTTTTATGTATTTTATTTTTAGAAACACACGCATGCACACAAAACTCTGGTTTTAATTGAAACTATTTTGAGAAGTTACGAAGTTGATTTTGAAGACGTTTTGAATGAATGGCTGGCAGTAGCGATGTGGGCACACCTGTTACTCATTGCTAATTGACTTAAATGAAATGGTTAAACCTTTTTCCCCATGTATGCATTCTTAACTCACCTTGTATTTGAAATGAACACGTTATGTCGTAATATATGTCCTTTGATCAATTGAGAGGGCCCACTTGTTAATGGCCTGTGTGCAGACTGCATGCCAAACCGCTCATATTGAAGCCAAGTTGTGTCTTAGAATAAATTATGAGCTCATCTGAGGCTGGTGATATTTCCCTGCCCGCATGCTTTTCTCTCTTTGCCAAGGAGTGTACTGACAAAATGTAGTGTTTTGTTTTTGTTTTTGTTTGTTTGTTTGTTTTCTCCTGTGAAGTATGTGTTTTGTTCTGTTTGTTTCAAAACAAATGTAGAAATGAAGTTTAAAATGGCTGTGCGGGTATTTACATCAAATGAAACGGTCAATATGCCATCTGAGAATGTCAGCACAGATGCTTTGGCTTTTTGCCTGAGGGTGATGTGTCCTATCTATATTAATGTCAGATGAGGTATAGTCTCATCTGTAATGTGAAGTGCAGACACGGCAACTTTTGTCCTTCAACGCCCTCCTTCCTTGCTGCATCTCAACAGTTGTTCATATCTGTTGGCAGCAGTGTAACTTTTAAATGGAGTGGATGCTTCTAAAGATTTTGAATTATTTGTTTTGCATCCTGAATAGGATAAAGGGAATAGAATGTGGGTAATTGGATGCCTTGATTATCTATCCAACCTTCCATTTTTCTATACCGCTTGTCCTCATTGGGATCGCGGGTGAGCTGGAGCCTATCCTAGCTGACTTTGGGTGAGAGGCAGGGTACACCCCAGATTGGTCACCAGCCAAGCACAGGGCAAATATAGACGGACAACTACTCACATTAATACGTAAGGACACTAGCAGTCTTCAATGATCCTAACATGCATGTTTCTGGAATGTGGCCCAAGTACCCACAGAGAACTCTCACAAGTACAGGGAGAACATGCTAGCAAACTCCACACAGGAAGGCCAGAGCATGGATTCCAACCCACAACCTCAGAACTATAGTGATATAAAAGTGCACATAGTGTATGTAGGTAATTGAGCAGTTGAAGGTGACATGGGCTTGCTGGTTTGCTTCTATTTTTGAGATGATGACTGAAGATGCCAGAGCACAGTTACTGGTTGCATTGTTCACTTTGTTGTTGTCAGTCACAGAGGACGAAAAGGATAGTACACTGTCACCCGTACCACGCAAACCTTGTGCGTGAGCATGCATGCATCCGTGTGTGAGTCACCAGTTGTGTGTCCGCACCTGCCAGCCGATGTCCGAATTCCTTGACCAATATAGCTTTGCCCACTTAATCTCTTTCTCCCTCGCACACAGTCTGCAAATACAAGGCCTCAGATCAGCCAGGCAGGAACTCTGGAAAGTGTTGCATTTTCATCCCTGAAGCACTGACCATTGCTGGCATTAAAATGCATGTTAAAATAAACAGGAATAATCATCATGGGACTCCCCCCCCCACCCCCCTCTCTCTCTCTCTCTGTGTGTTCTTGTATTATAAATACAAGTTTAGCAGTAAATAAAACTTGCAGTCACCTTAAAGTTCTCTGTGAATGCTGAGATGTTGTCACCAAGCCCAAATGCAAACAAAGGACTATAACATTTATTTACTAAGTAAATTATATATGATAAACCTAATAATATAATTACCAAAGTCATTTTAACTTGCTGTCACAATATCAGTAAAAACCCCAAAGTGCTTGCTTTTCTCCTTATTTCCTCATGTCTGTGTAGATTCTCAGTCATCCGGGTTTTATAGTAAGTCACAAAGGTTGAATGGGTGCAACTGGACTCTTATTGTTCCTTCAATTTGCTTTGTTTTCTGCAAAGAATTACTGTTTGGGATCCAAAAATCCCCTGACCCTGAACAGAACAATCTGTAAACAAAATTGATGGATGGCTGGTTGGTGGAATGGTGCTAAAGTGTGAGTACGGCATACAGGCATCCTCAGTCAGTATTCTCCTTTTTAGCAAAAACGTTTTATGATTGTAAAACCAAATGCCAAAAGATTCTGGTCTGACCGTTTAAACCATGATATTGTTCGGAACACACACATTTATGCATGTTGCGCCAATCAATCATGAACAGAGACAACTGAACAGAAAGCAATACTCTGAAGGGGGGCCGTCTCCCTTAAACGGGTACTTTGAAATTTAGTCATGTTTGCAAGGTTTGATTTGAATTTGATAATCAATTAGTTATCGATTTAATTGTTGCACCTCCAGTGATTTTTCCGAGGGGGGACTATTCAAAGCTACCTGGCTTTGTGTGGCAAATTTGCCCCCCATGTTAAATCATGAATTAAATGGTTAATAAAAACATTTTGGAAAGCTGTGTTCATTTTGACTGACCACTTCCAAGCCTGATTACCTCCAGGCCTGTTCAATCAAGAAATTACTTAAATAGGTCGTTTGACAAAATGAACTCAGTCAAAATATCTCAAAATGCCGTGATCCAAAGAAATTCAAGCTCAGATGACAAATAAAATAATTGACATCTATCAATCTGGTAGGGGTTATAAAGCTATTTGTAAAGCTTTAGGATTACAGTAAACCACGGTTTCTCCACAAAAGGAGAAAACATGGAACAACCCTAACCCTTCCCAGGACAGGCTGACCTACAGAAAGTACCCCAAGAGCACAGCGAGGACTCATCCAGGAGGTCACAAAGGAAACCAGGACAGCATCTAAAGAACTGCAGGCGTCCATTGTCTTAGTTAAGGTCAGTGCTCATGACTCAACAATAAGACACTGAGCATAAATGGCATCCATAGCAGAGTTCCAAGGCGAAAACCATTGCTGTCCAAAAAGAACATAAATGCAACTGAATGATTCCCAAGAATTTTGGGAGACTATTCCATGGACTGACGAGACGAAAGTTGAACTTTTTGGAAGGTGTGTCTCGTCACGTTTGACGTAAATGTAACGCAGCAAACCAACATTGTAATGTGAGGGTCTGGGGCTGCTTTTCTGCTTCAGGACCTGGATGACTAGCTGAGATTGATGGAACCTAGAATTCTGCTTTTTACCAATGCTGAAAAAGGTTCGGCCATCAGTTTGTGACCTCAAGCTGAGGTCACAAACTGCAGCAGGACAACTGTCCTAAACGCATCAAGTCAACTTCAGAATGGTTTAAAAATAATAATAATTTTGGAGTGGCTTAAAAAAAAAAAAAAAAAAATCAGTTTTAACCTTTGACCTTAAAAACCATTCATGCTCAATAACCCTCCATTGTTGCTGGTTTAAACAATTCTGCAAGGAAGAGTGGGTCAAAATATCTCCACAGGGATGTGAAAGAGTCATTGCCAGTTAGAGAAACTTGATTTCAGTTGCTGCTGAAGGTGGGCTAACCAGTTGCGGTACTTGTTTTAGGGGATCATTACTTTTTCACACAGGGCTAGATGGGTAGCTTTGAAGAGTTTAACCATTTCAAAACCGGAATTTGTTTACTTGGCAAATCCGTTTTCACAGCACTGTAATCTAGTGACAGAACGCACATTAGTGCACCAACCCAGTTGTCTAGCCCTCACCATTTCATTTGAAGGATTGCAAAATGTTTGACTGCTCCCATGTACACTCCACACACACACACCATTTATAATAGTAACATTGTTTTCTGGTCCATAATTCAGCCAGGAATGTTAAATTTTGAACGTTGAATATTATCCACTGGAATTTGAGCTGTCATTACAGACATTATAGCCTCAGATCAGAAGGAATTCTGAAACACCTCACATACAGTGGATACTAAGAATAGAATTATTCCATAAATGGTATGTACAGAAAACATTGCAAATGTCTATCATGTCTAAAGGAGTCAAAGATTAGGACCCCTTTATTCCTCATTTTCTGCTAGGTGTAAGTGTTGTGACTTTTCTGAACGAACAAAATAAAGTCTATGTTGAACCACACACATTATTGTATACTGTATGTAAACCCTATCTCACTGGCAGTTAAATGTTTGTACCAAAATAGTTATCTAATTAAAAAAACTATACTGTGTATATACTGGTGTCATTTACAGTCTTGCTGTTTCTCTCATCTACTGTACAAAAAGAGCTCATTTGTCAATGTTGTACTGGATATAGATATAAACCAACTTGTGATCATGAAATTCATTATTGATGACCTCGTGTTACACGCATCAGTGGCTCTTTTAACCATATCATTGTTATGGTCCTATCCTGGAACCATTATGTTTCAAACTGGCGGGCTATCTCGCCCAGGTTCCAAGAGCCTCTGCTGGTCAACCACTGAAGATCACTTCGGCCACAGTCAGGAGGAGTTATCGCTGCGCTTAGACGTCCGTCAATCACCAGAAGTCACAGTCGACACGCCCAGTCCTCACCCTCCATCTTCACCAGTACCTCCTGCACAAGTCAGAGTAAAAGCCCCAGCGCCCAAGCTGTTCACGCCAAACAAGCTCACTTTCAACGTAAGAACTACTCATTATAAGCTGTCACTGTGCTCCCATCCACTTTCTTGTTCTGAATAGTTCCACCTTGTTTATGCTCTTCTTTTGTCCAGTCCTCCCCGTCAGGAGGCAACGCTATGAACCTGTCAGACATACCGACTTTTAAGCCCGGTGCCTTCCCTCCCAGTGCCTTCAACTATGCACGGCCAAGACACTTTATTCAGTCACAGTCAACCTTCCAGGCACCCAGCTATGAAAGTGTGATAAGGGAGGCTCAGGAGAACCAGGTTAATTCCCAGGAGAGCCTAGAGAGTTCCAAGCATAGTTCAAGTGTTGCTGAAGTCCAAAGTCAAACTAAAATGAGGTCTTCACATAGCCAGTCAGTGTCAAAGTCCTTGTCTCACACTCAATCACAGTTTCAGTCACTGAGCCTGACGCAGAATCAGACACAGCCCAATGGGACAGGCAAGTCGTCCGCATCCTCATCCAGTGTCAGCTCGCCCATTTCCACTGTTACGCTGCCTTCTTCTTTGCCACCCTCCTCTACGTCACGCGTGACCATGCGCTCGACCATAACCCTCACCCCCAGCACCCCAAGTGCCAGCGGTCTCGGCAGCGCCACTCTGCCAGCCAATCAGGACGCCATGTCGGCTCCCGCCGCCTACCTCTGCTCCGTGCTGCCCTCCCGGTCATCTTTCTCCTCATACTCAAAACTGTCCCCCAACTCCACCCTTCCCCGTTCCTCCACCTCCCCATCCCGCTCACCACTAGCGCCTTCAAGCCCTCACCTCCCTAGAAAAGAATCCTCTTGTCCTCAGCAGCTTCCTCCATCGTCCCCTTCCTTCTCTCGCTCCAACCTCTCCCCAACCATGTCCTCGCTCCCTCAGCCCAACACACCTAATAGTCAGAACAGAGGGCCGCCTCCGGTGGTCTCTATGCCCGCCAACTACAAGGGGACGCCTAGCACGTGAGTAAACATCAGTTTCACATTACACACACATTTGGCTAGAATGGGTGGAATACTGACAGCCTGTGGTACAAGTATTCCAATATTTCTTATTAAAATTGTCATTTCTTGTTTTAACTGGTTGCGCACCAAAGTTATGTCAATTTTGGAGGGGGAATCCCAGTGGATAGTTTCAGTATTTTTCATTTTTCTTTGACTTTTTGTGTATGTGCCTATGATGACAAACCAAATGTTTTTAAATTTTACTTTTGAGAACCGTTACTAATAGAACTTTTTCTTTTTGTTACATGACAATTAACACATTTACTGCACTAAACTATGCAAAAGCTTACCTGTACTGTACTTTACTGGAAATGTTTGTGATGGTTAAAGTTTAGAGTAATTCTTATGGGGAAAAATATATTCACAATTGAAACAATTTGGAAAGCAACCTCCTGAAAAAAGATTGATCTCCAAGGGGTCCACAGTATTTCAGATATTCTACAGTTGGTTTAGGAGACATTGGAGCTGGAGCCTGATTTTACTTTTTATTTTTTTATTTTTTTTAATTTATTTGTGTGCGGTGTCTTTCGGATTCTGTCCAAAGGTTGTAAGGTCCATTATGCCTCCATCGCTTCAAAAGACTGACCAAGAGCATAATAGATTACACTGGGGAACACAATTTTTGTTGAGTTAGGTCTGACAGCTGTTTTTAACAAAGTTTTTGGGGTCCTGAATCCAAAATGTATCTGTTTTTCCTCTATCACGTCATGTTTTTTAATTATAGATCCCAGTATTCTCAAATCTGAAAAAAATGTACGTAACAGATGTGCTTGTTTTATAAAACTTTTCAAATACTGACATACAATGAAATAAACAGGCATGACTGCAATGTTTATTTAAAACTGTTTTACAAAGGAAAGGGCACAAATCCTCTTCCTACTATGCTAGCTTTCTGTATGCAGCTATTGATAGTACTGACCTATTGAGAGCTGCGCACACCTCACCGCACTCTCAATTGTGACTACACAAACAAGTTGCCATGCAGCTGGAGATGAGTACAATCATAATCAGCTGGTAAGTAACTATAGCTAGTCAGTGAAATTTTGCTTATTTGGAGGGTAAGATGTGGGGGTGGGGGGGGGGGGGGTGAGAACTTGACGTGCGAGAAAACAAATGACTGCAATTTTGGAATCAGAAAAACAGTTTGTTTTGTAATCAGCATAAACATCTAACTCAATTTCTTTTTTTTCCAAATTGTTCCTCAGTGTTCTATGTCAAAGTTGAATCAATCCAAATCCACACGATCGACAGAATGTTTAATAATCAACAATAGTTTGTTAATCTTGCTTCTATAAATGAGTGTATTACCAAACAAGCAATTCCTTCTTATTCACAGACTTTTTTTTTTTTTTTTTTTTTCTTTTTGTCTATCCCAGTCTTCCTAAGCCTGTCCTTAAGAAGACTGTAGTTTCTCGGCCGTCTTCCTCTCGCTCCACAGATGAAGACATCCAGGGTTCCAAAGATGCTCTCATCCAGGATCTGGAAAAGAAGCTCCGATCAAAAGAAGTGAAGAGAAGAAACAGCCAGGTATGATATTTTTTTATTTTTTTTTTTTTTTGGTTGTTTTTACTTAAAATACATATTAGCACACTGATTAACGTTTATGCTTCATGTCGGACAGAAACATTCTTATGAGGAGCGTATGGCTCGAAGGCTGCTAGGTCCAGACAACGCCAACTGCATGTTTGATCAAGACAGTCTTTCAGACTCACAACTTGACCAGGTGCTGTTAACTTTTCTTAAAAAGTTAAAATTGTATGGGCGTAGTGCAGCGATTAGCATGTGTAGTTAGTGTATGCTGCGTTCAAATCCCCATCAGCATTATTGTGCTCATAAGTGGCTGATTTATGAGCCAGTTTCCCTCTGGGGGCCTCCTGCAGGCTATATTTTTGCCCACTTTCTGAGAATAGCACCATGTCATTGGCAAAAACAAGACTATTTTTTTCAGAATATACGCGTCCACGCGCAAGCCATCCTCTTACTGTGTCATCCTTGTTGGTTTTCAATATAAAACCCTGCAATTAACTGTTCTCTTCTATTGCAGCCAGATTCCCCAGAAGGAAGACACACTGGTGGGCTATGGTAAATACAACCGTGCGACTTAAGGTTTAGTCAGGTTAAGTACTTTTAAGAGGCATGGGATGAAATGACATGTTCAGTTTAGTTGTGTATGACAAGGGTGCAGGGGAAGTTGGGGAAAAAGTGGTTTGAACTCAAGAATTCCCAAGAAATGGCAAAACACTGAAGAGATTGGTGATTGTGTCCTCACGCCCATAATGTTCTCTGTTCAAATCTTAGCTCAAGAAAAAAAAAATTGGGATATGAATGGTTGTCTGTTGCTGAATTAAAGGTCAGGCACATGATTATGAATTTCATTTTAAGATACAAAAACACAAAACTTTGTTGAATGCCCCACAGGGATGTCAAGTTTGCCAAATAGGGTCAGCTGGAAGGATCTTTTGATGTGGCGTGTATAACACATGAACTAACAAAAATGTTTTAATCAGTTTTTTTTTTTTTTTAAACTTGTAAACGTGTGTAAATCCCAAAGTTAGGATAGTTGCAAATGAGGACAAAACTGCATGTTTTGTTGGTAGCAGACAAGTAAAATCTCAGTGGGTGGTGAAACACAGTGGTAATAAAAAAATAAAATAAAAATAATCATAATCAAAAAATCCCTGCAGGGGGAAGCACCACTGTGGGACAGATGAGCGGGGGAATGAGGGATCAGCAATACAGGAGAAATGTTATGCCCCTCGCTTCATGCAGATCCCTCAAGATCTCACTGTTGAGGAGGGTCGCTTCTGTAGAATTGACTTCAAGGTGAGACGCACAAACACCCATTCAAAGTGTCACTTTTCAAAAATGGTGGATATATGCATGTTTATGAAAGGTTGGGAGACTTGGTAGCAGAAGTACTAAAGTTAAATGCTCTTCACTCATACTCAGGTTGGAGGACTCCCTACACCAGATGTCTGCTGGTACTTGGATGGGAAAGCGATACGTCCAGATGACTACCATAAGATGCTCGTGTGTGAGAAAGGAATGCACTCATTCATCATCGAGATTGTCACCGTGCACCATGCCGGCGTGTACGAGTGTGTGGCCAGGAACCGTGCAGGAGAAAGCAGATTTACCCTGAGGCTTGATGTCATGGGTAAAAAGCCATTACTTGTACTTTCTTTAGTAAACATGAAAGTCAACTCTGTTAAAAAATAATAATAAAGATATGTGCCAATATTCCACAACTGCTTCAGATTTCAATCTGGGAAACTGCTTGAAAATAACATTTAGATCTTCTATTGTGGTAAAATTAAGAACACATGCTGTGCAAATGTTTTTTATAACATACAAGCCTGAATTACGTATCCATTGCCTTAATTTTTATACCCTCGACTTTGTTTTCATTGTAAAAGGCAACTAATGTCAAGAAATTCAGATTAGCTGAATTTGGTGTAGCCAATAAACACATTTTCAACTTTCTCCCATTTTAAATGATTTCAACATTTCCCAACATAAGTTGGAACTCTTCATATACAAACCTGACATATGTTAACCTTGGTCTTGTATTTGTAGGTATTCATTTTTGAGAGCCATACTGTTTCCATATAAAACTGCTGTTTCATATCACTTGTTTTCCCTCTGTGCAGCCCAGGAGGCTCTCCGCCCACCAACCTTTCTTCAAAAGATGTCAAACTTGCGAGCTCTCGAAGGTGACACTGTGAGGTTAGAATGTAAGGTGGATGCGTCACCTCCTCCTCAACTCTTCTGGAAGAAAGATAAAGAAATGCTACGCACTGACCCAGCCAGAATGAGGTGAGCTCAGTCAGAATCTTCCCACTCGACCACATCAAACCAGACAGAAACTGTCCCCCCCCCCCCCCCCCCCTCGTCTGTTTGTGCAGCCTGTACCAAGATGGCTCGGGCAGGCAGTGCCTGTTGATAGAGAGGGTGACCAAGTCCGATGCGGGGTGGTACACGCTTTCTGCTATCAATGAAGCTGGCATGTCGACATGCAACGCAAGACTGGATATAAGCTGTAAGTCTACTGAGGCTTTTTCCTCTCTCAGCTCGCCACTGAGCTACCATAGAAGTCCACAAATGCTGCATTACACCATCACACAGAAACCTGATGAGCACATAAGCTTTTGCTACGGACCACAGAATCCTGCACATGGGCCACGAGTATGAACGTTAGGTCCATCCACTGGAGAGAGACTGTTCAGTGAAACAAAGGAGCTTATTCGGTTTCTGCTCGATCATGTAACGCACACCATCTGCTGTGTGTGTGGTCCTTGACAGGTTACAGAGAAAGTGACCTGCCTTCAGTTTGGCCCTGTGCTTCAAGTGTGCATTGACACAAATAGAAGACCTTACATTGATCAATTACAGTGGGACCCATTTTGGGATTCAAATATTTAAGGTTGAGTTTTTATTTTCTTTTTTTAAGTTTATATAAAGTTCATCATACTGTACTCCCACAATTAATAAGCACCAGAACTCAGTTCAAGTAAAGGTGTAGTACACATAATACAAGACGTCGGTTCATGTTTAAAGTCCATGTTGCAAAGCTTTGTCTATATTGTGTGCATACATGTAAGTCACAACTGAGCACTGAGCCTTTGCTGCTCCATGTTGTGTGGCGAGGAAGTTATTTTCAGGCACCTGGCATGAAGGGAATGTTAACACTAAGGGGGTCCCTCAGGGATCTCTGTTGGTTCCACTTAAATTTATTTCATCGGATTTTCATATGACCAGTCACAGAAATTCTTTACAATGTTTAGACACTTTGGATTTCAGTCTTTAATCCTTACTTTTTATGCCTTTGCCAGGCCGAGCAGTTCCACCCATGAAAACAGCCCCCCCTGGCTCCCAAGCGTTGAAACTGCTGTCATCTCTGAGCCACGTGCGCACCCTGGCAGCAGACACCCCCGGCCAGCACAGCGCCCCCATATATGAGAGCGAGGAGCTGTAGATCCTTTCAAAACACACATGCACACCTCAGAACTGTCAAAGCACTGATGCAGTATTTTAGTTACCCCTACACTGCCCCATCAAAAAAGTTAATCTTCAGTCTTTATGTTGTTCATGTTGCTGCTGCAGTATTCACTGTTTCGGGCCGAGGAGCTCATGTTTGATACGAACCTGTAAGCCTCGCAAACCTTCCTGGCGTCACTCAGCAAAATGGTGAGCCAAGGTCACTTACTGTAGGTTTATTAATAGTTTGTGTAGGTCCTGGCGGGCAAACAGTTTACAAAGAAAACATTTTCTCATCAGTCAGCTTCATAAAGAACATCTTGTGTGGATTGCCTGAAGAAAGCTTGGAATATTTAACCTCAGCCTTTTGTCAACTTTTAAGACAATCACTGTCTGGAATGTGAACATTAGCCTCAATCACTACAGTACCCATAATCCAACATCTATGTGACACAATACTGCACTTTAGTAATCTCCTCTCCTCCAAAATCTCGTGTCGCTGTACACGAAATTGATATTCATTGCATTTTTGTCATGCAATTGACTAACCAGCAGTGTGTCACTATCGCCATCATTCAGCATTTTGTTTTTAAAGTTGATTCCTAATATTTAATGGCTGTGAATGAAGGCATTTATTTGAATATATTGTGTTGCCTCTTGCCCTGCAATCAGTCAAACATTGATACTCATCCTTAACTAGAGCTAACATTCACACCTTTTAATACTTTTCCTTTTCCAAATATGATTTATATAGTCAACAGAATATTACCTCCTGATTTAAAACCAGGAAGTCCAGTATAGGCTACAGTCTGTAGGAACAATCAGTAGTGAGTGTTTCTGCACTCGATAATAAGCTTGTGGTTCACTCGAGTACCAAAATGAGACAGTTTGCTGCAATCTTACACGGCAGGTAGGAGTGTTTTCTCTTAACTTTGTTGTCAATTGTTTAGCATACCAGTGGATGAATGAGGAATAAAGTCATCAACTAAGCTTTGCCTCCTGTGTTGTCAACTGTAAGTTATGGTGGTTTGATACTTGCAACATCTTGATCAGAAAGTAATTGGTGGTGGTGGTGCGAGTCCCATTCTAAACATACAAACAGAGGTGTTTGGATGTTTTATTTTAAAAAAAATATCAAAAGCACAATCTGAATAAAACGTAGACTGAATTGTATCAGCCAAACAAGTTACACAGTGTACAAACATCTGACCACTGCACACCTGCAGTCCTTGTATATATTGTGACCTGTATTTGTATATTACACAGTGACGTTCACTTCTGTAGAATCCAGCAACAAATGGAAGTTGACGTAAAACCATAGAGAACAGAAAGGCACATGAAATATGTTTCTTCACAACGGTATTGATGCTGTCACAGGTTTGGATTGTAAATCTGAAGTTTTGAATTTTAAACTGTGTTTGGAACAGCACCTTGACCATGACCCAGATCAACCTACTGAAAAATAGTGTTCCAGGTGACAATGTATATCACTAACAAAATATGAACACGATCACAAAAAGAGACATTTAAAAATGCAGTCAAGTTCTTGTGGGGGAAAAAAAAGTTCAGATGGTTTGTGACCATCATAATTGTCAGTGACCTCATGAATATTTTTTTTAAAAGCAGGAAAATTGCTCAAGTCCTTCAGACAGGTCAAATTTCCACATCGCTTTCTTTATCGTTGTCATTATCACCGTCGTAGAACTCATTAGCTGCTTCTGGCCTGTGGAGAGGTGATGTCATTAACAAAACTTCAAATATGTATTTAATGAACATACTATTACATACTACTCATTATTTGTTATCCTTGTAATTAGTGTGCTCTGACCGTGTGTAGTTCTCCTCGCCGCCTCTCTCGTCGGGATCGGGCTCATCAGTGCGTTCGTAGCTCAGCATGTCCGAGGGGACGTCGTGGATCTGAACACTGGGCGCGTGGTTCAGCATCTTCAAGTTCTCAAACACTGACTGACGGATCTGCTCCAGATACTGCACCCAAAAACAACACATTGAAGAGAATGTGGATGCATGTGTGACACCGTAACAACTACTGCGCGGGATTTTCACCTGTCGGGTGTTCTGGTTTTCTATCCTGGTACTGACATCAGGATGCAGCGTGAAGTCTGGAGCAAAGTACTCAAAGTACTCTGGAAAGAACACAAGGAAATGCTTGACATGATTACTGTACACAGTTTCAGTTAATTAGCACAAAATGGCTTCAGGAGTTGTCCACTAGATGGTGCCAGATTCCCAGAAATACCCTCAACGTACATTGCCATTGTAATCAGAACCCAACAGAAGAGACGAAGAAGGTAACTCACCACTATACGGCAGCTCGTCGCTGATCGATTCATCCAATAATAGCGATGTCTCAAAGGTCCTATGTTGCAATAAAGCAGAGTTAAAGTGTATCTAAAATGAATTCATGAGCTATTTAAAGCATATTGTGTTTAATTTCTATGCTGTAAGGTGATTGTACCTCAGACAAATGTCCCACGTGGATCCTACTTACCAGCATCGAGCCACATTCCTAACGGTGTATCCGCCTCCTCCCAGGACCAACAGAGGAATCTTGAAGCTCTTCACAAACTCCACACACTCGCTGCACAACCACACAAAACACTTCAACTTAAAAGAAAAAGGAATGCGAAGAGCTGTGTATGTAGCGACCAACTTTACAATTCATACCCGTGTCCTCGTATGCTGAGATTAAAGCAGCCCAGCCTGTCACAGCCCAAAGAGTCTGCTCCACACTGAAAGATTTATGGAATGCGTCAATTTTGGTTCTGCCTCAGCAAATGTAACGCTAAATGCATGTATTCATCAACCAAAAGTTGAAGGAGACTTCTCAGTTGCCCCTGAAACTTTGGACAACTGTCTGCTTCCAGCTTCAGGGAAGCCCTTTTTCTGTTCCCAGTACATTTTTGGGGGGATAATACATTTTGGCAAATCGAACTTAGGTGAACACCTTGTGAGATGCAAATAAATGTTTGGCCTACCTGCAGAACAATGCAAGTAGGCTGGTAGAAATCCACCACCTGCTTAATGACTGGCTGGAAAAGCTGCCTGTAGCCTAACATACACACACACAGTCAAAGAATGTAACTGTAAAACAGTCAGATGTATTTATGCCTGTGGTGTAACTCACTCTGGTCGTCAATGCCATCCCTAAGAGGAACATTGAGGCAGTAGTAGCGGCCACTTTCTGCTCCAACCTCATACATGTCACCTTCAACCAACCATACACACACACACACACACACACTCCAATAGTACACACTTGCAGAGAGAAACAAGCACACAATCTCAAAGAGGGACGGATGTATTCTAATGGGTTACAGGGCTTCAGACCACCTAACAGAAAGCTCTCATGTAGTATATATTTTTTAATATAACTCAATTTATAAACAATGTAAAACTGCATGGTAGACTGGTTTTACCATGTTTAATAAATTAAAAGCCAAGAATTTCAAAGCGGCCCATATGCACCCTTTGATTTTTCTGTATGTGGCCCTTGAGGAAAAAGTTTGGACACCCCTCCCGTCGACTGAGAGGGTGCTGACCAGAAAAGAAAGCCCTGCTCTAAAATTGCCACCTTCCAGGTCACCTACTATAGCCTTTATGTATGTCTTTGAACAGGTTTAAAGGAGAAAAAATCTCAAATAAATTCATTTTAAAACCTCTGAAGATGTACAGTATGTATAATCACTCCAGCGTTGAATGAAAAAAAAATTGTTCAAATAAATCCTTGAAAGCCCAAAATGAATACATTTGAACTTATGACTGGAAAGCTCTCGTCAAGTTCTACTGGGGATGTCATTGTGTGGGTGTAGGCGCTTGCCTTCCATGTTAACATGACAATAGTGTCCACTGACTTTCCCCCGGGAGGATATTAAGCCGCATTTAATCATTCTGAGAACGCTGCAAGGAGCGCTCACCTGTCCCCGGGAAAAAGTAATTTCCATATTTGTGGAAGGACACGGTCATGACACGATCAGTAAGGTAGAAAGCTTCTTGCACGCCGTCGCCGTGGTGGATGTCTATGTCAATGTACAGGACCCTAGGGTGGTATCTGGAACGCACACAGTGTTGAGTATATGTAGAGTGATACAGAAGAGTCATAGGCAACATCACACTGTGCTTCGCCTTACTTGAGAAGCTCCAGTATACTGATGACTATGTCGTTGACGTAACAAAATCCCGACGCCTGCAAACACAACAGTAACAGCTTTGCCCTGTGGTAAGCCAATATTTGACTAATGAACAATAACAACTATGAAAACATATACACTTACCGACCACAACATTACATACGTACACTTACGTACACGTACACTTAGCAATATGCAAGATTCTGCCTATACAAAGGCTATAATGCTCTGTATTAATTTTTAGGGGACATATTTATTACATTTATTTTTCAATTGCTTGAATACAAATAGTGTCTGAGGTGGCTGCCCAACCATCCCGTGTGAATTTTAACAACCTTGTAAGTCTTTTATTTGCCTATTTGAGAAAATGTGTGCTGTGAGTGAGCCCTTCTGCACTTCCACCCAACTGTCACGAAAGAGTGGGGATAATTGCTCATCCTCTGGCTATTTTGACGGAAGTGTGTCACAGACATTATCAAAACATCTGGGACTTGTTTAGAAATTGTAAAAAAAATGCATAGTCTCTTTTAGCGCTGTTTATTATTGTGAATGTAGTTTAGAACAGTGTAGTGCTGTGTAATGAGTCCTGTGTCTAATATTTTGGTTAGTTTATTTAGCTACATCAGTGGACCCATTACAATATAATAGTGTACAATAACTATACATTGGTCAATAAATACGCCTCACAGTGTCAGTCAAAAATGGGAATTATTACCTTTGCAAAGGCAGATTGTCAGAAAGAGCTTTTATGTTGATGCGTAGTCTGACCTCAAACTTTTTGGCATGGTGCAATCCTCCGGCCCAGTTGATAGCTATGTCACAGATCTGGAAGATAAAATAGGACCACTATGAGGTAACAACAGTTAAAAGAAAAAAACACTGTGAGGCAGATAAATGCTAAACAAACAATGTCCATCCATTTATACATTTTACACAAACTAAGTTGTGCCTGTTACCTTGTGATTGAGTTGAGTGGCGCCCTGCAATGAGGCTCCTGTATATCTGGAGCAGAACTCAAAAAGACCTGGAAAGACCGGACTTAGACACACAAACACAACACGACAGCTCAATAACTATGCAAACAAAAATGCAGAGAAAAATGCACGAAGCTTCTAACTGGCAACTAGCTGTTGGGAGAGATGCTAGTCAGCTACTTGACTACTGTCGACGTGCCCTGGAACATGGCACTGAATAAACCTGTTTGCCGAAAATGAGACTTTTACAACTTACCTTACAATACATTTCTCATTTTTCTCCCTCATAATCTGACAATTTTAATCTTTTGTTACACCTTGATTCTTGTATCAATGGACTTTTTTCACGTCATGTTGGTTGTGTAGTATTGTTCTTATATGTTCTTTATGAAGCTGACGCCCCTTTAGTCGTGTAGTATTGTTTTCCTTTTCTTCAGTGTGGTATATACCGCGAGAGTCTAATTCTGAGCAATATCTTCTGATGATAGGACCAGTCCGGGGCGTTTTCGCCCTCTTGCCTAAAATCAGCTGCGATAAGACTCCAACTCAAACGCGACCATAATGAGGAGGGCTATCGCAAACGGATGGATGTTTAAATGGTTAGCTGTGAACACTCACCAATCGTCTCCAACATTGAATGTGTTGAGGCTCTTGGTGAAGCCCTGCATGTTGTTGGGGCTGACCTTCTGCAGGAAGTCAATGTAGTCTTCAGAATGGAAACGGCACATGTCGTGCTGGGACGCTTTGTATGGCTTAAACACCTGCAAAAAAAAATCCAAATATGATAGAGTTTAATAATACTGAAGAATTTACACTTTTAAATTTATACAGTCGACCCCTGCACATTTGTGGTTCTGCAATCACAAATTTGCCAGAATTTGTATTTCAGAACATAATCCTCCCTTAATCAGCAGAAAATCCCACCTGCTTGTGATTTTCTATGACGTGGTAAATATAAAAAATAAAATAATATTTTTTTTTTTAAAAAACTATTAAAAAAATATTTTATTTCTGTGGCAAAACACTGTACAGTATTTCTGGAATCTATTCGGTCATGTCGCTAGTGCTAGTACAGTAGAATTTTAACATCTGATGTTAAGTTGTTAATTTTGTCATGAACATTTGCATCTCAGCCAAAA
Source organism: Phycodurus eques (assembly GCF_024500275.1). Taxonomy (NCBI): domain Eukaryota; kingdom Metazoa; phylum Chordata; class Actinopteri; order Syngnathiformes; family Syngnathidae; genus Phycodurus; species Phycodurus eques. The sequence continues at coordinate 20,435,419 of NC_084533.1, forward strand.
CAAACACACACCAGCAGAAAGATAGCAAACAACACTAATATTTTTTATATGAAGTTTTGTATGAACTTATTATATGTGTATAATAAATCTGTACGTTACAAGTTCTACTGTTCAAGCACTGGTGATTGTCTTGCTGGTGCTGCTCTTGCAACAAACGCAAAATAAACGATAAAATCAATTAATCGTCTAGCCCTAACACAGACCGATCTAAATGTTAACAAAGGGAAATGACTAATGTCGGCTATGCTACGGCATAACTGGGCTTGACGATATTAAATGAACCTGCTCACTACTGCACTAAAGTAGAATTCACTCAAATTACATTACGTATACACACCACATACGTCTGTGCTGTAAGGAGCAGTCATTAATTTACAGGAACACATTAAGGGGCAGTAACTACAGCCGCAATAACCAGATGCTTCCCAAGCAATGACAAATATAGACATACTGTACTGTACACTAATGCATTTTTAAGAGTAGAGCAATGTTTAAAGATGTTTGTAAGTGTATGAAATCCTACTAAAGTGTTTAAGCACCATAGTTTTTGGTATATTTGCAATATAAACTATTAATATAGGCAATTATAAATATAAATTACCACAAATTATATCACTTTTGGGGGGGGGGGGGGGCATCAATTATTCGTGTAAATTCGCTAATCGCAGCCTGGCTCGATCCCTAACGGAGTCCATTTCGTATCTCCTAAACTGGATCCAGTTATACTTTAGAGTTGAATTATATCCTGTAGCCATTGTGACCTCACCATCATTTTCTTATAGAGTCCATAGTGCAGCACCAGGCTGTGAGTCAGGGACAATCGATGAGGCTTCATAGGATGACCCGCACCTTTATTTAAAAAAAAAAAAAAAAAAAAAAAAAAAAAAAAAAAAGCATTAAAAAAATATATAATAATGAAAAGTTCATTACTTTGTGTTAAGGTTGTGACGATTAAAGCTTCAAGATGGAGTACAATCAGGGTTTTCGGGCACACGATTCTACTCTTCTATCTCGATTTAGATTTCCAACAGGGCTAGAAAAAGCGAATGTCCGGCTTCACATATTAAATGAACAAGTGACTAAACAATCGAGAACAAATTAGGAAAATCTACACAAGCGTGCTTACATATTTTTTAAAAATGCCAAAAATTGATAAAGCATCCATTGCATTTTGTAGGCCCGCTAGCCAACACAACCATTGTTACTCACCGTAATGAAAGTTACCCACGTCAGGGTCATAGAAATACGACGTTCTATTGGTCATTCTGAGAAATATGTTGTTTTGCTAGATTTGTGACCGCCTTAACTGCTATAAAAACGACATTTTGTCTCTCACTTAGCAGAGGGAGACGCCATAGTAAAAACAGAGAGGGGGACGTCATCAGGCAGCGACAACCACGACAGAGTAGGGCGGGGGAGTCTGGAGCAGAGGTTCTTGGGAAGCCCACCCGACTTCTTGGCAAGACTGGCCCTGCTGCAATATAATTGTGTGATTGCTCCGCAAATGTAACGACATGACCATTCCAAACATGCATCACACATTTGTACCAAATAAAAACAAAGTTTGTTATGGTTAGGTTTAAATCTAGGATTGGGACTAAGGCAGTTTAGGATGGATTAAATTTAGGATTTGGGTGTGTTAGGGTTAGTGGGTAACATAACGCCGCCACAATAAAGTCACATATTTTCCCATCTGGAAGAAGGAGGGCGTGTTACACCGGGATACAGCAGCCAATCATAGGGCAGATGTGCGTGTCCTGAAGCCAGTAATATTGGAGAAGCAACACGCGTGGGATTGCTAATAAAACAAGTGTGTGTGTGTCGGGAGATAAAATTATTTAAAAAATATAATCAAAATAATTAACTCCAGCCAAAGCAATAATTGGTTACTTTCTCTTGCATACTGGCGAATCAAAAATCTATGTCTCAACTGTTCCTTCCTGTTCTATTGTTGTGACGTTCCGACCTACTCTTATATAATTTCAGAAAAATAAAGAAAGTGTACTGTTAAAAACATCTTCTTCTTCTTTTCCTTTCGGCTTGTCTCGTTAGGGGTCGCAACAGAGCGTCATTCTTTTCCATGTTAGCCTATCTCCTGCATCCTCCTCTCGAACACCAACTGCCATCATGTCTTCACTCACGACATCCATCAACCTTCTCTTTGGTCTTCCTCTAGCTCTCTTGGCTGGCAGCTCCATCTTCATCATCCTTCTACCAATATACTCACTATTTCTCCTCTGGACGTCTCCAAACCATTGAAGTCTGCTCTTTCTAACTTTGTCTCCAAAACATCGAACCTTGGCTGTCCCTCTGATGAGCTCATTTCTAATTTCATCCAACTTGGTCACTCCGAGAGCGAACCTCAACATCTTAATTTCCGCCACCTCCAACTCTGCTTCCTGTTGTCTCTTCAGTGCCACTGTCTCTAATCCGTCCATCATGGCTTGCCTCACCACTGTTATAAACTTTGCCCTTCATCCTAGCAGAGACTCTTCGGTCACATAACACACATGACACCTTCCTCCACCCGTTTCAACCTGCTTGGACCCGTTTCTTCACTTCCTGACCACACTCACCATTGCTCTGGACGGTTGACCCCAAGTATTTAAAGTCCTCCACCCTTGCTATCTCTTCTCCCTGTAGCCTCACTCTTCCCCCACCACTCCTCTCATTCATGCACATATATTCTGTTTTACTTCGGCTAATCTTCATTCCTCTTCTTTCCAGTGCATGCCTCCATCTTTCCAACTGTTCCTCCAGCTGCTCCCTGCTTTCACTGCAGATCACAATGTCATCTGCAAACATCATGGTCCATGGGGATTCCAGTCTAACCTCATCTGTCAGCCTATCCATCACCACTGCAAAAAGGAAGGGGCTCAGGGCTGATCCCTGATGCAGTCCCACGTCCACTTTAAATTCGTCTGTCACACCTACAGCACACCTCACCGCTGTTCTACTGCCCTCGTACATGTCATGTATTATTCTAACATAACATGTACTGTTAAAAACATAACCTATGAAAACATGTGAACCATAGTTTTAAAGGTTAGGTACACTATGCTTTCGTCCAAAGTACCTGTCAGAGCACCTTATAAAGAAACTGAGTATTAAGTATTAACAACTGCATGTACATAAATGAATAGTGTAAAATTAAATACCACAAAATTTCACTTGTATCTTGGGATAGATCTATTTTTCTTTTTTTAGGAACGTTCCTTACCTCCTATGTTCCACGTACAAATACTTTTACCGTTGTTACAGCCCAAGTAATAACCTTTCTAACATGTCTTTTAACATTTTATTTTACAAATAGAAGGCAAATCCACCCTTGGATGCATGTTAAATATTACTGCAGAGGGTCCTCAGTTCACAATAGAGTGGACAAGTTTGTAAATTAATTGGAACATGTCATACTCTATCACTAACCTGTAGTAGTAAAGTCACAATTACAGTAAATTCAGTATTTATATGAAAAACCATGAATATCAAAACAATCAAATGATAAATAGTAAGTTATACGTTGGGACTGTCACGTAACCCCTGTAAATCTTTACTACCTGTCCGTGACCCACCCAAAATGAATCTGTGACCCCCCCAGTTGAGAATCACTGCTTTATGCAATAAATATATATAATAAGTAAACATCACTTTAAAGTGAGCACATTATGTGATAACTATTATTAATCCTGTATTGCCATTACATCACATAATGAACATTTATGATGAGATGTGAACTAAACTGGGTTTTAATCGCATGAAGGAGGTGAGACAGGACGAGAGACGCAACAGAAACTGAGTCTCCACGCTCGGCTAATGAAGCATCCACTCTCTGCCATCCCAGGATGCACCTGCACGCCCCCCCCCCCCCCCCCCCCCTGTCCATTTTGGCTCCATGTAAATGAAGCAGCCAAGTTTCACTTCACAAATCACAAACACAAATGACACTGAGCCCACTCTGACTGCCTTACTGGAAGCCCCCGGCAAATCATTGCAGCAACAAGCAGCAATGTAACTCACAGGAAGACACTGTGGCGTGCAGTTGAGGATACTGCAGTGCATACATGTAAAGTTTGTGAAGCATCGGACAGTTCGCAGGATTCTTGATTTGAAATGGGCAAATAATTCCTCAAAATTTGAATGTTGTTTGAGAAAAAACCAGGCAAAAAACAGACAAACAAACAACGGCCTCACTTGTCTATTGCCTTTGAAAATCTAAAAGATTCTTGCTTTGGACTGGGTTAATACAGTAATAACTGAAAGTTTAAAGATGAGTGAAAATAAACTGTTGAGCCGACAAGGCACATGCGCTTCAGCTGTCTCACACATCTTTCCATCAAACATCCGTGGAAACAAATAGGATTTTTGCTTTGACAATTTGCTGATAGCTGTCAATCAATGGGATTCTTGCTTTCGGCACTGAAAGTTTGAAGAAAATTGAAAAACTGTAACTTGACAATCAACATGTTCCTCAGCTACCCCAAACGTCCTCTGCTGGATATTCTGAAAAATCAATGGTATTCTTGTTTTGACATGGACAAAAGGTTATTCTTGTTTCTTGATTTGAGGTAGACAATCAGCAATGAATACTCTTGAAAAATCAATAGAATTATTGCCTTGACATGCACAAATAGTCTGTGAAAGGTGAAAGAAGATGGATTTAAAATGTGTTTTTACGCTTTATAGGGGCAACAAGCAACGCTTTCCTAATGCTTGAATGTATTTATTGGAGATTGAGCCATGGCGTTGTGTCACTCAGTAAAGTGCCGCTATGCATTATGGGATTACAGTATCATTTGCTTTTCATTTTGGATTTTCATCTAATTTGTCATTTGATGTGATCAAACAATGATATGGGAATCACTAGTGCTGACCAATGTAACTTATCCTTTTCGCAATGGGACTGTTTCTTTAACAAATCAGATTTCAAATGTTGTCTCATATAGCCAGCTAACTAACTCACAATAACATCAGCCTTTTTCTTCAGATTGGTTGGTCAGAACAAGTCAAATTCAAGCAGCAAAACACATCCATAGCAATCTTCACACATGAATACATTCAATACTTTGGTATATTTTATTTAAATGTTTCATGATTTTGACATTTGTGGACAAATACTGATTCTGAACTGCTCCAGATGACATGCGTTGCATGCTGTTATGTTGTGTTTTTGTATAGTATGAATGGTTTCTACAACTGCGACATAATAGTGGTGGATTAAGTCTGAAGGTCCAAGTACAATATTTACAGGCCGCCACTGATCAGTGAGGTGTGACGCCTCCGCCAAATCTCACTCCGCCCCACCCAGATGCTTTTAAAAGCTGCAGGCCCCTTTCTGCGCTGCTCCACTGACCCGCTTGCCTGACGTTTCCCTACCGCTCGCAGACACCATGCTGGGGACCTTCTGCCTTCTCATCGGCGCTCTGACTTGTGAGATGCTCTCTGGCATTTGCCCTCCATGACGACATTTTCGAGTTGGGTGACAGCACATCGTTGTTGTTGATGTTGATTTTTTTTGTTGTTGTTCTTTGACAGATGTCGACGCAGCCAAGGTGCTGACCCAGACGCCGGTGGTCCTGACAGTTCCTGTAGGACAACAAGTTGTTTTGGACTGCAACATTCAGAGGGATGACAACCGTGTCGTCAGTTTTTATAAACATATTCCCGGAGACACTCCTCAGTTTATTCTGTTTTATTACCATTCGTACTCCTCTCCTAGCTTTGGAGCAGGATTCTCCTCAAGTCGTTTCGGTGCTCAAACGTCCTCCACTGTAGATTACCAGTTAATCATTAAACAGGCAGAGGCAGGAGATTCTGCTGAGTATTACTGTAGCACATGGGACAAGTCTGCGAGTGTAGCTGTAGCACGCTGATTTATTGGGTGACAGAAACTGCCCCTTCTTACTTCCGCTTTGTGTCGAGCCGAAATGCTCTGTATCTGCTTCACATGTTGGATTATTACCTAGGAAGGAACACTGGCTATCAGCTTGTTGGTCTTGAGCTAGCAACAAGGTGTGCAGTTTTGGGATGTTAAACTGGATTCGGCTGGATTGGAAGGATGCTTCAGTTGGCTGCACAGGGGAGTAAATGTTTAGCGCAGTGGCATTACAGTCAAAAGAGTTGAAAAAAATGTACTGTTCCCATTGACATGAAGAAATCAAATGCATGTCACATCCATCCATTTTTGGTATCGCTTATCCTCACTGGTATGGGCAAAAAAAATAATTTCTTCATTTACCTGCAGTGGGAACATAGCCTTAATCATACAGTATATCTTTTATGTCAGAAGCTGTACCGTCTCTTCCGGATCCCAGTGCGTTGTTGTTTTTAATTGGCCGACCTTTTAGCCTTCCAAGATTCGCAATCAAGATGCTCTTCGGAGGGACGTTCCCATCATGGTGACCACTTGACTGAAACGTGGACTTCCATCACCACCGAAGTGGAGATAAGAGACTCGGGAGTGAATATTTGCAACCAGTACTGTTTGGGATTAAAAGCAAATGTCATGAAGAGGGCCGTTGTGAACATTGAGAAGTCTTCAGGTGTGTCCGTTTTTGTACAGCCGTGAGCACAAAGTGAATCACTGTGGTATTCGGAGGAGGAACCAAGCTGTTTGTGACAAGTAAGTCCTTTGAATTCAGCCCATTCCTAAATCTAGTAATGTACAAATTTCCAGTTGAATATATTTTAGCAAATATTGTTAATTTTTTAAATATTATCTTTTATTTTAGGTTTGCATCGTCACTTTTTTATTCCAGTATTTGTCAGTGATGGTCACCATTTTATTTCATGGGAGAGTGACAGCAAAACATTATTTTTCTTTTAAAATCAATCTTATCATATCTTAATCTTATTTTCTTTAAAATCAATATTTTCTCTTACATACTATGCTAGATCAATTTGTATATACTGTTACTGATGTTTTTTTGTAAAACATCAATTAAAAACAAACTAAAAAATCCATACATTATTGTATACATCAAAAGTGTATTAAATGATTTGGTTTTATGATATATTTAATTGTATTATTTACATGAGTAAATTATGAAAATATAAAATAAAAAAACTGAATAAATATTCAATTATTCAGCTTTATAATTATATATTTTTATATTATCAGTGTGATTACTTGTACTTGTTACTGATGTACACAATAATCTATGGATTATTGAATGCTTCAGTTCACTTGTACACCACCGCAAACTATTCACCTCAAACTATTCAGATTAAAATATTATCAATCAAAAGGAAGCATTAATCAATCCAGGCCTTTTCTGGTACAGTACATGAGAGCCAGGGATCCCAAAATGCGGGTCGGGGGCCCAATATGTGGCAAGTCAATTTTTGTTGGGTGGCATATTTATTGTGGTAAATTCATATATGTTCTCGTCTTCATCATCAGTTTTCAATGTATAATATATGTCAATGTTATGGCAATGCATGCTCTATGGTATTTTAGTATGTGTGGGTCTCTGGGAGGGTGTCTCACTGCACCGTCGTACCTTAGGCCTTGGGTCTCAAACCTAACACAACCAAATTAATAATTTCCCTCCAGGCTCTGACCTCCCGGCCCCCGTGGTGAAAGTCTTCCCACCGGCAAGTGCCGACCTTCAGTCCAAAGAGGCCACCCTGGTCTGTGTGGCCACTCAGTCGTCCCCGTTCGCAGACGTCACCTGGCTGGCTCGCGGCCTTCCGGTGAGCGGCGCCGTCTCGACCGGCCCTGCTCTGCGACAAGCGGACCAAACTTACAAAATCAGCAGCTATTTGACCGTGGAGACGTCCGACTGGAACACGGACGCCGATTACACCTGTAAAGTGTCTTTGGGCTCCAAGTCTGCTGAAAACACCATCAACAAATCCAAGTGTGCAATTTAGATGGTCAGCATTAAGGTTGCGTGCTGATCAGGCCATAGCAATGATGTGTTTGTATGCTTATAGGGAGTGTTTACTTTTACTTTCTACTTTGTACCTGCTAGAATGTATCAGAATTCTTCAATAAAAAATGGCATGAAAGGTTTTTGGATTGATAATTACATTCAGATTTAACCGCTTATTAATTTTTACCTCACTAATGCATGTCCAAAGTGCTGTGTTGTGTTTAGCCCCCTTAAATGGCGAGCCACACTCAACTAAACATGATGGACATAGTGCACCAACAATAATATAAACATTTATTAATACATAATAATTTCCATTGGAAATTATTATGTATTAATAAAAACAAAGCCTCTAAGGCTAACCCTTCAAAATATTTAATTACAAAATATTCGTAGTTTTATATTATAATGATTTAATAGTTTTATTAATTACTGTAGCAAATGTTGAAAAACACAGAATTATTTATGAATACAGTGGTACCTTGAGATATGAGCCGTCATTTGGCCGTAGTTTTGCTTTGATTTGCAAGCGCAAACTTGAGATATGAGCGCTGGATGGTGGTAGTGACTGGTAGCAGATTGTGAGATAGAATTAGGAAATATTCTTTTAAAAAAAAGGCTTCAAACTGTTTATTGCTACTCGCAGTTGAAGTTTATTGTCGAACTAAAAAAAAAAAAAAATTACACTGTATGTATTTAAAATAACCATATGCTGTAGGTTGGCCTTTAGTCTGCTAGCTTAATGCTAATCCATCCATCCATCCATTTTTTACCGCTTATCCGGGTCGGGTCGCGGGTGCAGTAGCTTTAGCAGGGACGCCCAGACTTTCACAACATTCATTAATCAAGCAAAGTCTCACAATAAGTAAGCCCTCAAAATATTGCAAGTGACACATGCAAGTGAATTGACACCCTTTCACATGCACAATGAAGAAGTGTCCACATCATCATATGTAATAAATAATAACATTGAGAATATATTGCAAGCATTTACCAACCCCCTTTTTACAGTAACTTGTAAAATAACATGAATTCTGAATCACATGTTTGCACTTGACAGTTACAAAAATATTTTGCCTTTGACAAAATAAAAGCGCCAGTCATGGACTCTTTTCTTGTTGGGATTATAAAAGGATTACTGTATAAATCACTTGCATATGACAGCACGTCTCTGCAAGTTCTGTATGAGAGAAAAAAAATCAGCATGCATCCAAAACCATTCTAGTACAGAGCCAAGTGTGTGTCTGTGTTTATTTTTGAACACTTGCCATATTCTTTCCAGATCATTAAAAGAGTGAAACCAGGTTCTCTACACAAGGCAATGAAACAAAGGTGAGAATAGTAGCCAGTGTACCCCATTTTATGGATTTTTTTTGAGAAAGCAAAAAAACATGTTATGTAACATATGTGTCACGATAATGTTTGGTAAGCCTTTATTTCTGTATTTCAGTCACTGTTACCTTCCACTTTCTTTTCACCATTTTCTGCACATTGTGTGACTTTAATGAATATAAAATGGAAAGACGTGCCCGTGAGGTCTACAACCACAGCTACATAGACAAGGTTATTTCTGCCACAAGTCATGGGTGACTGCGTGTGTGTCATTGTGAGAAGGAAACAATGAAATCCTCGAGTGAAGGTTTCTGTAAGGTTTACTGTGATTGATGGAAGCACCACAAGAAACCTATAATTGAACCTAAAATCTACAGTGCTGTGAAAAAGTATTGGCCCCCTTCTCAAAATCTCATTTTTGCATAGTTCCCCCAATTTGGTGCATCATCAAACATCAGACAAAGAGAACCCAAATAAACATAAATTTTTAAATGGTCCTTTTATTTATTAAGGGAAAAAACAATTCAAAGCTACCTGGCCCTGTGTGAAAAAGTAATACTCCCCTTTGTTAAATCTCTAATCCCATTTTTCGGTTAATTTTCACTGACCACACCCAAGCGTGATTACCTCCCGACCTGTTCAATCAAGAAACCACTTAAGTAGAATCTGTCAGCTACGGTTAACTGTACCTCTCTGTATTCACGTCTTTTTTTTTACAACATGTCATCATCGAAAAAGTATTTTGATGAAGGAGTAAGGAGCTCAACACCAGCTGAAGAATAAACTCCACAGGACATCTGAAGAATCAGAATCAGAATCAGAATCATCTTTATTTGCCAAGTATGTCCAAAAAACACACAAGGAATTTGTCTCCGGTAGTTGTGGCCGCTCTAGTACGACAACAGACAGTCAATTGACAGAGAACACTTTTGAGACATAAAGACATTGACAAAAGAAACTGAGCAATAAATGGTTAATAGTTATTTGGTAATGCCGGTAATTTTTTTTTTTTTTTTTGACAATTATGCAAAAGAGGCAGAGTCCTCTAGCCCTTAGATCAGTTCGAATGACTAATATTGCAATAGGTTTGTTGCACCTTGTTTGTTGAAGGTTTGTTATTGCACCCTCAGGTCCTCTAGCTTGCTAAGTGAGACCTCAAGTGATCTGACATATTTGTCCAGTGCATTCTACTAATACAAAATTGCAGTGGTTCCCTACCTTTCCCACGCCCTGTATCTCGACAACATTTTTAAACTGCTCCTGCAGGTCACTCTTTCTCCTACTAGTCAGATATTCTTGTGCCATAAGTGGTGGAAACAGGCTTGTTTTAATTTTCACAATGGGCATTCGTGTCTTACTCCAACACCTGGTTGGAAACTCCTTCTTATTGGGATGATGTTTGGCAAACTCGTAGGGAATATCATTTCATTGAAGTAGTGTCCTCGGTCTGTAAAGTGTCTGTATAAGGAGCAGACCCTGAGGTTTCTCATAAGAGCATCGATGCATCTTATTGGCCCTGTCAGCTTGCACCGCTGCTCACTCATTGTTGAACACTACACTAAGTAGCTCCCGTCCTAACAATCTGTAATGTTCTGTAGTTGGACATCTAAAAAATAAATACATCAAAATTTACATGAAATTTGGTTAAATGGTTCTTCCTTGCAACAGTTTTGATGGGCTGTGGAAGAATAAAGTCTACTTCCTTTTATACAGTTGAAGCTGCAACCTTCCAACACAATACATGTGATAGTGTGAGTGGCTGGCTGGCACCATTGCACCTTCACTTTACAGAATGTGTTGACTTGTTGGAATTTTTGCATAGATGTTTCTCTCCCTCCTTCATGAATGTTTGCCTGTGGCTAAATTGTAGTGCTACTCGGAAATTGATGCTTTACGTATCCTTGGTGTTTCAACGGATATAGCTGGTGCACCAATTGGAGAATGTTGACAAGTTAAGGAAATCAGGTGCATTGTACGTCATCAGATCATCTTTTTGGGGGTTGCTGTCACTTTGGTTCAGCTAATCTTTTAAAACAAATTCAACAGCGAAGTCTTGATATAACAGCTAGCAATGCATTGCCATATAGAAGACTTACCTAATGCATAAAACAGCACTGTGGAACATGTCAAATCGAGTTCATTCTTTCATTTATATTTCAGATCTTATGTACCCATTTTATTATTGTGTGCAAATAAGGCCAACACAACCTTTATTACCTTAATGGCCATTAAAGACATAGTCAGCACGATTATGCGGTAAAAGAAACCCAACTAATTTTCTAAAAATTACTTTGTAAATAGATGGTACATGAGCCAAGGAAAGGCCCCAGATATTTTTGTGTTGATCTGGATAAAGGTACAGGCGTTCATTTTTACCAGTTCAATCACTATGGAAATAATGGAACCATCCCTCAACTGTTCAGAAACATTTTCTGAATTATTTTGTTAATCATCCTCAATGAACAAAGAAGTAGTCTGCTAACCAACAAACCCAAGAACTAAAAAATTCCAGGAAAGAGATACGGTTCTAAGACGGAGAAGTATGTTGCGTACAAAAGTAGTATACCAGTACAATAATCAATGCTATTTCCCCAAATGGAAATATTCCACAAGTCTCTCATGGGTCAAACAGGCTGCAGTCCAAACAGCAAAGTCCAGAATGTTCCAATGGCTTTATTTGATGAGCAGCTCAATAGCCTGAATTCTCCACGGAGTTCTCCTCACCCATGAAATCACCTGCAGCTTGACACGTGTTCAATCACAGCAAAGTTCATGATGAGTGCCACACAGGAAAAATCAATGTGAACTACATTGCAGAACAAACATCACCACAGGAAGTATTACGTTCACCTTCTGTATCCATCAGATATGTTTGTTGCTTTAATCCCAATTTGAAACCCAGACTTTGCACAGGTGGGATTGAATGCCTGCTGGGCAACCGAGTGTGTAGAGCTTTGCCCAGGCTGTCCAAAGCTGATACTTGTAGTGGAAGATGGATGCGCCCAGTTGCCGAGTTATTGGGCTGTATCAACAGTTAATGCCTGACACAGGGGGCTACTACGCTACTAGGGGGGTATTTAATCAAGGAAAAATATGTGTTAAATAAAAGGGTTGAGATGTATTGTTGCGATCGGTTAAGGAATGTTTCACTCACTTTACCTCCAGTAAGCTTATCAATTTTGTATCAATGACAACCACATTAGATATGCCCAGGCCACATGATTAAAACCTACACAAGATTGTTGGACTTTGTAACAATTTTCTTGGCCATCTGCATTCTTAGCTTTATTTGGGTCTACTTATCTTACATCCAGAAAAATCACTGGCATGTTATGTTCAGAAAGCGTGACTCTTATTTGCCATATACCCTGACAAAAAGATATATGGTAAGGTTTTTGAAGGGGGTGGGGCACGGTTCATTATTTTCTACCTTGGTTTCCAGAAGAACTGTAATATTGTCAACAAGCTGTATACAGAGCATAGTGAGTATTTGTATGCATATCAGTATTTGCCTTTGCATCTAAGGCTGGATTTACACAGCATGGTTCAAGTGTCACAATTCCAATTTTTTGCTCACAAGAGCCACAATTAGGAAATGCATCAGGGCAACATAAATGAAAAAAAGCATGGAATCAGATACTGTAGCTTCAGATATAAGCTATCAATATAAAATTACAGCAAAAGCATAGACCATTAAATATGGTATAAATATGCAAACTTAGATTTATGCCCATCATTAAATGAGCAAAATAATTGCAGATGTTGGCCAATGGAGTAAGGAGGAGGTTAGCCTCATTTAAATCAATAGATCATAGGGGGGGAGTGGCCAAATATAATGCATTTATTGTTTTATATTTGCATTTTTTATGCATTATTGTTTACTTCCTTGGAGTTCCCTTCAATTTGGACATCTACACATCCAGGTGGTTTAATATTTTCTCTGAATGAATCTTTGAATGAATTTAAATATGTGTCAATAGAAATGTGCATGTAAATAGATATAAATAAATCAGATACAGACATTAATTTGGAATTGGGCCTTTGGATCTGCAGTTTAAACATGGAGAGGCACAACAAATCACCATTATCATTTCAGGTTTATTTCCTCATGTAAGCTTGAGGGTCAGTTCCCCTCAAGTCTCTCAAATCTATGCTCCAAAAGGGCTGATATATCACAAAACATATCTTTTGGTAATGATTTTGGAAAGTGCCAGCTCAGCAGGCCTGACAGCCAAACAAATCACAGCAGAGCCAACTGTTAATGAGCTGCACTCTCCAACTAAACTAAGAAGAAATCTTGTAAAACTGAACAGGAGACAGAGGGGGGAAGTGAGCAAGGAAAGGCGAAAGCATGCATCCTCCTCTTTTGCAGAGATCTCCTGTCATTGCACCACATTTGATTGGTGGTAAATGAAGTTGGCTGTAAACACTCCCACCGTGGCACAGCCTGCCCATTCTCAGATATGCCAGGCTGCGGTTGTTTACAAAATTACCAACACCGGTCTAACCCGCCTCTGGCGCACAGTTGCGCCACCCACCATGCAAGATTTAAGCCTTTTACAAAAATAGAGGCCTTAGTGTTATAGTAACACTCCATTACAAATAAGGTGCTTTTTTTAACAAGGTCCAAAATGAGTCCACGGGGGTTTGCCCATGATAAGTGTGCCCATGAGTATGTGACACACTTTTTAAAAATGCAAATACCCCTTTAAAGATAAAACCTTTGGGGATGGAAGTTACAATTTGCCAATTTACATGCCATAACCCTAATTGTGTAATTGTTGTTTATAAGACACTGTAAAAACATGATTTTGGCAAAAAAAAAAGTACAATGTACTGTATTTACTTGAATAATGTAACATTATGATTTGCACTATTACTACATTACCTGTACTTATTATTTATTACTACTTCTGTATAAAACTTTACTTAACAAAATTATTTTTTCCCCTCTCCAAACTAAATAACTTACCTTGTTTTTTTCATTTCATACATTGGTGTGTAACAGTATTTTTGCATTAAACCAGTACGGTATACAACATATATGTTGAACAATGATGATTCTGATGCTGAACCAGTGACCAAAAATGCAGGGTAGAATCATGGACTTTCAAGTGAGCGCTCAAGAGACAGAAAATCGTGGCTCGGGTAGAGGTCCCCATAGATAAACCGGTTAAAACAGAATAACATGACTGTACATTGAACTTCCAGTGGTCATGGTCACAATAAACATATGATATTGCTATACAGTACATTATAAAAACAAAAATATTTGGAGATGGATGGTGTGGGATAAGATGCCATGTTTAGGCACATACTGCTTCAGAATGCACACAAGTGCTCAAATAACAGCCGTGGAGAACACTTGTCAAAACAGGATGCAGAATCTTGTTATCACTTCAAATGTCCCACAGGCTGGCACATGTATAAACAGTACACTGGAACACAGTTACTCAATTCCTGTACAATAGAATGATATAAATAAATGAATGGAATATGTCTGACATCCACCACGTTCTGTTCCGCGGGACTCACGTATCTGTCTGCCTTTGCCTCAGTCAAATTCACCAAAATTGTGTTAGACTATCCATCCATCGATTTTCTGAGCCGCTTCTCCTCACTAGGGTCACGGGTGTGCTGAAGCCTATCCCGGCTGTCTGCGGGCAAGAGGCGGGGTATACCCTGAACTGGTCGCCAGCCAATCTTAGGGCACATATAAACAAACAACCATTCGCGCACACATTCCCACCTAAGGGCAATTTAGAGTCTCTTATCAACCTACCATGCATGTTTTGGGGATGTGGGAGGAAACCGGAGTGCCCGGAGAAAACCCACGCAAGCACGGGGAGAACATGCAAACTCCACACAGGCGGGGCCGGGGATTGAACCCCAGTCCTCAGAACTGTGAGGCAGACGCTCTAACCAGTCGGCTACCATGCCGACATGCGTTAGACTCGCTGTGCCAAATGTTAGACATGGTCTGAGCATGCTTAAGTTTAGACTGACTTTCTGCCAAGTTGTCATTGCGCCCAATGACAACTTGTCAAAGGACACACCCTCTTTGCACTGGTACGCCCAGCTTGCTGCAGACCAGTCTGCCAATTTAGCAAACATGTACAGCGAGCCTTGCGCTTGCATAAAAATGAGCGCCTACCCTTCGTGCCCTCACCTATAGTTATGAGGTGGTGTGGGTCGTGATGTAAAGAATGAGATAGCGGATACAAGCGGGTGAAAGGCTCGGTCATCCAGGAGTGGCTCAGAGTAGAGCCGCTGCTCCACTGCATCAAGAGGAGCCAGATGAGGTGGTTAGGACGCTCTTGGAAGCCTCCCTGGTGAGGTCTTCTGGGCATGATCCTCCAGCAGGAGGCTTGTGGATCAGTACATGCTGGAAAGACTATGTCTCACGGCTGGCCTGGGAATGGCTTGGGAACCCCCCAGAACAGCTGGACGAAGTGCCTGGGAAGAGGGAAGTCTGGGCTTCCTGACCCCAGATAAGCAGAAGAAAATGAATGGATGGATGGATGGATTGATGGATTTTGGGGTGGCCAGGGGTCCTGGATCCCACTAAAATAGATCTGCGACTGCCCTCTCATATCTAAATACAGAACCTAAACAAAACCAAACTACCATGCAGGGAATCTTTAAAAGATTGTGTTTGAACACCTCCTCTTGACTTCAGGGATTTTTTTTTCCAGTGCATCTGCAACATTCTTATACTCACTTGTATTTATTCACACTTGTGACACCACACCTACTAACTACTCTTCGTCTTCTGCACATCTATTATTAAGTTTACATTTGTATGTGTTAGACAAAATGAGTTGGCACAAGAAATCCAGGTCTTGTACAGAGCTTAGACATTGGGAGCATCCATAGTCATCATTATGATGAGTTGATGACTGACAGGCATGTGTGTGTGTGTGTGTGTGTGTGTGTGTGCCTGTGTGTGTGTGTGTGTGTTTGTGTGCATGTGTGTGTGGATACAAGACAGGTGCAGACAGATAGTGTTGAGTGATGTACAGTTGTCCTCTGTTTAAGAGACCTGAGGTTTAAAAGATTTATAAATGAAATCATACAAGAAATCTGGCATATACTGTATCTAATGAAGCATGTCATTTCTCAAGAATGTCCTTTGGTCTATTCATCCTATTAGTTTGTATAGGTAAGTGAACAAGAGCTTGCGTTGTGATAAAGTCCAATGTGTATGTACATCAATGTACTTTCAATATCAACTGTATATTGACACGTATTAAGATTTTTTTCTACTTGTTTTCTACCTAAATTAAACTTAGTGATCGCATTTAATAAATACAACTGTATCATTTTTACAACAGTTGTTCACGGTACAGCTCGCCCCTAAAGTGAATCAACAGCCTTCCTAAACAGCCTTCCTAATGAATTTATGAGCGCTTCAAATGTGCGTGGTGATGGCCTTGGTGGCCCCCCCCTGCCCACGCCCCCCACCCCCAAAGTGAAATACGTAGTTGGGTACAAAAGGCCTATTCAGATAGATTTGTTTGGAGCTTGACTCGGGCAATAAATGAACAGGTCAGCAGCTTAAGTGTTTCCAAATGGTACTAACAAGATCAAACACTATGATTTGTGCCGCATTTACAGTACTGGATGCCAGCAGCCAGTCCTGCTATGGAGGAAGCCATGCCTTTAGGTTTTTATGAGAGAAGCAATAAGCCAAAGCCAAGTATTCGCCTCTGATTATGCAGTAGCAGAGCTGAGTTACATATTAATGCAGAGTTGACTGCAACGCTAGTAACACATTTCAGTATAATGCAGTGTATTTACAGTACACACCACTCTAAACTACAACCACAATAGTAAACATTGCTGAATGAATACCTCAAAATTAACAGTCAAGTTTATTTATATGGCCCTTAATCACAAACTAGTCTCAAAGGGCTCCACAATCCACAGCCGACATATGATGCTATACGATGTTAGTATAAACAGCGAGGGAGTCCATGGATTGGAATGAAGTGCCGGAGGTAGAACACTTCTGGCAGGAGAGGACCGAGGGAGGAGAGAAGAGAAGCGATAGTAAAAAAGCCCAAAATCCAGATGTCATGGGATGAGGCAGGGCAAGAGACTAGTTGCATACTAGTTGTGGTTTAACCAAATGCTAGGGTGCAGAGATAAGTCTTAAGTCTTAAGACAGAAATGTGATAAAGACAGTGGATGTCATTTGATTTTGCAGGAGTACAGTACTTAATATTGTGGCATGTGTGCAATATTCTGTCTTTTAGTTTCTCATTTGGTTTCTCGACTGATCATATTAGCAAATAAGTGATTAGATTGTCCTTTTAATCCGCTAATGTACATACATAATAATAAAATAGACCTGCAACAGCACATTACCTGACACTGTCCTCTCATTAATTAGTTTCGACTAGAAAATATGAATCACAAATATTAGCTCCACAAATTATAATTTATTTTGGAAGCAATGGAAAATGTTTTCTTAAGAAACAATGTCTGAGATTGCAATAGGAGACAAATAATCAAGTTAGCAGAGTCAGAAAGAACAAAAATGAAAAAAAGTACCCTAATGTTTCCAGCAGACTGATGTGGCGAGAGGAGGGGGAGTTTTAGGGGGGTGAAGGAAAGGAGTGTAGGTGTAGGAGGGGATGGAGAAGTAGCGCAGCATTCCTGTCTGAACACACTAAACGGGACTAGAAAGGAGGAAAGAAGCTAATCTGAAATCCAGATGCCTTGACGACCAACAGCGGGTCAAACTAATCCAAACTCATAGTCATAGTGTTCCATCCCTTCTTGTGTTGTGTTGTTTTTCTCAGATTTTTACAAGTAAGCGCGCATCAACTGGACTAACACATCAATTGGATACTTTTTATGCCTGCTTTTTCTTGTAAAACTTTCAAGGCAGCAGTCAAAGATCTAGGACTTTGTTTGGGGGTCTTTATTTTACAGTTTGTTTTGTCTTATGGAAGTCTATACAGGTGAGTGCATGAAAATGTATTGAACTTTTCCAGATCCTCTTCATTTTCACCTGATTTCATTCAGTGTCTAACTTCCTTGACAATACTATCATAGAAAACAAATGAATTTTTTTTGCATGATTGTTCTGGTTCTTTCTAAGCATTGTTTCAATGAGATTTCCATTCAGAGCTGCCACTTGTTTAAAAAATGGCACACACAAAAAAACTGCATGTAGAAGCACAATTGTTTGAAGACTTTCCCTTGATTTTATCCAACTATATTGTATTCCAAATATACAAATATAAATAGATGGATTTACCTGAATAGAATAAAGAGTGAAAAAAATCGCACTGTAGTCTTATTTCTTTTTTCTCCATCTTGAATGGAGAAACTGTGAGTTGGCTCATTGTCAATGTAATGTTTTTACCATGAATATGTGCTCCTTAGCCCCTGAGGCACAAGGGGTTCTTTGGCCAACATTTCCTACTAACAGAGCCATAGTTCATTAGGTCTAGTGAACCTGAATTTGTTGCCAAGCAGTAGTAACTCAAATACTATGATGCCAGTGTCAGGTCCATTTGAGGGACAAGATGTGTTCAAACAGTAGACTGTAGACATTTTCGGTAGTTAAATGATTACTATGTGACTCTTGAATTTGCAATCACGATTATGTGTGCCTATTTTATAATAATTCCTTTTTGTGTGGAAAATATCTGAATTCACATTACATGAAGCATAAAATAGCTTTTTTCCCCTTAGAGGTTAATGCGATAAGATCATTTCAATATGAGCTGCGGTAAACTAGCATTGTCATGCTTGAAACCACAGCATGCTGGCCTCACTTTAATTCCCCAGGCAACATCCAAATTGTACCCTCAGCATATTTTATTGATAAATACTTGATCAGATGCCATCCACAGATGCATTTATGACATACTGTATGGAGACAAGGATCAGGATTTCCCTACGCCTGACTCTCCTCCTGGGGTCCCTGGAGTTCACCCTCAGTTGCCTGGAAGTATAAAACTGTTCCACAAGTGTACATTTTCAGTTCAGTTTGCAAAGTAAGCTGCACCCAGCGTGGTCCTGTTAACAGCTACCAGGAAGTACCAGGCAGGAGTGGGTGCACTGCACAAGAATGTAAATGCGCCAGTGTCAATAACCATCAACAAGATGGGGGTCATTTATAGAGCATTTTTATACAATTTTATTTTCTTAAGCATCACAGTTACAATTGATATCTCTAAAGATTTTATTCCATCTACGACATGGGCAAGAACAGAGCTCATTGAAGACTGGGTGAGAAAGTTCAATATAAATGAATGCGTGCCCATTGCTCAACTAGTCACGGTTAAGGCAACAATCTTGTCGAGATCTAGGTTGGTCTTTCTAATATAAATGAGAGAAGGTTTTTAAAATCTTGATGATTTTTTTTTAAAACCTTAAAAAGTGTTTGGTTGGATGTCTTAATAACATGATAAGCTTTTTACCCCCCTAATCTTCTCACTTCTTGTTTTTTTTTTTAAATCCTTTACCCCTTCACTTCAATGTTACCCTCCTCTTTTCTGATCAAATCCTATCCTTTCCACACTCTAGCAACATGTACGGTGCTCTGTTTTCCCTGTCTTATGTTACTTCCGTCCTCTCTCAATGTCTCCAGAGGGACTGGTAAAGTCATTAGTGAGAAAGACCACGTAGAAATGTAGCTTTGATCCAGGAAGACAATTTCAGACCACTTGATAGTAGAGACGAGTTGGATTTTTTATATAGATACACGCACCCACACACACACATAAAGATAGATAGATAGATAGATAGATAGATAGATAGATAGATAGATAGATAGATAGATAGATAGATAGATAGATAGATAGATAGATAGATAGATAGATAGATGATAGATAGATAGATGTATAATACACACACCCAGTGGATACCGATTACAGTATGGTGCATTAGTACAAAGATGATATACTATAGTTGAGGGGTGGTTTAATTATTAAAATAAATGAAAATTCATCCATCCGTCAAACTGCGCCTGCTCGGTAGTTATGGCAAGTGAACCACTACTCTCTCACTGACCCAAATGAAAATCATTCCCCTAATTGCTTTGCAATAAAGCAACATAGTTTTGTTTTGTTTTGTTTTTGTGAAAAAAAAAATGCATATCAATTACATCTGCCATATCATGACTAAAATAAATATTTGTATTGTGTACATGAATGTCCCAATTGTTAACTGCACCAATTTAAATGCATTTAAATTACATTTACTCCATTTCTCACTTCCTGCAGATGCATTGATGGCATGATCATCCTCAGTGATCCAGTTATGGCATTGTGGTGGTGCACTAACATCTTTTCCAGATCGGCTGCAGTGGGCTTTCCCTTTCTCCTCTCGTCACTACTATGGCTAATGGTAAATATATTAATTATATAAACTGGGTTATCCGTCAAGTCTCACTTGTTTCATGTTAATTTGGATTATGGGTCAGTCACTGTTTCTGCATAATCATATATTACACATGCAACACCCTGTTGCATGCGTAACATATGAGAAGAATAGAATAGAGCTTCACAGTCACAGGAAAAATTAAAGTGAATGAGTTGTTGAGTAAGCGTCACGGTGTACGACTGGTTAGAGCGTCAGCCTCACAGTTCAGAGGACTGGGGTTCAATCCCCGGCCCCGCCTGTGTGGAGTTTCCATGTTCTCCCCGTGCCTGAGTGGGTTTTCTCCGGGCACTCCGGTTTCCTCCCACATCACAAAAACATGCATGGTAGGTTAATTGAAGTCTCTGAATTGTCCCTCGGTGTGAACGTGAGTGTGAATGGTTGTTTGTTTATATGTGCACTCCGATTGGCTGGCAGCCAGTTCAGGGTGTACCCCGCGTCCTGCCCGATGATAGCTGGGATAGGCTCCAGCACTCCCGCGACCCTTGTGAGGATAAGGGGCTCAGAAAATTGATGGATGGATGGAGTTGTTGAGTAGATGAGGACTGGATTTTCTGTCACTAATCTTTTCATAATTACATCTCCTTTTAAGTTGTCCAGCTCAATTCTCTCCTGCTCTATGACTTAATTTTCCCTCCACATATCACTGGCACTTCTGGGCTCTCATGTCTCCCCTATTGCAGATCTCCCCTGCACATGCTGAACCTTCCTGTCCACGGAGTTGTAGCTGTCCAAGTGTTAAAGATGTTCACTGTACGTTCAGACATCTCACAGCTGTACCAAAAAACTTTCCTAAGGTCACAGAGAGGCTCAATTTGGGGTAAGACCTGTTCCTATTTTAAAATTGTGCTTCAGGAAAATATAAATGGTGTTACTCAATTTGGGGCGAACCTCAACACGCAACAGGAAATATTCTGGAATCTGTAGTGCGTTATGTCAAAGAAAAGGATCATCCCTTTAATGATGCAATTATTTAATGCAGACGTCTTTTCTGGTCTAAAATCTAAAATATTGCATAATCATGTCTCAACACTTATGACCATAAAACATTGCTACATTTGTCAATCCTCATTAAAGCTCTGGGAATTTGGGGCATTTTTTTTTTTTAATTGAATTTTTTTTTACATCAAATCAATAATCAGTAAGATAGCCAACACATAACATAACTCACTGTGCATTTAATATGACTTCTGCTTGAAAGCCAGGGGCTAAAGGTTTAGCCCCAGCATGTGGTTCAAAACTGAATCCGGGTCAGGGGTGCTTCTAATCACTTCCATGTGCGTCTTTGCACATGGAAGCTTTCAGCACAGTGATCTCACACAGTAGATTCTGTAAATAACCCAGTCACTATTTTGGTTATAATGGTGTTTTCTCATTATAAGATATTAACAGTGTGTTTGTTTTCAATTATAATTTGACAGGCTGCAGCAAAAGGTTTGTGGAGAATAACATCTTTCATAACTTGATGTTTACAAGCAGAAAGAGACAACAATTTCCCTCGCAGAGGTGTTGTTATACTACTTATGCTGTATATACTTATATATACTGTACTTGAATCAGAACAGAGCTGTTAACATCACATGGGACCTTGAAGCACTTCCAGGCACAGCTACTTTTCCATGAAATAACCTGTCCCGAGGACCAGTCAATATAGGGATTGTGTAACGCCAGCCAAGGGTGTCCTAAAATTAAGTCATAATTTATGGTGTCAAAGTCCACAAACCTAGTTTGTTCAGAATTTGAGTTTGAAAATTATAAGTTAGGGATTGAGTGTGGTGTGTTACTCTGGAAACTGCTATTGGAAATGTTCTAAGGTGAAGTCTCAGAACGAGGAGAGACTTCATAAGATTAACGTCTGAACCAGAGTCATGAATACGAAAAGTTTGATCTTGTGATCAGCAGAACAAAGTGTAACATTGATTAAGAGATGGCCAGGATTAGCCATAATCAAATTCACACTCACCACTTGTCGCCACTTGCTAACAGAACTGGCCCTCCCTGACATTGCAGTTACTCGTTGTATAGCCCGGGTGTCTGCAGTAGTAGAAGCCTGACGTTCCTCGGGGGAAAGTTGAGTTTTGCCCAGTTACATTAGCTTCTTAAGCAGTGGAGACAGCAAGTAACAGCAGCTGGTCCAACATTGGTTGGTTGGTCAGCTGACTGGGTCCTCCAAGCATGCGGTGGGGAATTGTTCTCCATCTGGCAACCTCACTTCCTCTCCTGATGATTGAGTCTGACATTTTGTCAGTTCTCTCAGACTCAGGTGCAGAGCGCAAAGCTGCTCATCCTGCTGAACAAGCCGACGCTCCTGTGCCTGGAGGGCTTTATGCATTGGGTCAGAGTCAGCTGGGTATATTTATGGCCAGTTCATTCTGTCATGAACAGTACGAGGAGTAGGACCCAAATGCAGGACTTAAGGTGAGAGAGTTCTGCAAACACAATGTTTAACAGGTAGGGTTCGGTACACAGGTCAGCAGTCAGCGATGGCAATATTGTCAAAATTATAAGTCAAAAAGACAAGGTAACAAAAAACATACACACAAAAAAAAACTGGGTCAAGGGTCACAAGAGTCATGATGGTGAGGTACAACAAACTGGTGACAAAACAATGAGACACAAGGATAAATACATGTGCTAATCAGGAATGAAAAAGAAGAAATTAAAAGGAAGGAATGCAGACAAAATACTTGCAGTTGTCACATGCACAGTTAAGTAGAACTTTTTTCAGCCTGGATTTGAACATTGTCTCACTTGTTCTGGTAGATCGTTCAGGATTTTAGCAGCATAAAACTGAAACACAAACTCACCATGTGTAGTCCTGACTCTGGGAAGCAGCAGGAGACCACTTCTTGAGGTTCTCAGAGACCGAGAAGGTTCATGGCTCTAACATGTCAGAGATGAAGAGTCTTGTACACAAGCAAAGGTGTTTTGAAGTCTATTCTCTGAGTGACAGAAATCTCAGTGGGCTAATATGGTCGTATTTCCTGGTTCTCGTCAGAAACTGGGCAGCGGCATTCTGGATGTACTGCAGCTATTTTATAGGTCCTTTAGAGAGCCTAGTGAGCAGGCCATTACAGTAATTTAACCTGCTGGAGACAAACACATTGATGACTCTCTCTAAGTCAGGTTTAGACACTATTCCTTTGATTGTGGCAATGTTTTTTAGGTGGTGAAAAGCTGCTGGTGTTGTTGATTTAATGTGGCTATTAAAATCAGAATCAGAATCAGAATCATCTTTATTTGCCAAGTATGTCCAAAACACACAAGGAATTTGTCTCCGGTAGTTGGAGCCGCTCTAGTACAACAGACAGTCAATTTACAGAACACTTTGGGGACATAAAGACATTGACAAAAAACAATTGTGCAAAAAGATGCAGAGTCCTCTAGCACTTAGAGCAGTTCGAACGACTAATATTGCAATAGTCCGGTGCAATGACCATTGTGCAAAGGGCGCTGAGACTTCAAGGAGTGTATGCGGTTTAAAGTGACGAGTAGTGCGATCATCTGGGACAATGTTGGTTGTGCAAATGTTACAGATACTCCTCAATCAGTGTGCAAATGGAACAGATGCTACTCTGGCATGAGTGGCCAGTATATGCAAATAGTGCAGCATGGCGAGACAACTACAGTGAGTGCACGAGTAATACATAATTGGCCCCACAGAAATGTGACAACGAACTCAAGTCAAAAAATTGCCAGCTTGTTGTAATGGAATTATAGGTTAGGTGTTTAAGAAGTTGATCGCAAGAGGGAAGAAGCTGTTGGAATGTCTACTAGTTCTAGTTTGCGTTGATCGGTAGCGCCTACCTGAGGGAAGGAGCTGGAAGAGCTGGTCTGAATCCAATATTACCTCTAGGGTTCTCACTTATTACATTTTAGAGAGAGCCTCAGTGTGACATGTTTACCTACCTTCATTAATACGGATATCTGAGTGCCATCTGCATAGTTGCAGTAGGACACTATAGCTCCATATTAGCTGGCCTAATGGAAGCATACACAGATTGAACAAAAGGGGTACCAGGATTGACCCTTGGGAAATTTCGCAAATCATGGCCATTTGGGCTGAGACACAGTAACCAATGTCAAAAAAGTATGTTGTGTCCTCAAGATAGGATTTAACCAGTTTAGAGCAGTACCAAAGTTTCCCACCCATTGTTCAAACCTCTGAAATAAGATCACATCCTCGACTGTTTCAGAGGTAGCGCTCAGGTCTACCAGAAGATAGACTGAGACTTTGCCTGCATCTGTGCTCAGGTGGGTATCATTTGTCAGATTGGTCAGAGCTACCTGTGGTGGGGCCTAAAGTCAGATTCTAACGTATCAAAAGCCGGTAATTGTTTAGTACTGTGGCATCTAAGCTGCTTTTTTTTAAAAAATAGACTTCATGACAGCAGTTTTTATAGCCTTTCGAAATGTTCCAGTCTCAAGTGACATATTGACGAGATAAGTGAGTTGTGTGAACAAACTGCTCAGCACAGTCTTTAGAAATCTAGTGGTTAATTCATCAAGGGAGCACATTGATGGACTCAGACTGCAAAAGACTCAAACTGTACTTCCACTCTGGGAGTCATGTATTACAGTAAGGAAATAACACAGACACACTTACAGGAAACAAAAACAGATGCATGCAATATTTTATAGCCCTCAGTTTTACATTTAAGCAATGCTGAATTTGCTCCCTGGTTGAATTTGATCATTGTACATGGCTCTCACTGTAAGTGTTTCATTGCAATTGTGTTATTCATTTGTGAGGCATGTGTTTACGTGGTGCCAAGGACAATCATACAGGAATCAAGCGAGCACATCAGCAGACCAGACATTTGGAGGGGGACCAGACCTTCAGGGAACTGACATAATGGACTTTCTAAACACCAGACCACCCACTTACCATAGTTCAAATGCACGACTTTGGTATACGTTCACACCAGGCATATCCTGTGGGTTTTATTTACATTTATGACCTGTTTTGTTTAGTTTTATTATGGTTTGTTATGGAACTTACACAAATAAATAAATGCAGCTCTCAATATTTGTCTTCTCAGTGAATAATGCTGAAGATCGTATGGAGAGCAACCTTGAAAATTATATCATATGACCACAAGAAGTTAATACTCAGTGTGTCAGCACTTAAATGTAATTTTGGCACGGTAACTACAGTATCCAAGTTGGAAAAGTAATTGCATTATATTACTGATATATATATATATATATATATATATATATATATATATATACACCTATTGGGATTCTTTTCATCATTGTTATGTAAGCCTATCTCCTGCATCCTCCTCTCGAACACCAACTGCCCTCATGTCTTCCCTCACGACATCCATCAACCTTCTCTTTGGTCTTCCTCTAGCTCTCTTGCCTGGCAGCTCCATCCTCATCATCCTTCTACCAATATACTCACTATTTATCCTCTGGACATGTCCAAACCATCGAAGTCTGCTCTGTCTAACTTTGCCTCCAAAACATCGAACCTTGGCTGTCCCTCTGATGAGCTCATTTCTAATTTTATCCAACCTGGTCACTCCGAGAGCAAACCTCAACATCTTCATTTCTGCCACCTCCAGCTCTGCTTCCTGTTGTCTCTTCAGTGCCACTGTCTCTAATCCGTACATCATGGCTGGCATCACCACTGTTTTATAAACTTTGCCCTTCATCCTAGCAGAGACTCTTCTGTCACATAACACACCTGACACCTTCCTCCACCTGTTCCAACCTGCTTGGACCCTTTCTTCACTTCCTGACCACACTCACCATTGCTCTGGACGGTTGACCCCAAGTATTTGAAGTCCTCCACCCTTGCTATCTCGTCTCCCTGTAGCCTCACTCTTCCCCCACCACCTTTCTCATTCATGCACATATATTCTGTTTTACTTCGGCTAATCGGCATTCGTCTGCTTTCCAATGCATTCCTCCATCTTTCTAACTGTTCCTCCACCTGCTCCCCGCTTTCACTGCAGGTCACAAAGTTCATCTGCAAACATCATGGTCCACGGGGATTCCAGTCTAAGCTCATCTGTCAGCCTATCCATCACTACTGCAAACAGGAAGGGGCTCAGGGCTGATCTCTGATGCAGTCCCACCTCCACCTTAAATTCGTCTGTCACAACGACAGCACACTTCACCACTGTTCTGCTGCCCTCGTACATGTCCTGTATTATTCTAACATACTTCTCTGCCACTCCAGACTTCCGCATGCAGTACCACAGTTCCTCTCTGGGTACTCTGTCATAGGCTTTCTCTAGATTTACAAAGACACAATTAGCTCCTTCTGACCTTCTTTTCCATCAACATCCTCAGGGGAAACAATGCATCTGTGGTACTCTTTCTAGCCATGAAACCATACTGTTGCTCGCAAAGACTCACTTCTGTCCTGAGTCTAGCCTCCACTACTCTTTCCCAGAACTTCATTGTGTGGCTCATCAACTTCATTCCTCTATAGTTCGCAGAGCTCTGCACATCACCCTTGTTCTTAAAAATGGGCACCAGCACACTTTTCCTCCATTCCTGAGGCATCTTCTCAAGTCAAGTTGACAAGTTTCAGTTCTGTGAGTGTGAGTGTGGTGATCTTTCCCTGCCCTCTCTAAACCTATAAGAACAAAACAAAAAACAAAACAAAAAATAAATAAACAATCATTTTTTAAAATTATTTGACTCTCATACTGGCGACCAGTTCAGTGTGTAGTCCGCCTTTTGCCCGAAGTCAGCTGGGATAGGCTCCAGCGCCCCGCGACCCTAAGCAGGATAAGCGGTGTTGAAAATGGATGGATGAATCTAATACTCAAGCTAACATCATATAGAAAGGGCATGATTCACCATATGTGAAGCAAGCCAACAGCTGCAATATGTGAAGCAACTGCTGTTGTTTCCTTTGGTCTATCTGCTCGATATTTGTTACTTAGCACCAGTAACTGAGAAAACGCCAACACTGCCTGGCTTCAGTTTTCACAATAAGGAGAAAAATCCTCGAGAAATGGGCCTTTCCTAAAAAGAAATAATGAAATGATATTTGAACTTGTGAATTGGCTCTTTTATTGATCCCAGTGGACATTGGGCTCAGTCGGCTGAGGTTAACTGCACTTAGTACTGTATAACTTCTTAATAGACTCGAAACTCTGAATTCTGGTGGGCCTGAAGGTCAGTCAATAGAAAGTATCTCTCTTTTTTTGATGAATAATATATTTAACTCAGGCATTTGCTCTTCTGTACTGTATTTGGCATCTGAATAATTCTTGGAAAGATACATTTTAGATACATGTGCCGAAAGCTGGAGAATACATATTTTTCAATAGATCTTTGTATTTTCATTTCTGGTATGATTATGTCCAAAAGCTCTTTTCACACAGGAAACACATTTTTAAAAGGGACACTGACATTCCATCTGGAGCTGTGTCCTGTGTTTATCCTATATTAGACTATGTTGCAGGGGTTTGGTGTTACCTTAGTGCATCAGATGTGAATCAGAGCTATTTTCCACTTTCTCGGTAAATGTGAAAATGCCCCAAAACTTAAATGTTGATATGGGGTAGGAACCATGTGCAGTGAGACACATGGGTGACATGGTGTGGAAATAGAATAGATTATTTATTATTGTATTATTATTATTAGTACATTAAATTGTAACCTGATTAAAAGAGTTTACAGACCAGAATTTTATGTTACTAAGGCTCAGAGATCTGTCTGTGCTCAGCTTTGTGTGATTCGGGTGAAGTCGCAAATGAATGGCACCTTTTATTCTATTGTCCTCTGTATCACAAACAAAAACTGTATGTCAGCTTTTCTGTAAAATGCCAGCAGATATTTCTGTTTTGTTGTCTATATCAGATGAAGACTCCAATTTTTGTTTACACACAAAGTGTTTCAACTTGCACAATTGTTGTTGAATGCCTTTCAACAGCATAACAGGACAGTTTATATTTGACTAAAGTTGCTGTTTAATAAAGAGTCTAAGGAGTGTAAGGTTGATCAGCCAATGAGCAACAGTACGCAAAAAAATTATTTGTTTTTGTCTGATGAGTTACCTTGTCAATGCTTGATTGCACTTATGGTATCAGTTTTGTATTCTCAGTAACTCATAGGGTCTGGGCACCTCGTTTGGTGTGTGGCACGATGAAATAATTATAAATAAGACTAAACTACAGTAAAACCACCAGCAGGCAATCCTATCCTGCCATTAGGTAAAACATTTTTTGTTTTTTCTCTCTTGCTTACAGATATAATAGCCTAACTGAGGTGGAGGCGTCAGAATTCAGGTCACTACGGCAACTGGAAATGCTCTTGATGCATGGTAACGACATAAGCACAATCCACCCAGGGGCATTTTACAGCTTGCGGTCACTACAGGTACTGTGTACTGTATCTGAGTGTTTAACACTATTACTCAT
The DNA here is from genome assembly GCF_024500275.1 of Phycodurus eques. Classification (NCBI taxonomy): domain Eukaryota; kingdom Metazoa; phylum Chordata; class Actinopteri; order Syngnathiformes; family Syngnathidae; genus Phycodurus; species Phycodurus eques. Next base: position 20,464,415 of record NC_084533.1, read on the forward strand.
GTTATGTTGAAGCATAAACTATTCTTAATAACACATGAGCAAATGTGGTAAGACATTCAAATATTACCAATTAATCATAACGCTGAATTACAAATGAAGTCAATTATGAGGCTCACTGGTGAGTTTATTATTATTGTAGTGCTCTTAACACCTTTCTAGTGAAACTGGTCAAGGAAAAGAAAAATGTGCTAGTGAGTCAATTCTTTAATACTGTACTTGCAAAACTAAGGTCTTGTAAGGTACGGTGGCGATGCAGACAAAAAACAAATCTGTGCTGTACAACCAATGACTAGAGGTTCTATTGTATGTAAAGGTCACACACATGGACACAAATGAATCAAAGTGTGCTGGGTTTTTGTAAAGTGAGCTCCTTTACTGCATCACACAGAACATCTGCAACTCTAACAGCAACATGTGATAACAAAATATGCACATTGTCTACTGAATGTTCTATTAAATGCCCCCTTTTCTGAATTTAGAGGACCCCATAGCTGTCTCAGGTGGCTTGCTTTTATGAACTTCATCAGCCATTGTCAATAATTAATCAAGGATATACTGTACTAATGAAGTCTCTGTGCATAAACATACTAAAAATTGCAGCAAAAGAAAATATACATGGGTAAGGAGAATGGATGCTATTTATGAACTAATCTATTGACTAACGAACACAACATTGTCCATCAACACTGTTCAAATGAGTCCCACATACACGTCACTCGTGTTTTTTAGTTTGGTTTACAGCTAGCTTTGCAACGATTACCCTGCAGCTTTTTGACTGAAAATAATATTGAGTTTGGGTTGGTTCAACTTCAACATATGTTTTTATTACCAAAACTACAATTTCATTAACTTTGCATGTTTTTATTACATAATGTGGACTTTTATTACATATTGTGGATTCTTTTCAGATATTGAAACTGAGTTATAACAAGCTAGCAAGAGTGAAGCCTGGTCTGTTCGAGTACTTGGTTGGTCTGGTTCGTCTGCATCTGGACCACAACCTCATCAGCTTTATTGAGCCATACTCTTTTTCGGGTTTGTCGTCCCTCAAACTACTACAACTAGAGGGAAATCTTCTCAAAGAGATCCATCCTCATACCTTCATTACAGTGTCACTACTAGGGAACTTTTGGACCTCTGGACTCAAGTAAGTCATCAAAAATGTAGTTTTGCATGAGTTTTGATTTTGGTTTTTGTTTCTGAAGTTATGATATTAATTAAAATAAAATAATGAAGTGAGAATTTCTCTTTAGTGGTATAACTATAAAGAAATACCTGTAGTTCATGTCAGACTACGTATAGCTCTAGCTTTCGCCAAATTTTTAAAAAAGAAATTTCGAACAACAGGTAAACTTGTGCGGAAAACACTTTAACAGGCTTTTTTTGCACTACCATTCCAAGTTTTTGGTTGAGCCACTTTCATTTTACATGGACTGTAAAGATCCTGCCTGTTGATTTAACTTTTTATTGTTTTTGTCAGACACTTGTATCTTTCAGACAATTTGTTGGAACAGCTCTCTGCCACTGTGCTGAACACATCTCCCAGATTGGAAATTCTCTCTCTTCATGGTAACCCTTGGACCTGTGATTGTCAACTTCACTGGCTTATACAGTGGAGCTCTACAAATGAAGGTATCATATAAAAATATATTTATGACCTTCATTGGACTGAAAAACATCATGAATAAAAGAATGACTCCCCTGTAGTCCACCACAAAGCATGCATATTTCACAGGAATGTGAAGTTGTTTCGATGAGCTTGTTTACAAACGTGCTGTCCTGTTTAAACACTCTTTAGACATGGTGTAGTGTAATGATATTGATCCATCCATCCATCCATTTTCTGAGCCGCTTCTCCTCACTAGGGTTGCGGGAGTGCTGGAGCCTATCCCAGCTGTCATCGGGCAGGAGGCGGGGTACACCCTGAACTGGTTGCCAGCCAATCGCAGGATATTGATCCATATACATTTTAATTTTCACTGGTTTATTTATTCATTTACGTTTTTGCTTTTTTGTTAATTGAGCATGAAAACACTATAGACGTCTGAAAAGGGAACATATAGAATTTAGAATGATACTTTACTCAAAGTAAATTCACAATCAAAGCGTTGTACAGAAATTGTATGTCACAAAGATCAAGAGATACAAAGATGTCACTGATGGTACGCATACAAATCTGAGACATTGTTGATAGCATGTTGGGACTGGGCGGCACGGTGATCGACTGGTTAGAGCGTCTGCCTCACAGTTCTGAGGACTGGGGTTCAATCCCCCGGCCTCGCCTGTGTGGAGTTTGCATCTTCTCCCCGTGCCGGGCACTCCAGTTTGCTCCCACATCCCAACAACATGCATGGTAGGTTGATTTAAGACTCTAAATTGCCCGTAGGCGCGAATGTGAGTGCAAATGGTTGTTTGTTTATATGTGCCCTGCGTCCAGTTCAGGGTGGACCCCGCCTCCTGCCCGAAGATAGCTGGGATAGGCTCCAGCATTCCCGCGACCCTTGTGAGGATAAGCGGCTCAGAAAATGGATGGATGGATGTTGGGACTGATCATTTAAAAGTATACCGAAATTAGCTCTTTTATTTAATTAGCTCTCTCAACGTCTGCAAACAGTAACAGCTAAGGCCTGGTACATACATAAGGATTTTTCAAATCTGAAAATATTGTATTTATCTGTGACAGACGAATCACACAAAGATAAAAAATCTGGCAGTTAACAGTTGGTCGAATTGGATGTGGGGTGCGCCGATAATATCAACACAGAACACCGTAGACATAAAGAGTATGTTCCACTGCCAATTTTGAAATCTCACGTGATCACATGTGAACTCACAAAAGTGAAGAAGAAACACTTCTGGATATTCCACGATGTTTCCCGAATGTTCCCAGAGTTTACCGGAACCGGGAGCCTTGTAAAATGGTGTTGTCCTCAAAAAAGGACTTGCTTTGGAAAATAGTTATTGCCATCTGGGGAACCCACTTTTATACAACTGTTGGAAGTTTTGTCTTGCTATCATTTTTGTCATGATGTGTTTCTTCATGTTAGGCTTCCAATGACCACTGCTGTGTCCTTCATTCATATGATTCTTCTTTCCTTTCCACAATACTAGAGACTTAAAAAAGTTGCTTCATCTCTTCTCTTTTTGCTTCCAGGAGTAATAAAGTGCAAAAAGGAACGTGAGACAAGCACAACAGAGATTTGTCCTCAGTGTTTCTCTCCTCAACCCTTAAATGGGACCCAACTATTGGGCTTAAGTGAATATCAGCTTACCTGTGAAAGACCAGCTCTTCGCTCTTCCCTCAAACTGTGGGACAACCCTGTGTGGGCTGAATCTGACACAGAGCCCGACCTCCCATACACCCGGGACTTTGAAAAGCCCTTAGGCCTCCTAAGCTTTGTTCTCTCAGATGCCCATGGAAATAATGCACATGTGGACTGTGATATGCGACACCCAGGAGACAGTTCTCATATAAACTGGACAGTGAATCCACGGTCAGCTCAAGGGCTGTCTGTCAACATATCACTGGCAACCATCCTTGAGTGCGAGATTGATAGGGAAAAACTTCAAAATCTTTGGCAACTGGTTGCATATTACTATGAAAGTCCTGCTATCTTGGAAAGAGGTCAACAAAGAGTTAACACCACCAGAACAACTTATCAATATGCCCAAGTTGCTCATGGAAATTCCCCTTATTTCACAGACTTAAAGGGTTATTTGGTGGCAGACCCAGCATGGCTGCTTCAAAACAGAGTCACTTTAAAGCTTAATAGACAACAAACATCAACCAAGAAACTGGTGATGGATTTTACAACCATAATCACCAAAATCATCAACATCCACAGAGGGCAGCCCGATGATAATGACCTTACTTCCTCTTGGGCAATGATTCACCGTGGGACTGCAGGGCGGGTCAATACCGCTCTTGAGGGGTCAAAAGTTCACTTACAGTGTAGTGTTGTCACTTCACAGCAGGAGGTGAAAGTGGAGTGGATGCTTCCAGATTTGTCCTTTGTGGAGGGTTTGACTGAAAAAGTCAAAATTGATGATGACAAAGGGGATCTTGTCATCATGAATGCATCACAATCTGACTCTGGTCTATATCACTGTATGATCAGAACAAAGGCAGGTGTGGATTTGATGTCTTTGAGGCTTACAGTTAAAGAACGATCGCCAAGCACTACCACTTTCAATGGCCAAAAAATTATAGTTGAAAAAGGAGGTTCAATTTCGCTCCCATGTGAGGTGACATCTGCGCAACCCAGTCAAACCATATGGTACATACCCAGAAACAAAGTACTACTTCCCACACAAAAGACAAGAAAGGCAGCAGTAATGGAAAATGGTACTTTGGTGGTGAGGAAGTTGTTGGAAGAAGATTCAGGAGAATATAGTTGTTTAGCCTCAAATCTCTATGGAGTTGACATGCTGTCACACACGGTGGAAGTGGCAGGGGAAAAGGTCTCTTATAACTCTGAAGTAAAGACAGAAACAGAGCAGCAAATCTTAAACACTGACATGGAAGAGGGCTCAGCAGAAGATTACCAAGAAACTATTCGCCCCTTTGCGACACAGATTCCTACAGTTGGAAACCAGCAAAGGAATCCTGATTTTTTCTCAAGCAAAATCCCAAAGAAAGATTATAAAAGAAAGCCCACCATTATTGTGAAAACATTGGATCCAAATTACTGGGCAGAGGTTTTGACTAAAGCCAATGCTAAATTACCAATTGCCTCAGAGTTTCCGTTACCATATTCTACCACTCTGATTGTGCCAGCCAGTGTGTCCAACCCAGAAAGTACTATTTCCTCCTACACAATTGCCAATTTCCCCAATACAACTATTTCTGATGATAGGATAGAGCCAACAGCAAAAGAAACACCACCCAAAACTTCACAGACTCCAGTTGTCAGAAGTACAGAATCATCCCTTGAACATTTTACAGGAATTACAGCCAAAAACGATGGCGTAACTTCTATTGTCAGAACCCAAGCTGAAAAGACAAAAAAATACCAATTTGGTTTAGGCAACAGGAAATTTGTTCCTGGTCACGCAAACAGGAGAAGGCTACCCTTTAGACGGAGAAAACCCCCTATAAGAAGAATTCATCCTGACCTCAAATCATTTCTTAATTCATCAAATATGCTCAAATCCACTGTTCCCCCACCAACAGCCACACTTATTACTACAACCACCACCAACTCTAGTTGCACAACACCGGGAAAAACTAATGTCACTTCCTACTATCAGACAAAGAACGTTGGAGGTAGTAATAAGGATACTGGAAACATGGATGAAAGAAAAGAATCTAACTCTGAAACTCATCAGACAGTTCAGGATCTTGACAGTAGTCATACAGATTTTCAATCAGCTGGAGACAAAGATGCCGAATTAGAGATTTCTCCACATATATTTATTTTACCTCATGCAAAAACAATTATTCTTCCAAAGGTAGAAGTTATTTCTCTTCCCACTGAAATGACTCTTGTGGAAACAGATCAAGAGAGTGCTAATAAACAAATATCAACAGGGAAGAAAAAAGAAAAAGATGTGATGGAGAGAAGGTTAATAACAATAATTAGAGGACAAGAAACCCAAACAATGAACACAGACCTTGAGATCGTGAGGGAATCATTTAAAAATGAGTTGGTCACACAAAGTTACATTATGTGGCATAACATACTTTCAACATCCCAAACACCAAAACCAAACACTCAACCTTCACGGGATCAAAACTCACCAACCCAAGCCAAAGTCTCACCTTCTAAAGTGACCTTCAAAACGTCACATTTAAGCGAAGAATATACAAAAAAGGATAACGTTAACAAGGAAAATAAAGAGGTGAATAAAGGAAAAGCAAAGCCCAAAAACCCTGATGCTCCTGCCGTTTCCATTCATCCCTTGCTCAGCCAAGGACGAGATCAACCAAACTCTGCTCAAGTGCCACAAATACACCAAGACAGAAACCCAGAGAAGCTGGGAGATGTGGATTTCCGTAGGCCACCACTGGCTCCCCACATTTCCCCCAATCTCCCACCGGCCTTCAAACCGCCATCATTACCCTATCTATCCTCCTTGGCATGCTCAACAGTCATTTCTTCCTCCCAAGCAAGGTAGATAAATATGCTTGTGATGTATAATACAGTAAATATATTTATGTAAGTCATACAACTTAATTGAGTCATACATTGGTGGTATATGTTTTGGCCATCTGGTCTCTTCCAGGTGCTGTGACACACATTGTGCCCACACATGAAACCAGGATTTTTCCCCATGGAAGGGCTCAAAGCCCAGTTGCCACCAACAGACCAGAGATCACAGCTAAAAGAGTGAAATCCACAACCAGCGCTCTCGAAACAACAGCAATCAATTCTTCACATCAAAATAATCCTTTTGATGTCAGGACTCAAGTCAGAAATCAGCTATTATTATCAAAGCTGAGGAACAGATACAGACAGGTATTTCTGTGGTAGTTTGTGGGTCTAAAAAAAAGTATTCTTTAAATGTGTTAGTGCCATGCATACTCTAATTAGCAATAGCATACATAATTGCATCACCTGTCTCATCACAATCCTCCATGAACCAGGAACAGTAGGGCACAGTAGGACAATCAAACACAAAAACACTATATCACAAACTTTTTTTTTCACTTTCAAGTTATTTGTTAGATGTCACTGATGGTGTAGTGGTACATTCGCCTGACTTTGGTCTGGGCAGCATGGGTTCAGTTCCCACTCAGTGACGGTTTGAACATGAGTGCGAATGGTTGCTTGTGTCTACATGTGCCCTGTGACTGAATGCCGACCAGTTCGGGGTGTAGTCCGCCTTTCGCCCGAAGTCAGCTGGAATAGGCTCTACTATCCCGCGACCCTGAACAGGTTATTGAGAATGGATGGATGGATGGATTATTGGTTAGGCCTTGCTGGATGTTCAAACTAATAAGTGTCTTTCTAGTTATACCTGTATATGATTATTTCAGCATTGCTGCATCAACAAATATAATGGTGGACTTTTACACCGTCGTAGTGTTTTTTTTTTTTTTTCTGTAGTAGAATCGCTAGTGGTGATCGTGATAAAGCATAAATGCAGAAATGGGTTTGTACTAATTGTCCATATGTATTTTTTCAGGCGTATATTGATCGTCTATCCCTGCTAGGGAAGATAGTGACACCCAAACCTCGCATAAGCTACAACAATCCTCAAAACCCCATTCAACCTAATCCTATACCTTTTACCAGACCTTCCCTCCTCACACCACAAATACCGACAACCCCCTCGGCCCTGCGACCTACACACCTTGCTAAACCAACAGCAACCTCCTTCTCTGGTTTTAACACGACCCCTCACTCTCATCATCCTACCACCACAGAATTACAACATGGGGGTCAGTGGCCTGTTCGAAGTATGCATCTAAAATGTATTTAAAAAAAATATATATTGACAAATGTATCAAGAATTTTAATTTGAAGTGATCATGTTAGGATCTGGCGCTGGTGGGGCCAAACCTCATATCACTACAGTGAACAAAGCCAGTGTGTCAGTCTTGGCAGAGGGCGATGTTGTTCTACATTGTGAAGCAACAGGCAATCCTGAACCAAGCATCTCATGGACAAAAGTATCCACAGGTAAAATGCTGAAATTATAAAGAAATTTGTTTTGTAACATGATGAAAAGCCATTTGCTATTTTGAAATTCGATAAACTTTATATGGACATGATCATTGGGACTCTTCTACATGTGGTTGACTCATTAATTTTCTTACTTCCTTCCTCAGGTGCCACCATTCCAGCCAATACCAAGCATGGTTCCCGCTTTGAAGTCTTCATAAATGGAACTTTTTTTATTAAAGCAGTCCAGCTACAGGAGAGAGGCCAGTATCTCTGCACTGCCCAGAATAAGTTTGGATCAGATCGCATGGTTATTACCTTAGCAGTCCAGACTGAGGCCCCCAAGATCCAACCTCCCAGGTCCACAGAGATAGCAAACTATTTAGGAAAAAGTGTGACTCTTGACTGTCTGGCTTCTGGAAAACCTTCAGCTCAAATATCCTGGATTCTACCGGATGGAACATTTGTTCGAAAAATTGGGACCATTCATACTCCAATCTCTCAAATGTCACTACATGAGAATGGGACTCTGCAAATGCATTCAACCAATTTTTCGAGTAAAGGAGACTATAAATGCATTGCAAGTAATGCAGCAGGTGCTGATACAGTCACTTATCATCTTCATGTTGCAGCTTTGCCTCCAAGCATAAGTGAAGCCACAAGTGACACTGTGATCATTCCGATAGGTATTGCACACACAAATGTCCATAAAGTCATACCCATCATAGCCCAATAAGTAAAAATACTATCAATGGAATTTATCAACTGATTACATCTACCCAGGGAGGAATGTCTATGTCCATTGCTCCATGAAGGGGGAACCTTGGCCCACTTTGAAGTGGACACTGCCAACAGGGATCCATGTTAAGCCATCACAATTTCTGGGACATAGGCTCTTTGTCTTTCCCAATGGGACACTGTATTTCAAGAATGTCTCACCAGCTGATGCAGGGAGGTATGGCATGTTTTTCTCTTTGGACGTAATTCTGTCTATTTCACTGGATAAAGTTTGCACTTGTTATAATATTGGTTGAGTGCAAGCACAGTATTCTGAGCAAGATATCCATTAAATAAATAGGGAGTAAAGTTAGAAGCATATTCTGTACAGTTTGTTTGAAAGTTTGTGATACTGATTTTTTTTCAGTTAAATAATCTATAGTGTCCAGATGGCCTATATTTCACTAAAACATTCTCTTTATGTATTTTTTGTCAAGAAAATGAAACTGGCAGTAATTTCCAATAATATCAATCCATTTTGGAGGAATTGGTAAATAACTATTTTCCCGAGGAACGACCCTTTTTCATCGCCAAAATCGATAAGCCGACGGAACTGGAAACTGAATTCGCTGCCTAGCCAGGGTGGAAAAGGGAATGTACTATACTAAAAAGTGGCATTATTTATTCATATTTTATATATTGTCGATGTTGGGTGGGACCTTTTTCCCACCTCCAAAATGACAACCTTTCAGGGAGAAAAAACTGGATCTAGCTTGAGACTTTCAGACTTTCAATATAAAGGACAATTACACCACTGAAAAGATACAAGTTTAACCTGACATCAGAAAACAAGCCTAAAATTACTTCTGAGTATATATTTTTTTGGGAGTGGGGGGGGGGGGGGGGGGGTTCTGAAGACATTGTTTTTAAGTCCAGAACTATGGAATAAGAGCCGCTGTTCACAGCATTAGAGAGGTCCTTTAAATACTGGTCAAATGAAGACAATTACAAAAACAGCATGGATTTTGTTGTCCGTTTTTGGTACATGATGGAACTTTATAGAACAAATACTTGTTATTGTGTACACTTTAAAGATAGTCTTGGTATGCTTTTAAAATGGAAATTGAGATTTTCATCGATCTCTGCACAGGTATGAGTGTTTAGCCACAAACACGGTGGGCATTGCAAAAAGAACCGTGCGTCTTGAAGTGCGGGCAGATTCCTCCTCACATATCCGCCATCCTCCTTTTCCTTTCCGTCCTACTCATCATCATGCAGTGCCATCCCGTCAACACTCAGTCTCAGCTATGTATGGTTCTACTGTCTATTTACACTGTCCAGAGTCAAGTGGATCCCCAAGGGGGACCATCTGGCAGCTACCCTCTAAAACCATCATGGAGCATCACTACAGGTAACAGAAATGCTCAATGGGAAACTTGATGAATCCATACAAGAGTGTCGAAATGCTAACAATTTTAAATGCTATTAATTAGACTTGAGTATTTTTTGAAATCTTCAGATAATTTCTCCCTTCCATCTGCCTCCAGTCCAGAGAGACCAATTAAAGCTTTCCGGAATGGGACTCTCAGGATACTTCAGCTAACAGAGCTGGAAGGTGGAAATTATCTATGTTTCTTTCAGCGACCCAATGGAGAGGACATGCAGGTGTTTCAGGTATGATTAGGGCCGATAGAGAGCAGATATATTTATGTATTTTTTATGAATATTTTATAATAACTGCCTGCATTCTTCCTAAATATTCCCTCAACAATCACACATGAAGTAGCAGCAGTAGACAATGTGAAGGAAAATGTAGGTCTCCTCACTCATTAATTCTTCACATACTTCTGTATTAGGTAGATGTCGTGATGACCCCGCCCAGAATTGAACATGTGAGAACAACACAACCAAGAGTCCACTTTGGAGAAAATGTCCAGGTATCCACAGGGAACAGGTTTAATGACACGCAGTATCCTGGTTGAGTAGGATAGTGAAAATAACAAATATATCATAAAACTAACAATGCAGATACAGGTATGTCTATTTTTACATTGTTTAATGTGTAAAGTGAAATATCAATAAATATTTTTTACTGCAGTTACAACAATTTATGTTTTGTATCTTTCTTAGGTGGACTGTGTTGCAACAGGCCTCCCAGATCCAGAAGTCTCCTGGAGTCTACCAGATGGAACACTAATCAACAATGCCATTCAGTCTGATGACAGTGGCTATCGCAATCGCCGCTATGTTATTTTTGGGAATGGAACATTACTTCTTCAGCAGATGGCCAAAAAGGATGAGGGTGACTACACTTGTTATGCCAAGAACAAACTGGGTAAAGATGAGAGAAAAGTTAGTCTCAAGGTTGGCCCAAACGCCCCAAAAATTAGTTTCAGATTTCAATCCCTGGTCACAGTGAAATATGGGGAATTAGCTCAACTGAGCTGTCAAGCAACTGGTGAACCTACACCACAAATCTTTTGGATCTCACCGCAAAATGATGTAATTCCACTGTCATCAGACAAATATGAGTTAATGGAAAATGGCATGTTAGTGGTGAAAAAAGTAACACTTGCTGATGAGGGTAAATATGCCTGTGTGGCACGAAACTCTGCTGGTGATGACATCAAAAACATGATTCTTGAGGTTGAATCGAGGGAACCCTTTATCAATGGCCACAAAGGGAAGAATGCCAAAAGGATTGTAGGCATTTCTTATCAAACTGTGCTATTCGATTGCAAGGTTGAAGGAAAACCGGAACCAAGGGTTTGGTGGTTCACTCCTTATGGCCAATCACTCCAACTCTCCTACCTCAGTGGTCGCTTCCAAGTACATCAAAATGGGAGTTTGGAAGTGAGAGGAGTCAGAAAAACAGATGAAGGGCGATACATGTGTCTGGCTAAAAACCATCTCGGTGAAGCATCCCTATTAGTTGAATTAGATGTGGTACCAATAGGAGAAAAGCCAAGTTTTGCTGTTCCTAATATTGAACTCCTATCAATAAAAAATAATGGTGGGGAATTGCATCTGCACTGCCCTGCCCGTGGAAAACCAAACCCAGAGTTTGTATGGGTGCTACCTAATGGTACAATGCTGATGCCTGGTGTTAGACTACAACGCTTTACCCACCATCAGAGTAATGGAACTCTGTGGATTTCTCAGCTAGCTGCAAGCGATAGAGGGGTTTACAGGTGTCTAGCAAAGAATGTGGCAGGTCAAGCAGAGAAGCGTTATGCACTGGAAGCAGGAAGGAAGCCGGTGATCAGAGGATCAACAGGTACAGTATACTTTTCATTTTGTATTCATTATCTTTGGGCCAAATCTTCTTGCACTACTGTTGAATTATCATTTTGTAGGTGGAATAAAGATCACCTATGGTCAAACTCTCAACTTACATTGTACTCTGGATGGATGGCCGCAGGCATCGATTGCATGGACCCTACCCAATGGCTTCACTTTGGATAAACCTCAGTCTATTGGTCGAGTTACATTTCTTGCTAATGGGACCCTCCAGATGAGACAGATTGCTACTTTTGACAAAGGGATATACATCTGCAAAGCCTCTAACGCTTTTGGCTCATCAACATTGTCATACTCTATCACAGTAATGGTTCATCCACCACACATCACCAGTATGCTCCCCTCCATCACCAGAGTGAACCGGGGATCACCTGTTAAGTTAAATTGTCTTGCTACAGGTGTACCCAAGCCGGAAATCTCCTGGACTTTACCTGGCCGTACTACGCTGGTTCCACATAACCGCTACATAGTTCAAGGAGGGATCCACATGACAGAGGAAGGTAGCCTCGTCATACAGAACCCAGTGCTCATGAACTCTGGTATTTACAAATGCAATGCTAAAAATGCTCTCGGAACAGATTTTAAATCTACATACCTACAAGTGATCTGAGGGATTTCATTACCACGCCCCATTCCAAATGCTGGGACATTGAGGTTAAGAAACTTTCCCAATAGTCAAAGCTGGATAAGGATTTGTCCATAAGGATGCAAATAACAATCTACTACAATACAATGAGGATGCCCTACAGAGAAGCCATTGTAACTGGAGGCAGCCTCATACTTTGTATTTTTTTTCTCAAGCCATAATGGCTTTGTACACAAAACTAAAATGCATTTTGACTCACCAGGGCAACGTCATAGTTCTGGCTACATGATCTAGCTTTTCATTAGTTTTCATTTCAATAAAAAACACATCTTGTAATAACAGGAACGCATTTGTTGTAACAGATTTAGGGAACTTTTTTTTTGTAGATGACAAAATATCAAAAACAGATATACAACCCCAATTCCAATGAAGTTGGGACGTTGTGTTAAACTGTATATTTTTTCTTAATAATGAAATCACCATTTAACTCAATTTTATGTTTACTTGGGCTGTCTTTGTCTGATATTTATATTTGTTTGATGATTTTAAACAAAGTTGGGAAACTATGCAAAAAAAGTAATAATTTTAAAAGGGGGGCAATACTTTTTCACAGCACTGTATTTTTGTGATTAGTGTGTTGATGCAAAAATGAGGAAATGAAATGTTCCTATATGCGTTGTGATGCCGTCAGTTACACTCTCACCTGCCACAAAATGAGGTCCGACTGGTCTTTTACAGACAATGCAAGAATTGCATCAAAATTCTGCCTTAGATAATACTACTTTTGACTGACACCGTCATTTTTTTATCTTAATTATTGTAGTGTTGTATTTGCAGTGGTAAGGAACCACTCTATATCCCACTGATACAAAGTTTATTTTTTTTCAATATAGCTCCATCTGCTGAATATGGTTGCCCCAATGCAAGTGGACTGAACCACCTCCACCGACACCTTTAGCACTACAGTGGAACCCGAGTGCCTGGCACAATATGATACAGAATATGCGACAAGTCAAACTGACATGTTTTAGAATTGTTCAGCCTCTGCAGCTGTCTATGCTCTACCAGTTATCTTTCTAAAGGAAGAATTTGTGATATCCCTCTTGTATAGGCTCACATTAGATTGTGCAGCTCGATCTATTGCTATGCTTAAAAGCCCACACCTCATTTTGCTGTCTCTTATTCCAGTGTGTTGCCTTCAATAACTGGAACCAATTATAACAGAAGCTAAAACACAATAAAGGGAGATAATTTACAAACCCAATTCCAATCAAGTTTGGATGTTGTGTTAAACATAAATAATAACAGAATATAATGATTTACAAATCATGTTCAATCTATATGTAATTAAATACACTACAAAGACAAGATATTTAATGTTCAAACTGATAAACTTGATTGTTTTTAGCAAATAATTATTAACTTGGAATTGTATGGCTGCAACACGTTCCAAAAAAGCTGGCACAGGTGGCAAAAAAGACTGAGAAAGTTGAGGAATGCTCATCAAACACCTGTTTGGAACATCCCACAGGTGAACAGGCTAATTGGGAACAGGTGGGTGCCATGATTGGGTATAAAAGGAGCTTCCCTGAATAGCTCAGTCATTCAGAAGCAAAGATGGGGCGAGGTTCACCTCTTTGTGAACAAGTGCGTGAGAAAATAGTCAAACAGTTTAAGAACAATGTTCCTCAACGTACAATTGCAAGAAATTTAGGGATTTCATCATCTACGGTCCATAATATCATCAAAAGGGTCAGAGAATCTGGAGAAATCACAGCATGTAAGCGGCAAGGCCGAAAACCAACATTGAATGCCCGTGACCTTCGATCCCTCAGGCGGCACTGCATCAAAAACCGACATCAATGTGTAAAGGATATCACCACATGGGCTCAGGAACACTTCAGAAAACCAATGTCAGTAAATACAGTTCGGCAATACATCCGTGAGTGCAATTTAAAACTCTACCATGCAAAGCAAAAGTCATTTATCAACAACACCCAGAAACGCTGCCGGCTTCTCTGGGCCCGAGCTCATCTAAGATCCACTGATACAAAGGGGAAAAGTGTTCTGTGGTCTGACGAGTCCACATTACAAATTGTTTTTGGAAATTGTGGACGTCGTGTCCTCCAGGCCAAAGAGGAAAAGAACCATCCAGACTGTTATGGACGCAAAGTTCAAAAGCGAGCATCTGTGATGGTATGAGGCTGTGTTAGTGCCAATGGCATTGGTAACTTACACATTTGTGAAGGGACCATTAATGCTGAAAGGTACATACAGGTTTTGGAGCAACATATACTGCCATCCAAGCAATGTATTTTTCATGGACGCCCCTGCTTATTTCAGCAAGACAATGCCGAACCACATTCTGCATGTGTTACAACAGCATGGCTTTGTTGTAAAAGAGGGCGGGTACTAGACTGGCCTGTCTGCAGTCCAGACCTGTCTCCCATTGAAAATGTGTGGCGTATTATGAAGCGAAAAATACGACAACGGAGACAGCTGCTGAAGCTGTACATCAAGCAAGAATGGTAAAGAATTCCACCTACAAAGCTTCAACAATTAGTGTCCTGAGTTCCCAAACGTTTATTGAATGTTGTTAAAAGAAAAGGTGATGGAACACAGTGGTAAACATGACTCTGTCCCAGCTTATTTTGGAACGTGTTGCAGCCATAAAATTCTAAGTTAATGGTTATTTGCTAAAACAATAAAGTGTATCAGTTTGAACATTAAATATCTTTTTAGCGTATTCAATTAGGCACGGTGGCCGAATGGTAAGAGCGTCAGCCTCACAGTTCTGAGAACCCGGGTTCAATCCCCGGCCCCGACTGTGTGGAGTTTGCATGTTCTCCCCGTGCCTGCGTGGGTTTTCTCCGGGCACTCCTGTTTCCTCCCACATCCCAAAAACATGCATAAATTGGAGACTCTAAATTGCCCGTAGGTGTCCATGTGAGTGCGAATGGTTGTCTGTTTGTATGTGCCCTGCGATTGGCTGGCAACCAGTTCAGGGTGTACCCCGTCTCCTGCCCGATGACAGCTGGGATATGCTCCAGCACGCCCGTGATCCTAGTGAGGATAAGCGGCTCAGAAAATGGATGGATGGATGTATTCAATTAAATATATGTCAAACATGATTTGCAAATCATTGTATTCTGTTTTTATTTATGTTTAACACATCTTCCCAACTTCATTGGCATTGGGGTTGTACATATGGTCACACACACAACCCTTAAAACATCAACTTTCTCCTTAGAGACCGTGATGCTTTTTGTATTCTGTTTCATTCACCAACTCCACAGCGACACAGAGTTACGCTAGTATCTAGTCAGCGCAGTAAACTAGTCTATGAATGTGCTTTTTAATATCCTATCTATATTTTAGTAAGCAGTACAGAACTCTTAATAAAAGGACAAAACTTAATGGTGCAGAATATTTGACCCTTGATGGCATACTGACTCAAATGGTAAAAACTAAATTACTCAAAAGTATTCCTTTATTAGGTTCATCCATGGGCCATTCTCAAAACAAAAAGTTATGTCGAAATTTTTTTTTCCCCCCTACTTTTTACTGTTTTATTTTTGTCAAAATTGCTGTTTGGAAAAAGTAATTAATACAACAAAACTAGTGGTTCCCCAAGACTAATGGATATCCTCAAATGGTATCAATGCTGTTTTTCACATGTATAATCAGAATCAGAATCATCTTTATTTGCCAAGTATGTCCAAAACACACAAGGAATTTGTCTCCGGTAGTTGGAGCCGCTCTAGTACAACAAACAGTCAATTTACAGAACACTTTGGGGACATAAAGACATTGACAAAAAACAATTGTGCAAAAAGATGCAGAGTCCTCTAGCACTTAGAGCAGTTCAAACGACTAATATTGCAATAGTCCGGTGCAATGACCATTGTGCAAAGGGCGCTGAGACTTCAAGGAGTGTATGCGGTTTAAAGTGACGAGTAGTGCGATCATCTGGGACAATGTTGGTTGTGCAAATGTTACAGATACTCCTCAGTCAGTGTGCAAATGGAGCAGATGCTACTCTGGCATGAGTGGCCAGTATATGCAAATAGTGCAGCATGGCGAGACAACTACAGTGAGTGCACGTGTAATACATAATTGGCCCCACAGAAATGTGACAACGAACTCAAGTCAAAAAATTGCCAGCTTGTTGTAATGGAATTATAGGTTAGGTGTTTAAGAAGTTGATCGCAAGAGGGAAGAAGCTGTTGGAATGTCTACTAGTTCTAGTTTGCGTTGATCGGTAGCGCCTACCTGAGGGAAGGAGCTGGAAGAGCTGGTGACCGGGGTGCAGACGGTCCGAGAGGACAAGGACAAGGGGGGGGGGGGGACAAGATTCTTATTCAGATAACAGTTTCTGTAAGGCATTAATAGAGAGCAAAGTTGATTTAATTAAGTAAAATATAAATTTTAATGTACATGTTACGTTTCTTAGTTTGGTTCAAATGGTGGCATTGATGATGTAGACTGTAATTTTTCTTGAATTCTATTGAATGTGTTTGAAATGGCATTATTAATGCACAAAGGAGAAGGCCTACTCATGTTGGCAGTTCTCTGATTTGTAGGCGAAATTCCTGGATGGATTTCTGTTAGAGTTAAAGTTGGCCATGGCCTGAGCTCTTATTTTTTATGTTTTATTATTGAACTTTTAGTAATTTCTTTTGGAAAACACCAATTCAGCAAACTTTACAGTTTTACTCCTGTTTGCTAATGGGTGAAGAATGCTGACATCAGCTGGTGTTCCTATAAATTGTTTCTTAAAAATTCTACAGTTATGTGCCTATTATCTTCTCCTTGAGCACCACTTAGAGGTTAACGTTTGTGGTTCAACCCAACTCATTATTTCTATTTCTACTGCATTAAGTCTACATATTTTTGTCCCCTTTGGGTTTAATATTTGATTGTCAAATAATTTGACAAACATTGAAGTTGTGTTAAATAGTAGGCTGTAATGGTAAAAAAAAAAAAAAAGAAAAAAAAAAGAAATAACAGTCAGACGTGTCATTTAGTACTTTTTGCAATGTTGTAATTTTCAGGTATAATATATATATATATATATATATATATATATATATATATATGATTTCAAATTGTATTTCTTTGAGGTTTTATAGAGACAGAATCACTTTCAAAATTATATATATTTTTTCTATTCCAGTTGTTTTGATTTCACAATGAATCAGTCATAAAAGATACAGTATATTTCACATACTGTTGTCTCCAGGATTATTGAGCCGTTCATGTTTACCGCTGTATACCACTGAGTGTTTTCAATACAAGAGCCGAAGAAATTGAAATGATGGATGTACCCAGATGATTATGCAGTTTCACTGTTAGTTTTCAACAGAATGTGAATGTCTTAGGCTGTGTCACTTCCACACAAGTAAGTCTTTGACCAAGTAAGAAGGGAGCTTTGTCAGACACAAATGTCAGAACTGTTCTTCACAGTTTGTGTGTGTGTGTGCGTGTGTGTGTGTGTGTGCGTGTGTGTGTGTGCGTGTGTGTGTGTGTGTGTGTGTGTGTGTACGTGTGTCTGTGTGTCTGTGTTATGGGGAGATTATGTTTGTCCTTTGAGAAAGAGTCTGTGCAAAAGAGATTGTGTCTGAGGGATTGTTAACAAATCACACACGCGCGTGTGTGTGTTTTGTGTGTGCAACAAAGACAGTGCCATCTCAACAAAAAAGGAGGGATAGTATTTCCCAGTATGTATTTGGTATTAAATCCCAAGTGTGTGTCAGAATGAAAGCAAAGCAGCTTACATGTCTGGCAACATTTTTTACGGCTACATTTTTGTAAATCCTGAGTGACAGATTTTCTGTCTCACTTTGATGAAGCATTTACTCTCATGTTTTATCCTACATTCTTGGCATTTTTATTTTTATTTTATTTTTACAATGCAACGTATGAGAAGCATGGATAATTTAATCCGATAATTGTATGGGAGTTATCATTAAATTAGTAACCATCTAAATACTGAAAACTCAAATATAAATGAATAGGTATAGGCAATTATTGCTCACATTTGATACCTGACTAGCAATCAATTACAAAACTAGGAATGTGTAATGTAGTCTCGTCATTCTTTTGTTCTTGTTGGCTTTTTGAATCACAGGCTGGTTATTTATTCTGCATCACAATACTCAGTGTACAGACAGAGACGGAGAAGCAAATATTTTTAACCATTTGACCATGTACAGTTTTTTTAAACTGTATTTTCTCATAGGTGACTGTACTAAATTAGAAACCACTTTGTGTTAATCAGGTCTGGAATCTGACAACACAGCAATCCTGTGCATTAAGGGCATGTTGCTTCATGGAATGTGATGATACGCAGCTAATCAGATCACATGACGAGTGTGAGAACTCTTGTCGCACATTCACAGTTTTTTTTTTTTTTCTCCTTGACTAGAGAGTCAAAAATTCACGAGAAATAATTTAATTGCATATTTGCATATTCAATGTTTGATGATGAACACTATAATTCATGTAACGAGAACGCACAGGGCAATTATACGTCTACACTTACTGGAGACTTTACAAAGACAACTGTGAAATTTAACTAATATGTGTCCCATAATTATCTACAGTCAACTATTGAGAAACTATATATATATATATATATATATATATATATATATATATATATATATATATATATATATATATTTTTTTTTTAATATTATTTCTGTGGCAGCATTTTACTGTACAATGTAATGGCACATATTGAGAGGTGTTTTACGTTTGGTTTGACAGCTACATGAGAGAGCAGGACAAATTAAAATCAGCTGTACAGTGCAGTTCTGCACTAAGGCACAGAACTAAAAATGCTTGGTGTGTGATTACGTGAATTATGTAAAAGCGCAATTTGAAGCAGGTGATCTCGTTTGATATTGCGGCAGTGCAGGAGTACGATGTACAAATGATGATAATGATGATGATCATGATGACGTATTGGTGCGCTCGTTTGTTTTTAAATGTTGCCCCCTTAAGATGACAATTTCGCTGGTACGGCACATCAAGTCTCCTCCTTCTTTCTTTCTTTCCTCCGTTCCCTTCCGTTTCCCCTCCCTTCATTCCATCCACCCAGTCGTCCATCTCTACTCTCTTCATTCACGCATCCCGATTTTCACATCGCCTCCTCCGGCATAATGACCAACGATTCCCCGGAGGAGGAGAGCCGAGGAAGGAGGGTAATTCGGCCGAGCCGGGCAGATGACAATGTCACCATCCTGACATCATCCATGGATGTTTACCGAAGCCGCAGCCGGGCCAGCAGCAGCAACGACGCTGGCGCTAGCTTCACATCCTCCGCGGATTTGAGCACCTCCTCCCTGGAACTGAGCATCCAGACGCGGATCTTTAAGATAATCGTTATCGGGGACTCCAACGTGGGGAAGACGTGTCTCACCTTCCGCTTCACGGGCGGGAGCTTTCCCGACAAGACCGAAGCCACCATCGGTGTGGACTTCAGGGAGAAGGCGGTGGAAATTGAAGGAGAGACGATCAAGGTAACATTTGAACGTGCCTGGCCGTGAATTGGAGGTGTTTTCTTGTCCCCACCCCCTCATCCACCTCCACCGCTTCTCGGGGACCAGGCCATGCAGCCTTGCATTGAACAGAAAACACTGATTTTATAACATTAATCACACATTTTTCCAGTATGTCCAGATACTGGTGAAATTAGTGGTCTTCTGTGTTGTTTAAGTCCGCAGTGATTGAAAGGAAACCATGTGTCCTTTCATATCCAAATTGGTATTATAAAACTATTCCAATCATTTTTGCATTTGGTTAATAAACAGCTTCCTCTATGGTTAAACTAATAAAGGCAACAGCATTTAGGGATCTTCAATTCTGTTGCTAATGAGAATATTGTTGTACCGCATAATCTGGAGAAACTTCTTTGTTTTGCAAAATTATTGCACGGTTGGTAAAAGCAAATTGATGATCACTGACTTATCTGATCATTTCTCTCATTATGTAATATGTTAAACGATTACTTGTGTAGGAAAGAACTCAGAATTTTGTAAATGGTGAATGACGATAAAAAAAGCATTGAAAGAAATATTTTTGTAGAAATGGAAACGTCAAAACTATATCTACTTGATTTACAATTCTGCAATTTAATCATTTATATTGAGCCTTAAATGTATTTTTTTTTGTAGCGAGCCATCACATTTGCAACACATGTAAAGCAACAGTAAATAAAACCCATAATTTTATGTAAGTAACTTATTATTGCTGAAGAAAATACAATGCTTTGATACTGAAAATGCGTACAAAACCATCTTCAGTAGACGATATAATTGTTTATGTGTTGTTGCAAAAATTATTGGTTACATTTTTATTCAAGCTTCTGGATGATTATGTTATACCACACACAGTCCAACATACTGTTCCTCCCCCATATGCAGCTGGCCAGCGCGCGTGGATGTGACAAAGCCACACATGTGCATAATATGCTCCCATCCCCCCTTTTTGGTCTCAGCTGACCACCCTCTCATGTCAGTCATCCCTCGATAGCCATAATGATGCAGACTCACAAAAAATACCACACTATCATATTAGCTTGTCTAAAACGAGAACACTCCATTAGGAATAAATTACCTTTCTGGGGTAACAAGGTCAACGCCAGGCCATGGAGGTGTGTGCCCACTATGAGGAACAAGCTTTCCTGTTGACATGGTTTATTATAAAATATTGTATTATAAATTTAGTATATGTTGTGCTTTCTTTTTTATGGAAATACCATCACTGAGTTCATAAACATGTTTTTCATGGTGAGAATCATCTGTCACTATGGGGGGAAAATGACATACACATGACAGTTTTTGCCAATAAATAATAATCCAGGATATTCTGGGAACCAGAATTATATGATTTAGAATATTAATATAAAAAAAAGACTTATCTCATCTTCAGGTGCAGGTATGGGACACAGCTGGCCAGGAGCGATTTCGTAAATCCATGGTAGAACACTACTACCGTAATGTCCATGCAGTAGTCTTTGTTTATGATGTCACCAAAATGGCTTCCTTCCGCAATCTGCAAACATGGATAGAGGTGAGTTAAACAACAAAAATAATTGTTCACAGTCATTATCCTCACCTCTCAGATTTCCAGTGTTGTTGCCATCTCTAAGACTAGGCTATGGAGGGTTATGTTAGCTTTTTCATTGCTGACATTCCATTAATTCAAACTACTAATGCAAGTTTTACAACATAAACAACAGACATCATTTTGGCATGTTGTAGTAGGAAAAAAAAATCTATTGGAAACAGGGGCCAAAAGCAATCTGTTTTAACTGTCTGAGATTATTCTCTGTCTTATTGAAATATAGCTGACAGAGGATAGCCAATGTAACGTTTTAGAACTCTAACAGTCACAAATTTACCCCTAAATTTTGTGTCAAGAAAATAATCCAAATATGTTGATAAATTAATTCAGGACTCAACTCAACTAATTCTAAACTTTCTTCCAGACACAATTTTTAATTAATATTTTCACAATTTCAAGGTTTATTTCAGGTTGTCACAGCAGACATATTGATCATATCAGTATTGTTATGATTTAGTTTTATTGATACATTTTAGCCAATTTTCTCAATAATACACAATGCCCACTGCAAATATTTACTTGTTGACATACCTCTGTGGAACATTGGGCATTTATATTAAAACATTTCTATGGTTAATGCTTGAGAAATCCTATAATTTGCTTGGAGTTTTTAATTTTACTGAATCAAGTGCTTTCTTTTATTGCAGGAGTGTAATGGTCATCGGGTTTCAGCATCAGTACCTCGAGTCCTAGTTGGGAACAAGTGTGACCTAGTAGACAACGTACAGGTCAGTAGACTTAAGCATTACCAACAACAGAAGGCACAAAGTAGGAATGGGCATACAAATTAAATAGTGAATTAACTGATTGTCACAAATTCTGATTGATTGTTGATCATTCACATCTTAAAGCAGTTGCTTAATTGTGTTTTGAAGCAATAAAGGTAATAGAGTGCAGCAACCAGCAGAGGCGCTGTCCAGTGGCAGCTGGTCAATAAGGGCTAAATAATGAAAATGAAATATTATAATAAAAATATGACGAATTATACGTATATCTATTTTTAGATGAGTAGGATAAATTGTATACTGTTAATGATGAGGAAATTCTTTGTTTATTGCCATTGTCTCATTTCATGATGTCACTTGCGGCTTGGGCTCAGCCGTTGTGCTCACACAATTTTTTTTGTTATTTGGGCTCACACAGCAAGCTGACGGCGAGTTTGACGGCCCCACTACAAAGTGGCCTGCTACTAGTGGCTAGGCTAGTCATTGCTAGCAGATAGTGCGCTCGTGGACTGCCGGCAGACCATCTGACTGGCGCTGTCTCCCTCCTATACTTCACAGCCTTGCTCCATGCGCTACACGTAGATCCACACAACAGAGACACTTAAGGGAAAGTTAACTGTTTATTAGCGGCACGGTGGACGACTGGTTAGAGCGTCTGCCTCACAGTTCTGAGGACTGGGGTTCAATGCGGAGTTTGCATGTTCTCCCCGTGCCTGCATGGGTTTCTCTTGACTCTTGTCTTAATTCAGCATATTGAGACAAGAGTCCCCCCCATCCTTTCAAAAACAATATTTGAAAAATGATCAACTTATTAATTGATCTTGTCATTAAAAATACTTGTGGTGTATTTCTGAGCACGTCTGCCAAAGGTTGAAAGGGTCTGAGTATTAGCTCAGGCATTCCTGTGTGGAGTTTTGTTGCATGTTCTGTGCTAGTGTGGGGTTTTCCCAGGTACTTTGACTTCTTTCCTCATTACTAAAAAACATGCATGGTGGTTAATTGAAGACTATGTAAATTGCCCATAGGTGTGAACGTACAGTAAGTTTTAATGGTTGTGTCTATCTATACCGTACGATTTCCTGGCGACCATTCTAGGGTGTACCCACCTTTCAGGGTAGGCTATAGCTCAAACATTACCCTAATGAGGACAAGCGGTACAGAAAATAAGACAATGAGTCATAATACTGTAATCCCATCTCCAGGTGCCATCCAACATGGCGTTGAAGTTTGCAGACTCCCACAACATGCTTCTGTTCGAGACATCTGCAAAGGACCCAAGAGAGAGTCAGAATGTAGACTCAATCTTCATGTCACTGGCCTGTCGTCTGAAAGCCCAAAAATCTCTACTCTACAGAGATGTGGAGCGGGAGGACGGGAGAGTGCGACTCACACAAGAAACTGAGACAAAGACTAATTGTCTTTGTTGAAGAAAAATGCAATTGGTAGAAGTAATAGAATGGAATATTGTTCTTTGGAAAAACAGTACATGTCATGGAGGGGGAGGAGAGTGATAATGGGGCTGTAAAACAAGCGTTTTAATGTATTATTACTGGTTTAGGAGCAAGATGATACTTATGACTGACACTGAAAGCAACATGTCTTGTGGAAGAGGAAGTGAGGTAACTTTTGCTCTGGACTTTAGCCCAAGTGAAGAGGAAAAATACTGTATGCTGATGATGGATCTAAGGAAAAATGAACTTGATACAGTATTTCCTCAGCTAGTGACCGTTCCTCGAATAGGCGCCTAGAGGTGAAGTTAACAGTGGAGTTTAAAGAAAAAGTATTTCAACACTAACCCAAAAATAATTAGGGATCGGAAATAATAAAAGAATGATGAAAAGGGAAAAAAATGCACTTAACTGGAGAGAGAAGGAAAACAAAGATAAAAAGTCTTGTCAGTCTTATAATCAAGCATCATTAGTAATTTGTGAAATTGATTATTATTATTATTATTTAAAGGTATTTCTACAAATAAATGCCTCCCCTCAAATCACAGCCTTACACTTAATAGACTCCAGCTCTCAAGTTGAGTAATTAAACCCCTCCATACAGACAAGATTAGTCAAAAGGACTTGATGAAAGAACCAGCATAGATACTGTATGTCCTTTATCACTGTAAGTGTTATTAACTCTGTTTTTTTCTATATTATTTTGACTTGAAAAACTGTATTTCCTATGTTCTTCATACTTTTTTTGCCTTAATAATCCATCTGAGTTTGATGAATTGGTCAGCCATCAGTAGTACAGAAGCTTCAGATAGTATCATGGTTTACTATATACAAATCCCAATTCTAATGAAGTTGTCACATTCTGTAAAACAAATTAAACAGGTAGAATGATTTGCCAATCCATTTTAACCTAGATTCAATGGAATGCACTACAAAGACAATATATTTAATATTCCATCTTTGTTTTTTTTTTTTTTTTTTTTTTCAAATATTCACTCATTTTAAATTTGATGCATGAAACACGTTCTGGCACGGTGGTCGACTGGTTAGAGCGTATGCCTCACAGTTCTGAGGACCGGGGTTCAATCCCTGGCCCCGCCTGTGTGGAGTTTGCATGTTCTCCCCGTGCCTGCGTGGGTTTCCTCCCACATCCCAAAAACATGCATGGTAGGTTAATTGAAGTCTCTAAATTGCCCCTAGGTGTGAATGTGAGTGCAAGTGGTTGTTTGTTTATGTGTGTTCTGCGATTGGCTGGCAACCAATTCAGGGTGTACCCCGCCTCCTGCCCGAAAGATAGCTGGGATACGCTCCAGCACGTCTGCGACCCTTGTGAGGATAAGCGGCTTGGAAAATGGATGGATGGAACACGATCCAAAAAGGCTGGGACGGGCATATTTACATCACCTTTCCTTTTAACAACACTCAATAAGCTTTTGGGAGCTGTGGACACCAATTGTTGAAGCTTTGTAGGTGGAATATTTCCCATTCTTGCTTGATGTACAACTTCAGTTGCTCAACAGTCTGGGGTCTCCGTTGTCATTTTGCACTTCATAATGTGCCACACATTTTCAATGGTAGACAGGTCTGGATTGCTGGCAGGCCAGTCTAGTACTCTTTTACAATGAAGCCACATTGTTGGAACACGTGCAGAATATGGCTTGGCATTGTCTTGCTGAAATAAACTGGTACGTCCCTGAAAAAGACGTTTGGACGGCAGCATACTGTATGTTGCTCCAAAACCTGTATGTACCTTTCACCATTAATTGTGTCTTCACAGCGTTAGTTAGTTGGTAGAAGTCTGTGCCATGGACACTAACACTCATCCATACCATCACAGATGCTGGCTTTTGAACTTTGCGCTCATAACAATCCCAATGGTCCTCTTTGGCCCAGAGGACATGGACGTCCATAATTTCCAAAAACAATTAGAAATGTGTATTTGTCTGATCACAGCACACTTTCACTTTGCGTCAGTCCATCTCAGATGAACTTGGGCCCAGAGAAGCAGCCGCTGTTTCTGGGTGTTGTTGATATATGGCTTTCGCTTTGCATGGTAGTTTTAACTTGCATTTGTTGATGTCGATGCAACAACGAACTGCGTTAACTGACAATGGTTTTCTGAAGTGTTCCTGAGCCCACGTGTCAATATCCTTTACACAATGATGTTGGTTTTTATTGCAGTGCCGCCTGAGGGATCGAAGGTCATGGGCATTCAATGTTGGTTTTCGGTCTTGCCGCTTACGTGCAGAGATTTCTCCAGATTCTCAAAATATTTTGAACATATTATGGACTGTAGATGATGAAATCCCTAAATTCCTTGCAATTATACATTGAGAAACATTGTTTTTAAACTGGTTGTCTATTTGCTCACACAAAAAGTGGTGAAACTCACCCCATCCTTGCCTGTGAAACAAGTGAGCCTTTCAGGGATGTTCTTTTTATACCCAATCATGACACTCACCTGTTTCCAATTAGCCTGTTCACTTATGGAATGTCCCAAACAGGTGCATTCCTCAACTTTCTTCTTTTCTACTAGTCTTTTGCTGCCGCTGTCCCAGCCTTTTGGAATGTGTTACCAGCATCAATTTCAAAATGGGAGCGTATTTGCAAATAAAAAATAACATTAAATATTTTGTCTTTGTAGTGCATTCAATTGAATATAGGTTGAAAATGATTTGTAAATCATTGTATTCTGTTTTTATTTACGTTTTACACAACGTCCAAACTTCATTGGAACTGGGCTTTGTAATTTTTATCTTTCAAAAACAATGACTTGTGTAAAATCACTGTGAACTACAGTACAGAGGTACAGAAGAAACATCACACGTCTCAGACACAGTAAATGTAAATAAGAGGAAAAAAAACCATTTATCGAATTGTTGCATCTTAACGACAGAGGGAAAGTATTCTCCTATTTTGCATGAAGTACAGCATATACAGTATATCCTTCTAGTGTTTTTCCCTGGTACAGTGGCTTATCCCATTTTGCCTTCATATACAGTACAAACGCAAGAACACTCAAATGCCATGTTACTTCTCGTCAGGCACAATAATTCTTACATTTTTCATTTTCCCTTGAAGTGTATGCACTCTACATTTGTATCATTGCCCCCATTTACCTATAGAAGACAGATTAAAAAAAAAAAACTGTACAGACAAGGCTACATAAGCAATGAACACTATGTACAGTCAGTCGACTGACATGTAATATGCTTGACATTGAGACAGCTGCCACAGTAAGTTATGGGTCAAGGGACACAATGCTATGGTTCCATATGGAGACAATTCAGATCAATGAGCATTTAGGTCAAACTTCCAAACTTATAGCCTATAAATCATTTAAGGCAGTGTTCCCTGTATCGGTCTGCACAAATAGGTAGGGAAAAAATATTTAATTAGATGGGTGGATGGATTTTGATTAGCGGTGTTGGAGACAGGGCACACCACATCCCATCCCACCCCACCCCACCCCATCGATGATTAGTTTCCGATCAGGATACACCATCACCCACCAACCCATGCCTGCTTTTAAATGGATTATTATTCATTGTGGGTAGCATAGGTGGTCCTAATGGCGCCCTGTGCGAGGGACATCAATTGCGCTCCGTTGGGCGATTGTCAACAGGGGTGAGTGATACCTGTACGAGTATTCACTATTGGGTACTCACGGATACTGACACCAAGTACTAATATCACAAGTACTTTTTACACATAAAATTTCAATTGCACGATGACAGATAATTGTGAGCAAAGACCTCTCTTTCTTTCTGACACACACAATGATTTACCAATGGGTTAAATGCCCGCAGTATAGCGCCAACTACTGGTGAGAAGGACTGACTTGATGTCCGATTTTTTTCCCCTTAAGTATAGGTGTAGGGCACCAGCAGCCTTAACAAGTACCCAATATCTTGAAATAAGTCCGATATCGGCCTGATACCGATAGCTGGTATATGTACAAACCGATCCCTTATTGTGGGTATGCAACTTGTTTTATTTAATCTTCAATTATGAAGCGGTGTTAAGGCCACAATGAAAAAATGTACAACAAAGAGTATAATACATTAGAATTATGAGAATAAGATAATAATTGTAGGCTGCATGGTGAAATGTGGTCAGTACGTCTACCTCATCCAGAATAAAATCTCTGTTGGAACATCTCTGTGTGGAACATGTTCTCACCCTGCTGGTGCTTCTCCAGTGTACTCCAGCTTCACCCTCAAATAAAGTCACACTAGTTTAAGAATAAAGTTGGCTTTTATACATCAACATAAGCTCAAATAAGCTTCTTTTCTTTTCATGTGGTTTTTAATATACTTTGGTTTTAAATAGAATGGGCCTCATCATTACGTTATTCCCAGACATTAATCTACCTTTACTGCCATTAAAAATACTTTCTGTTATGCATGACAGTTCTTAATTTCCACAAACTAATGTCAAATGCAGAGTTTGGTGAATTTTACATCAATAAATTGTGGATGTTTGCGAAAAAGATTTATACCCTCATCCTAACAGAGGGAGACATGGTACCATGCTGCACAGACTGGATTAAATGATAGAATGCCATGTTACTCCAATAACAAAAGCCGTAAGTGTGATGTGTCTTTATTTTATTTATTTTGGCTGTGAATATACTGTTGCTCAGAACTTTACAGTATTAGATGGACAGCTTTTATGTTCTATCAAGGAACATTCTCAGAGGTGCACAACTACTAAACATGCATTAATCCTAGCATCTGAAGAGCTCCATCCAGTTCATGCTACAAAATAAAATTTTCCTCTACATGCTCAAACATTTGTAATCTTTTGACATTAAATGCTCTTTCTAGGCGGCATGGTGGCCTACTGGTTAGAGCGTCAGCCTCACAGTTCTGAGGACTCGGGTTCAATCCCCGGCCCCGCCTGTGTGGAGTTTGCATGTTCTCCCCGTGCCTGCGTGGGTTTTCTCCGGGCACTCCGGTTTCCTCCCACATCCCAAAAACATGCATTGATTGGAGACTAAATTGCCTGTAGGCATGACTGTGAGTGCGAATGGTTGTTTGTTTCTATGTCCCCTGCGGTTGGCTGGCAACCATTTCAGGGTGTACCCCGCCTCCTGCCTGATGACAGCTGGGATAGGCTCCAGCACGCCCGCGACCCTAGTGAGGAGAAGCGGCTCAGAAAATGGATGGATGGATGCTCTTTCCATGTATTTCACATGATTGATTTTTCTTCTTTTCTCCTGTTTTTTTTTTTTTTTTTTTTTTTTTTTTTTTTTTTTTTTGGGTGGCACGGTTACCAACTGGTTAGAGAGTCTGCCTCACAGTTCTGAGGATCGGGGTTCAATCCCCGGCCCCGCCTGTGTGGAGTTTGCATGTTCTCCCCGTGCCTGCGTGGGTTTCCTCCCACATCCCAAAAACATGCATGGTAGGTTAATTGACAGCTCTAAATTGCCCGTAGGTGTGAATGTGAGTGTGAATGGTTGTTTGTTTGTATGTGCCCTGCGATTGGCTGACAACCAGTTTAGGGTGTACCCCACCTCCTGCCCGATGATAGCTGGGATAGGCTCCAGCACGCCCACGACCCTAGTGAGGAGAAGCGGCTCAGAAAATGGATGGATGCACATCTGTTTTGGCATTTACAAAATGTGAACCTCACAATATAATAATAATATATTCTGGATGAACCTCCTCCACAGAGGCATTGTATGTCTTTTTTTCTTCTATTTTCTTCTTTCACCCATGTAATTAATTTCACCTTTCAAGTGTGATATTTATATGCTGCGTTTGTATCGTTTCCACCAGTAGTTCCTTTCTATATCATTGTTGGATCTCTTATTCCTTTTTAGCAGTTTTATATCAGCCTCATATTCAAGTCAGTGCCTCTACTATAAATTTCAGTTCATACTTTTTTTGCATTACACTTCTCCGCTCTGCTTGTTCCCCTTTTTATTTACAAAATAGTTGATGGCAACTATGTTTCATTGGCAGATATTTACATCGATGGATAATCAGATGTACAGTGCTAACTACAGGGGAGTATGAGAGCATCAGACACATGAGGGAAATCAGTATCAGTAATCAGCAAAAGGCTTTGTAAAAAAGGATCCAGTTACTATTAAGGAACTTAACAGCCATCCATAGGTGTTTGCCACAATTCATATACTACATAAACTTCACTTACTAGATAACATGGCTAGATACTCAAATTTATGTTGAATAACACTAGAATGTTGTGGAAAGGCTGACCTTCTCAATGGAAAAGTACAGAGAAGGTCAGAAGGAGCTACATTGTGTCTTTGTAGATCTAGAGAAAGCCGATGGCTGAGTTTTAATGTGGAGGTGGGACTGCATCAGGGATCAGCCCCGACCCCCTTCCTGTTTGCAGTGGTGATGGATAGGCTGACAGATAAGGTTAAACGAGAATCCCCATGGACCATGATTTTCGTAGATGACATTGTGATCCGCAGTGAAAGCAGGGAGCAGGTGGAGGAACAGTTTGAAAGGTGGAGGCATGCACTGGAAACGAGAGGAATGAAGATTGTCTTAAGTAAAACAGAATATATGTGCATGAATGAGAGAGGTGGAGAGGGAAGAGTGAGGCTCCAAGGAGACGAGATAGTGAGGGTGGAGGACTTTAAATACTTGGGGTCAACAGTGCAGAGCAATGGTGAGTGTGGTAAGGAAGTGAAGAAGTGGGTCTAAGCAGGTTGGAACGGCTGGAGGAAGGTGTGTTATGCAACAGAAGAGTCTCTGCTAGATTGCGAGAGTAAGAATAAAAAAAAAACTTGTAAAAACTTTTATCGAGTCTGTATCCTTCATAATACAGAGTAGTGTTTCCCTAAAATACAACAATAACTTAACAACTTGTTACCTGCTACAAATAACGATTACGTCTTCGAGAAAGGGGTCGCTATCCTTGGTGCTGACGCCCCCCGTTTTGGTGTTTATTCCCATGGTGGGACGGTATTGAGGACATTTTGTTTCACAAAAATCTATTCCAGATGTGACAGAAAAAAAAAAAAAGAGTATGAATCATGTTGTGTAAAATGTGGGAGAGGAAGACCATATGTAGAGGTGTCAAAATTAATCAATTCATTGACAACTAATTGATCATCAAATTAATCGACAATTATTCCCATAATCGATTAGAACCATTGCTTAACTTAAAATTGCCCAAACCAGCTGATTTCAGTCTCTCAACAGCATATATTATCTGATTTCTGTACTCATTTATGAAAGCCGGCTGATTATCTTTTGTGTTTAATCAAAATAAGATATTTGCAAATATCTGCTTTTAATTTGGAAAACAATGATCGACATTTTCCCCTATTTTCAGAAATTTTACAGAGCACACCAGTAAGTGAATCATAATCATCCATCCATCCATTTTCTGGACCGCTTTATCCTCAAGGGTCACGGGTGTGCTGAAGCCTATCCCAGCTGTCTGCGGGCAAGAGGCGGGGTATACCCTGAACTGGTCGCCAGCCAATCGGAGGGAAAATATAATAAACAAACAACTATTCGCGCACACATTCCCACCTAAGGGCAATTTAGAGTCTCTAATCAACCTACCATGCATGTTTTTGGGATGTGGGAAGAAACCGGAGTGCCCGGAGAAACCCCACGCAGGCACAGCGAGAACATGCAAACTCCACACAGGCGGGGCCAGGATTTGAACCCCAGTCCTCAGAACTGTGAGGCAGATGTGCTAACCAGTCATGCACCGTGCCGCAGAATCATAATCCATCCATCCATTTTCTGAGCCGCTTCTCCTCACTAGGGTCGCGGGCGTGCTGGAGCCTATCCCAGCTGTCATCGGGCAAGAGGCGGGATACACCCTGAACTGGTTGCCAGCCAATTGCAGGGCACATACAAACAAACAACCATTCGCACTCACAGTCACACCTACGGGCAATTTAGAGTCTCCAATTAATGCATGTTTTTGGGATGTGGGAGGAAACCGGAGTGCCCGGAGAAACCCCACGCAGGCACAGCGAGAACATGCAAACTCCACACAGGCAGGGCCGGGATTTGAACCCCAGTCCTCAGAACTGTGAGGCAGATGTGCTAACCAGTCATGCACCGTGCCGCAGAATCATAATCCATCCATCCATTTTCTGAGCCGCTTCTCCTCACTAGGGTCGCGGGCGTGCTGGAGCCTATCCCAGCTGTCATCGGGCAGGAGGCGGGGTACACCCTGAACTGGTTCCCAGCCAATCGCAGGGCACATCGGAACAAACAACCATTCGCACTCACAGTCATGCCTACGGGCAATTTAGAGTCTCCAATTCATGCATGTTTTTGGGATGTGGGAGGAAACCGGAGTGCCCGGAGAAAACCCACGCAGGCACGGGGAGAACATGCAAACTCCACACAGGCGGGGCCGGGGATTGAACCCGGGTCCTCAGAACTGTGAGACTGACGCTCTAACCAGTCTCCCACCGTGCCGCCAGAATCATAATCATTTTATGAAAAAAAATACAAATTGTCGGTTTAATCTATTATGGAAAACGGTTATTTGCAGCCATAGTAGGAATAACTTGTAATTGACATGAACCTCAACCTGAAGCAGCCTCATAGTCCTTCGCATTAATCAGTACCCAAGAAGTAGCTCTCAGTTTCAAAAAGGTTGGGGAGTACATCACTCTCTCTCATGTAACATTGCTTAATTGTTGTTTATTTGGTTTTGTCTAATCATTAAACAATACCAAATAAACAACAGTAATCGATTAATAAACATTGGTTGTGGGAAAAAAAATATTTTGCAATCAATTTTAATGTAAAATGAGTTTTTGTCCAATTATTTGACTAATCACTGGAATAGTAGATAGGGTAATTGATTTCACAAATATTCGATCCCGACAGCCCTAAACATATTTATGATAATCAAGACGTTCCCTGAACTATTCAATTATTTTATGATTTAATATTTTGGATTTGTTTTCTTTCTATAAATTTTAGTGGATTTAGTATTCTTGTGGGTAACCTGTGGACAGCAGCACCATCAGCCTTTCCTGAATGTGAACAGCCTAGTAGCTCAGTAGAGGAAGAAACCGGAGACGTCACATAGATGCAAGCAGCAGTAGCTGCCTCACCACTAATCAATCACACAACATTAACTATCTACTACCAGCTAACCCTGCTGCGGTCGATATACTTCGTCTTTGATTCATCCTAAATCGGAATTTGTATATTAGCATTCAGCAAAGCAGATATTTGACGACCTTGGAGCACGAGGGATCATTTGAGGGTTACCCATTTATTTGTTCCCCTCGTCTTGCATCCTTCTGGCAGCCTCTTTTAGCAAGCAAGAACGCTCTACCTAGGCTGGCGTCAGGCTAGCCAGCTAGCTAGCTACTCGTATCTTTCACGGTGGTTAGCTAGCTAGCGAGCGAGCTGTGCTAACTTGCATCATGGATGAATTACTCGTGGAAGTAAGGGGAACAAGTGGTGCCTTTTATAAGGTAAGTTGTCCATTTAAAAAAAAAAATAATAACCACGCGACTCAACACGCGACGCATACACCCTAGGTATTACACGCCAAGTTAGCTAGTGAGCTAATTCCCAGTAGGACTAGCATTGATTGAGGGACCTGCTCCGGCCTCCGTGCTCCTCTCCGCCGGCCGGGACGGAGAAGAATGAAAAGCCGTAAACGAAGCTAAGACTGCTGATTCGAGACCTGTGCTGAGACTGACAACAAATATACTCTCACGGTCGATCATAGCTTGGCAGTATTGAAGCACTACCAGTAGAAACAGTGGCGGTGCTGAACTGATTGTAGTTTACTATCAGTGAAGCAGTCCTCGAAAGGTCGTTCATTGCTAACATTCTGATATGGGTGCTTCTTCATGTTATTTGGTATTCGTCCTATAGTTGACATTTATCGGATATCACAAGTCAGCTAAGGTTTTTGGTTTAAAGGGGTACTGTTAATGTGGTGACAGGCATCTGTTGAGTGGTAACATGGCCAGGATGGTTGCTAACATAATGCGACTGTTTGTGACTTGTACGCTTTGGTATAAATGATTTCCAATGTGGTCTCTTGTAAGGGGCTGCTAATGTCTTTCGAATGGGCATTTATTCACTGATCTGGGTAAACACTTTTAGCTCTCTTTTTATGTTATATTGGTATTTGGAATAACCATTATGCAAGTTGTATTAATAGTGGTTAGTACGCCTGCCTCACAATCTAGAAGTTCTTGGTTTAAATCTCCTATGTTGAGTTTGTATGTTCTTCTACCTGAAAAAACTGAGGGGATAGTGAGAAACTGATGAATGGTTTATTACACATATTTTGGTTGCTCTTAAAGAGGCAGAGGTGTATTGCTTTTCTTTGTATTTGTGTTTCACCTTTACTCAGAGCAAAGTTAAACAGCTGAATATGGCATTTTAGCACAACTTCAGAAATTTATTTTGGTGATTAGAAAGATTGTTCCTGTAGTTGTTCATTTCACGTTTCCTTGACAATAATCAATTGGGAAAATGAACAATCAATTATTAAATCAATAGTTAATTCAATAGGTGTTTTTTCCGGGCACACTAATTGTTTGGCACAGGTCGTCTCGTAAGTGTGTTCCCTAAATATTCTTTCCATATTAATTTCTCATCACAATGTTTTCTCACAGTTATACATTTATTTCAAGAATAATACGGTTTACAACACAGACTTTAACACTTAAACATTCTGCCTTTAACTATTCACATCAGCTGTGCATTGAGCTTGGGCCTGCAAACAAAATCAGGTTTCTGATTACAGTCGTTTTTTTCGCCCTTAAGAAAAAAGAAATAAATAGCAAATGATAATGATATTCAAAACAGGTTTTGTTTTTTGGATTTTTCTCACTGATGGGATTTGCTTTCTTTATCCTGAAACCGAACAGTCTTTTAATGTTTTATGCCAAATATTTTTTTGTTTACAAGACAAAAAGTGGTTCCTCTTGGAGAAAGTAAACACAATCCTATAGCCATCCTATCCATTTCAATGCATTTTAATAACAATTTTTAAATATTAGACAAGTTGACATCAATTAATTGTTATTATTATTTTTTTACTTTTGTCCCTGAAAATGCATAGAGTATTAGCTCTTCAGGTACATCCAAGGTAGGTACCTAGTTTTAAATCTGGGCAGGAAAATAAGCCTGTCTACAACGTCAGGCTTTAGGAATGGTTACTACATGTTAAAGAGCCCGTCAACCTAAATTCTTCTCTCCTGTGTAGCAGAGATAGAAAGGTATTTCTTGGCTATATTAGCCATCTATTTTATGTTGCATCCACCATTAAAGTAGACCAGCATGGCAATTTAAAAACAGATAAAATGGCACCATGTCTTTGGCAATGTTCATTGTCACCGACTCCATGACTGCCTTTAGCAGGCTCCTTTTATTGTTGTGGCTACAGAGCAACATTTGCTGCCGCGTGTCTCCATTTCAAACGTTAAAATAAATTGGTCATGGTAGAACCTCCTTCATAACAGTACAAACACCAAAGAGAGTTCTCCACACACACTAGTGACTCGGACATTGAAACAGTGGCCTTATTAACTGTAGGTACCTGGGTCTTCAGCTAAACCAGGGGTGTCTAAACTACGGCCTGCGGGGCATTTGCAGCCCACAGTCCTTTTTTTAAAGTGGCCCATGACATATGAAAAAAATAACATTTGACATCAACACTATTAGGTGTTGATAAAGTTGGGGGTCTCCGACACCCGCATCCTCCATGGGAGTGACGCAGCTGACAACTACTACGACTGATAATAACGAATTGGTTTTATAGAGTTTTTATAATATGCAAAGAATCTATTAACAACATTTCTCTTCAAAACGCCCAGCAAATAGAGAATATTCAGTTTTGGAAGCTAAATATTTTCCTCCACCTTCGACTGTATTAAGATCTGATTTGAGAACATATCACAATAATGATGAATAATGATCCTGAAATAAAGACTGTTATAATTAATTAATTAATTAATTAATTCATGTTAATTATAATTATTATTATTAGTAGTATTAACAATAACAATTCTTCTTCTTCTTATTATTATTATTATTACGCATCCATTTCCTACTTTCAACATTTGATGTGTAAAAATCCAGTGTTATTTATTGGTTTGTTTTTTAGTTTATTAAGCACATTAACACATCACAACACAAGACAAAATAATGACATCCTAACAAACATAATACAACCAACAAAGAATAAAACAAAGAAAACCACAATGCACAAAAGAATAGCCAATAGGCATAACAAATACACGTCCCCCCCCAAAAAAAAATAAAGTAATAGCAGGCCAACAACAGCAAAACAGGAAAATGCCCTTTGTTATTCTTAGTCCAGACCAAAACATCCATCCATTTTCTGAGCCGCTTATCCTCACAAGGGTCGCGGCAGACCAAAACATTTATTAAGAATTTCCCGTCTTCTACTATAAGTTTTTAACTTCATTGTTTGTTTCATACACACAGACACACACACACATATATATATATTAGACTTTACACCGATCCGATCGGTATCGGCCGATATGCTGATCAGCTGATCGGCTTTAATGTCAAAACTCACCGATCCGATTAATGACGTCATTGATCGGCTTCGCAAGACATTTACTCCATGTCGCTGTCGTGTACAGTATATTCAAATCCAAAAGCATCCCGTCTTTTACGATCACTGGGCTTTATCTTGTCAACTCAAACGCGACCGGATACACTCATTACCATGGCGATGACAACAATATCGCGCCGTGTGTTTGTAAGAACACAATGGGGGAAAACTTGTGTTGGTGGTCACTGGTGCTCGGGAGAGGACTTTCATTCAACGATTGCTTGAGTTATGTTCACATACCTTTAATACGATACGGCTCGCAAGCAGGCAACAATACGTGATGTAGCCTAGCAAGCTAGTGGTAGCACTAATGGTTGTAAGCGAACATGCAGGCGTTCTGTTGAATCATGCTCTAAAGTTTTGGGGTGTGTGAAGTAATTTAATTACAATAAAGTAATTTAATTACAGTAAGTTGGCACCCATTATTTCTGTCATGTTTTAATGTTGGTTTGACCTGACTAGAGCAGTGATTTCCAACCTTTATGGAACCAAGGAACATATTTTACAATTGAAAAATCTCACAGCACACCAACAAACAAAAATGTCACAAAAAGTGGATACATTAATTACTGTATGTACTTCCTGCTGTCTAATAGTAGACCATTCATTTGTTCTGTCTGTCACTATGCCTCACTGGCATAAAAAGATAAACAAAAATACATTATTTATTGTTAATATAATTGTTTGAGCAATTAAGTTCACAAGTATATACAGGAAATGATAAGTCATTTAAATAGACACATTGCTCTATTTTGTGATCGGATTGGTGATCATTTGCCATTTTCATTCAAAATATCATTAACAAAAATACCAAGATTTTCCCAACAAAAAGGTTACTCATTAATTAAAAAAATAATAATATAACCAAATAATTTGTTGTAAAAATTCCTCTTTGTCTGGTTAACATAACTGAAAACCCCACCTTGAGTGATTGCCTTTATAAATTTTGAATAATTTTCTAGCATGCCGTCTGCATGCAAGAAATGAGAGGCCATCAGTTATATAAAAGGATATCTGTTTTGACACAGTAAATGGCTTTTATCCAAAAGAACATAAATACAGAGTGTTTACAACTTGAGAGTGTGCCAAACTGTCCATACAGATATAATCAGTTTGGGGACATAGAAACCGTTTCGACTTAGGTTTGCCACCAGAATGCTAACATTTAGTGTTCCAGAATATCTTCCCATAACACAGCTTTAATTTGATCTCTGTGCTTCTTTTAGGCATTTGTGAAGGATGTCCATGATGGCTCAATCACGGTTGCATTTGAAAACAAGTGAGTAATTTGAAGGTGTCGACAATCTACAGTACAATGTAAAATACAGTAGTGTAGTTAGTGTTGGTGCAGCCAATGATCGATTAAATGTGTGCTTCCATACCAGTTGGCAGCCAGAGCGCCAGATCCCATTCCAGGATGTGCGATTTCCTCCTCCAACAGGGTTCTGCAAAGAGATAAATGAGAGCGATGAGGTCGAGGTGGGATTCTTACTGATTTCATGTTGGCCAAACATCTTTATGGAATTAATGGGATGGAAAACAACTTAAATAATGATTACATTTATCAGTTTTGTCAGTTTCACCTGTTTTTTATTTTTATTGTATTTTTTTG
This sequence comes from Phycodurus eques, assembly GCF_024500275.1. Taxonomy (NCBI): domain Eukaryota; kingdom Metazoa; phylum Chordata; class Actinopteri; order Syngnathiformes; family Syngnathidae; genus Phycodurus; species Phycodurus eques. The sequence goes on from NC_084533.1 coordinate 20,502,121, forward strand.
TTCAGGTTTGGGATGAATAATACTCTGTGGGTTTTGGCAGGTATATTCCAGGGCAAATGACAAGGAGCCATGTGGATGGTGGATGGCCAAAGTTCGCATGGTCAAAGGAGAGGTAGGACTCAGTCCTAACCGTTTCACTTTCGATTTCTGTACTTCTGCTTGTCTTACCATTTACAGTATGTCTGTGGAACTGTAGAGTGGGCGGGACTTGCATATGTCTAAACCAGGAGAATAAAGCAGAGGAATTCTGTTGATCTAAAATGGTGCACCCATTGGTGTATAAATGTGTGTGTGAATGTGAATCTGTGTAAAGCGGACTGTGATGGTGTAGATGAAGTGCAGGCTAGTTAACGGGGTTTGATAGGCAGCTTTCCTTTTATTTCAGTTTGGAAGTTTTGTAATAAATCACAAATAATCCGTTTCTGGAGTTTGCTCGTTCTCCCCGTGCCTACGTGGGTTTTCTCCGGGTAGTCCGATTTCCTCCCACATCCCCAAAACAGGTTGATTGAAGACTCTAAATTGCCCGTAGGTGTGAATGTGAGTGCGAATGGTTGTTTGTTTCTTCTATGTGGCCTGCGATTGGCTAGCAACCATTTCAGGATGTACTCTGCCTCTCACCTGAAGATATCGGGATAGGCTCCAGCACACCCGCGACCCTAGTGAGGATAAGCGGTACGGAAAATGAATGAATGGTTAAAGGTGCAAGTTCAGTAAATTTAATTTCACTGTTAGAGTCACAATGATGTAACTCGAATCATTCTTCTACCAGAAACACAATGGTCTCACCCATGTGTTTTTGTCATTCTCCAAGTACCAGGACATTATTCCCAGTAATTATTTGGTCCTGGTGGAAGTCTGTTCTCCGACCGGCCGTAAGGTGGTCGGTGCCTGTCGTGGTGGGAATCCCCGTACCCGTT